>NW_022630995.1:12169823-12769823 GCF_010015895.1 Lontra canadensis | reverse complement strand
TTGGGTAGTATGGACATTTTAAAAATACTTATTCTCCAAAATCACGAGAACATCGTATCATTCCATGTCTTTGTGTCATCTTCGATTACTTTCTTCAATCAATGTTTTATAGTTCAGGGTGTGGGTTTTTCACCTCCTGAGTTAAGTTTATTCCTAGGTATCTTATTAAATTTGGTGCAGTTATAAATGGCCTATATTGTTATTTTGAAGTGAGTTTCTTGTAGACAACATATGGTTGGGTTCTATTTTTAAATCCATTTTGTTAAGATCTGTCTTTTATAGTTGTATTTAGATAATTTACATTTAGTGTAATTATGGGTATTTTAGGGATCAAATCTGCCTTTCAAATACCTTAATCAAAACATCTTTAAGAATCTCTGGGAGATTATTCATTATTATTCATAGACTCATGGGATTGTTAGAGGCATGGGATGACATACACAGTCTGGAAATAGTAGTTGAATAGAATAAGCGAATAACAATAATAAAAGCTTTTAGAATAAATAATCATATTATTTATTTTTAAAAAGATTTTATTTATTTATTTGACAGAGCGATCACAAATAGGCAGAGAGGCAGGCAGAGAGAGGGGGGAAGCAGGCTCCCCATGGAGCAGAGAGCCCTATGTGGGGCTCAATCCCAGGATCCTGGGATCATGACCTGAGCCGAAGGCAGAGGCTTTAACCCACTGAGCCACCCAGGTGCCCTGATCATATTATTTATAAATTAAGAGGCAACTTTATTCCAATGTATCTATGTTTCAATACTGTTAAATGTTTTTCTTTGGAGCACAGAAAATGTGGGTGGAAGAAATACCTCTTTACAAGTTACGTAGTTTACTGTATTCATGTTTATTAAGCATTTTCTATGTGCAAGACATTGGACTAGGCAAAGGGTAACAATGATGAACAAGATCACTAATAAATGTAACCTGCAAGAACTGTAAAATATTAGTTTTGTTTTATGTACTTATATACAATATTATTATACTTGTTTGCAAGTATACTGGTAGTACTAGCTTGGGCTACCATAACAAAGTATCACAGACTGGATGGCTTCAACAAAAGAAATCTATTTTCTCACAATCTGGAGGGTAGAAGTCTGAGGTAAAGGTGCTGGCAGGTTTGGTTTCTTCTGAGGTCTCTCTCCTTGGCTTATAGATGACTTTTTCTCCTTATGTCTGCATATCATCTTCCCTCTGCACATATTGTGTCCTATTTTTTTTTTTTCTGACTTAAAGAACACAAAAATTTATTTTCTCACAGTTCTAGAGGCCAGAAGCCTGAGATCAAGGTGTTGGCAGGGTTGGTTTCTCCTGAGATTTTCCTCCTTGGTTCATAGATGGCCATATTTTTCACATGGTCTTTCCTCTGTGTATGTCTGTGTCCAAATTTTTTCTTCTTATACGGACACCAGGCCCACTGGGTTGGGCCCACCTTAATGACTTCCTATAATTTAATTGTCTCTCTAGAGAGACCCTATCACCAAATACAGTCAGATTCTGAGGTTTCTAGGGCTTTGGATTTTGACATATGAATTTTGAGGGGAAACAATTCAGTCAGTAACATATTTTGGGTTATATACTTGATATTGTATATTTTACATTTTATATATAATATATCCATATGTACAATATTCCATGTATGCTTGTATGTTTGTTTGTATCTATGTTTGATATCTTCATGTCAATATATGTTGAAATGACCATACTAGATATTGATTAGTTTTCAACACCTACATTTGATTTTTATTTGAAAACAAAATCAAATGCCTATAAAAATTTATTTCTAGTTACTTAATAGTCATTCCCTGAATAGATGATACTCCCTAAAGAGCTAATATTAATTAGATATCCAATGCAGGTGAAATTTTCAAGTCTTATGTTTTAGAAATTTCATTTTACTTAAAAACCACTTTGATCATTTAAATATATTTTGTCTAAATTATATTTTCACCTTACACATAAAAATATCTTGATATTTCTTTCTTTTTTCTTTTTTTAGAAATTGAGCTTTATTTTGTTTATTTATTTGACAGACAGAGATCACAAGTAGGCAGAGAGGCAGACAGAGAGAGAAGAGGAAGCAGGTTCCCTGCTGAGCAGAGAGCCGGATGCGGGGCTCGATCCCAGGACCCTGAGACCATGATCTGAGCCGAAGGCAGAGGCTTAACCCACTGAGCCACCCAGGTGCCCCTATCTTGATATTTCTATGAAAGTATCATGCCCATGAACCTTTTGGCTCATAATAAAATAAAAATCCCTAAAAGGCACTTCATTATGAAAAATGTTTTCCTCTAAATATCTACAATCTGGCCAACTCATTGAGTCTAAAAGAGTGGTTAAAATTTGAGGGAAAAATAGATGACTAAATTACATTGTAAAATTCCTGTTATCCTCAAGCAGCCTTGTCCACACCCACATACATATGCCTGTATATTTTATTCAGTACAGCGTGCCGTGGAATAAGCCTCAATGTAAATGTGATGATTGTAGTATGAAATTGGTGTCAAAATCTTGGAGTATATTTTTTATTCATCTCAAACTGTGTCCTTCTAATAGATTGAACTATCTAAAAATGATGCTTTTGTAGGTTAAAAACTTGAACATTGGTAATTTTATAATAATTCACCCTATAGGAACACAAGTACACTTTATTTATCGCATCCTCTAGTCATAAGCTAATAGAAAGTGATTCTTGTAAACAAGAATTTGTTTAATAGGGAGATTGGCTTCAATCTTCCCTCCAGTGTAGCATTCCTAACAGGAGAGACACATACCCTCTTGGAACTAGAAGGGACTTTGCAAGTCACCCATTCTGGCTTCCTAATTTTAAGAGGACATGTAAGACAGTATTTTCTCTTCAGGACCTTTCAAATCTAGGGCAGATAAGTATTCTAGGTAGAGATTTGTCCTTTCGTTATTATCAGCGTATTTAGGGTTAGAGTTAGGATTAGGATTCTTTTCTTATCTCTAGAAGGAAAGTTAAGTTGTATGGGCCACTCTAACATGCAACTCTCACTTACCTTATAGCCAAAATCTGAGATCACTACAGTGGTTTTATTATCTGATTTGCAAATGTAAAATTTTGGTTAATGAATAAAAATTAAATTTAAAGGCAAATGAACTAAGGGTTTATGTCATTGTCACCTGAGTTTTCTAAGATACAGATGTTCTTCCTATTTGCAAAGCATTTTACTGATTTGGAAGGTAGTTTCCCCTGTGTGTTTGTGTGTGTGCACACACGTGTATGTGTGTGTATTCCCAAATTCAAAAGGAAAATTAAACTTCATCAATATCCAGTTCTTCTAAGTATTCTTCTAAAAACAATGCCAGATATATAAATTCCATGTTCCCAAAATATTATTATGTGGAATATTGGTTGAAAATAGACTACTTATTTGACAGAAATTGGTCTTGGGTGTAGTTTACATGAGCAATAGGAAAATGAGCAATAGAAAAACCTGTTTTGATTTCAGCAATGTGCCTTCATTTTTTCTAATTGTTTTACCATTCACCAAGTATATCCTGAAGCCATTCAGGTGCAATAATAAAATGATAATGATACTGAGAATTATTTAGCAATTTCAGAAAAAGTGGCTTTCTGGTGAGTTGTACTTTTTATTAATTCTTGAATGATGAAACCAGAGTGTGTCTACACATTATTTCTCACATGTGCTTATGGAGCACAAGGAGTTGAGTGAGTTAACATGGATATAAAACACATTAGAGCCAAGATAAAACATTTTTACTAGATTTTTTGTTAGTCCATGAAGATTAACAGTAACCATTTGGAAAACATTTCTGGGATTCTCTTATAGCTAATTAAGCTAAATATTAACATAAAAATGCAAAGCGACTGATTATTAAAGCTGTTTATTGTGAAGTTACATTCTGGACAATATATTAAACTGTTCACCTAGAATCTAGATATTGTAAAGATATGGCAACCAGAAAAGTTGTCTGAGGATTTTATTAAAAATACGGGCAATCAGAAAAGTTGTCTGAGGATTTTATTAAAAATATGGGCCAGGCTCAGTGGGTTTATCAAGGCCTTCATTTTGTTGAGAGTGCTAGGAAACACTGTCATGTGTATGTGAACATTCATCTTTGTCTTAATTTGTCTAGCTTAAGAATCAAAACAAATATTTTGTTCATCTGTATACCATGGAACAAGTCAGCATATTTGTTGACTTTCAGGCCAACTGCGATCTGAGCATATGGCATAGTTAATGGGAAGAAAGGAATTCCTCTATTCTTGTTTCCAACTAAAATTTTATTTTTTTATTTAATTTTTTTCCTTTTCACAAATTTTTTCAACTAAATTTTAAATCACATCATTAAAAATGTCTAGCTGTGAAACATTGTGATGTTTCAAAAATTAAAATTAAGACTTAAACTTCTTGTGAACATAAATATTAATGTCTCTATTATCAGCACGTATCATTAGAAATAGATACATATAACTATCTTGTATTCTTTCAATTTTCAAAATGAAATTCTTCTTAAAAGTAAAGTACCCCAATTTTACTTTAGCAGTTTCATCATACTTTTCATGAATGCTGTAATTTTGCTGGAATGATTTCTCACAAAAATTATCAAACAAAACAGATTCTAATGATGAAAATTTATCAATCTTAATCATTCTTGTTTTTCTTTTATTTGGGATATATACTGCTCCTTTTTTTTTTTTTTTAGATTTTTATTTATTTGAGAGAGAGTGCGCACGCAGGAGAGAGAGAGAGCGAGAGAGAAAGGGAGAGAGAGAGAGCAAGAGAGCGAGAGATCAAGAGAGAGCAAGAGAGCACAAGAGGGGATAGGGGCAGCAGGAGAAGCAGAATCCCCACTGGCAGGGAGCCTGATGTGGGACTCAATCCTGGGACTCCAGGATCTTGACCTGAGGTATAAGGCAGCTGCTTAATCAACTGAGCCGCCCAGGTGCCCTATATTGCTCCTATTTTTATAAAAATCATTATTTTTAAGAATTTTAAAATAGAAATGGAATTAAATGATTTGATCCTTTCAGAGACTTTCAGAGCGCTTTCTGAACATTTACTAATTAATTTTATATTAGTAAAACGTGCTCCATAAAGAATAAATAATCCTATGAACTAAGTGGAGGCAAACTCTCACTTCTTGTAACTGAGGAAGCAATGGGGTTACCTGGTTTTAGAAGGATAGTGAGTCTTTTCTCAGTTTTGTGTTTTGTGAATTTTGGAGACAAGCAGCTGTTCTCACTCTCTAGAATCCACTTCCAAAGATTGTGGCACTTTCGTTACTGCTTGTTGGTAGAAGGCCAATAGCTCTCCAAGTTCTAACCATCAGGATCTGAGTGCTCTCCAATTTATAATTTCATCAACCTCTTCAACCCACATACCATCCTTTCATGAATTCCTCCATGAAATTTTTACTGCTGTCCTAATACTAGCACCCATTAAAATTTTTTTGTACCCTCAAATCCAAAGTGTGTTGCTTTTTGTTATAAATATACATGGGTTTAACCAGTAATCTTTCAAGTTTTGGATAGCATTCTTGTTCTTAGCAGCTAATTTAGATATTGGTGTTGAGATTAGGTAGAATATATCCTAATGGTTAGCTGCTGAAAAAGAAAGAACTTGCCAGAGGCCAGGGACCAGCAGTCAGGAAGAATCTAGTTATTCTGGAAGAGAAGGCTTCCTTGGGTCACCTTATTATGTGATCAGGTAGAATCATTGTTCTACCTATGCTACCTCCTTTTTCCCCAAACATGTAAGGGGAAAGATAATCAGAGAAATCATTTTTGCATTAGAATGAGAAAGAACCAGTTATTAATAGGACCTTGATCAGATAGATATATTTGCATTCTTTAAAAGTGTCCATTTCAATTGTATTTGAGCATTCTAGACTCTATGCTTTTGCCCATGTCCTCAAAATATCCAGTATGTTCTCACTCTCATTTGTCTTTGTAAATCCTACTCATTCTTTTTTTTTTTTTAAATTTATTTATTCTCTTAGTGAGAATGAGAGAGAGTGGGAAGGAAGAGCAGAGGGAGAGAATTACCAGCAGACTCCCCACTGAGTGTGGAGCCTGACATGGGGCTCCATCTCATGACCTGAGCTGAAACTAAGAACTGGACACTTAATCATCTAAGCCACTCAGGTGCCCCAATTCTAACCATTCTTTATGGTTAGCTCAATCCTTACTTTTTCCATGTGGACATCTCAAAATATACTGCTTTATCATCTGAAACTCACAAACTCCTGGGATCTTGCACCTTGCCTAGTTACTTGTGCCATCATGGTAGTTAAGCTTTTAAGTAGAGAGACTTCACAATGTATTGAGGCAGAGAGACCCTGAAGTAATTTTGCTTAGTTTGGAGGTGCCTGAGAGTATTGGGGACAGTAGTCCATTTATTCTATGCCTCTAAGAAATGTGCAGAAAATGTGAGAAAGCTGGTTGACCTGTTGGAAACTGTGCCAGCAGTTAGTAGCATGATTTGTTAAGTTTGAATCAGAGATAAAAATGGGAATGACCTCTGAGAGGACGGGTGTGGAGGGCTGATAATGCCTGCAGACCAGATGGGGCAATGTGTCTCTCCAGAAAGAGTGGTCTGGACAATGATGACTGTAGATTAGCCCCTTTGCCCCAGTTCTTTGGCAGTATGTAAGCTAGAATACCTGGAGCTTAGATAATGGGAAAGAATATGGTAGCTTGACTAATAAAACCCCAAACTATCTAGGAAAACCCTGGATTGACCAAATCTACCAAGAATAAAGTATATAGTTACCACCATTAGGCAGAATGGAGGCTTGAAAGAGACATAATTAAGAAAATTACTTTTGGTGGGGGGCATGCTTCATTGTAAGAAAATACACCAGCTGGAGTAGCAAGTTTGAGTGTGAACTTTAAAATTGAGGCAGCTTTTAAGTTGTACAGAAAAGAGGTTTTCCAAAAAGTTTTTGTTTTTAAGCAATGAGATGTTTAGAAGTACTAAGGAAAGACATAGGATAGTAGCTCTAGGACAGTATATAGAAAAAAGATGCCATAGTAAGAGGTTATAAGGAAGTTTCAGCTCTAAGTTTCCTTTTAAGTTCCATAATTTATATGTCTGAAAGTGTCTTCCCTATACATCTAACATTTGTGATAATGTATACTAGAGCACTTCAGAAAAGTGCTACAACTCTAAGTGTTCACTTTAAAAGCTATTGTTAAAAATAACCAAGTATAGGTTTGAAATGAGAAAGATTTAAAAACTAATTTTAAGATAGAATTAATCAATACATTGACATATGAGCTAAGTGAAAACTTAAAATATTTTGATAATTACCATGAAACAGCATAAAATGATGTTAAAGATAAAATATACAGTGAATAAGGCAGAATGCAAAGTAGTTTTGTATTATTGTTAGAGGAGGTCATGGAAAGGATGTGACCACAGATTGAACCTGGAGCAGAGTGAGCAGTCAGAGGCCCTTTACCCTTCCCGTACCCATGGGCCATACCTTCTGCCCTTGGTTCCCACAGTGGGAGCAGTATTCAAGGTTGCAGCCTTGAGAGATCACTGTGTTGAGACCTTCTGGACAGGTTTTGTGACTGAATCTGGTTGATGCCTCTACATAAACTGTTAAGATTCTGGCTGGGGGTGTAGAGGTTTACTCTGGACCAGGTGCCTAAGACTAACCTCATATGTAAGTTCCCTTGCTTCTTAAAATTTCCATCCACCCGTCTGGAGTGGTTTGCCACTTTCTTCTGCTGTTCTGTGCACTCTGTATAGGGAGGGGCCAGTTTGTGAATCAACAATTATGATTACAAACCAAGTAAAATTATATTTATGTTTAGAAGAAAACTAGAAGAGAATTTGAAAAACTAAAAGTTGATAAAATTGTCAGTATCACTTTTTTTAAGCTTTTAATTCCTTCCCATTATTTTATTTTATTTTTTTAAGATTTAGAGAGAGACCAGAGAGAGGGGGGAGAGAGAGAGAACACATGCATGCGTATACACAGGTGAAGCAGGGAAGAGGCAGAGGGAAAGGGAGAGGAATCCCTAGACAAACTCCTGGCTTGGGTGATCCCACCACCTGAGACTAGGACTTGAGCTGAATTCAAGAGCTTGTGGTAGTCCAACCATCTGAGCCACCCAGCTGCCCCTCCTTCCCATTATTATAACATTACTTACAAGGTAACATTCTCTGAAAATGAAGAAATGTTAAAAAATTTTTTTTTTACCTGTTCATTTATAGCCACTTTTAACACTTCAAGTCTCCTTTAAAAGTAAGTATAAAATACACACTATCTACTTTCCTATCCAGTTTTCAAATAGAAAACATTTAATGAAAGAAAGGTTGGGAAAGCCATAATGGATAAAATAGAAGAATACCTCAATGTTTAAAAAGCACTTGGGAAAGAGGAAATATTATTGGTTTTTAAACATAATAAGCCATAATAATAAGACATTGTTCTGTGTAAAAATTTTTATTCACAATACCAAGAAAACTAGTTTAAGAGGTAATTCTGGAATACATGCAATTCATAGTTTGTGAAGTAATATTTATAGATTTTATTAATATCTATATGTATACTCATTGTTGATAATTCATTCTCAACTATTTTTGTAAAAATTATTTAATAAAAACAAATATTAGTCAAATTCTCTAATTTTACCTGAAAATAGTTTTTTTGATTTTTTTTGTTAATGTGCATGATTGTGTTTCTATAGGTATGTATAATTCCTTTAAGTTCCATAATTGTATATATTTGAAAGTATTTATATCTATGTCCATGTCTCTGTATGTAGCTAGCTGATCCATTAGCACTGTAGCATTTCTTAACTGAGACTGCATACTAGGAAAATTTTTTGAAAGAATTTTACCAAAGTTTAGAACAAATCTACTCTAGATTCTTTTTTCCAAAAGTATTTTGATTTTAGAAGCCATAATAAAAAATAGCTGCATATAAGATAAAATTTCCTGTGGCTACAATCTCCATCTACTATGAGAAGAAATGTAATTTTCCTTTAAATGTCTTTGAATTTTAACTTTAATGCATTCATTCCTTTGGCAAGCATTCACTGAATGTCTGTTATCTGTTGTACATCCTGATGGGAATTCTGAGATAAAAGTCAACTGCATTTGAATTTATTGAAAATTTAAATTCCACAAAGGTTTTGTAGAAAGTCTGTATTTGTGTGTTGCATGGTTGTGTGGATTTCATGAGAAAGCTATGACCTAAACTGGTCATGAGATCAATTGCTGTATATTTTTGTCTTCTCAGTCCCAATGATTATATCATTCAATATTATTGAATCCCATAAGAAACCTAATGTGTAAATGCATATATACAAATCTTGCTTTTTTAGATGTTCAAAACTTACCTGAGAAATTAAAATCGTATGTCAAAATGTAAGATCCTATTGAACTTTTCCATGTGTACATAAGTAATTGAAAATACATACTCACAAACTGGTAAATATTTTCTTTTAGTTGATGGATAATTTCACATTTGCTTAACACAAACATTATCCTGAAGAGTATTCTCATAGATTGTAGGCCCTCTAGTTCTTATTCCTACCATTTTTTTTTGCTTCATTTACAGTCTTTTTATTGGTCCACTTTTAAAATTATTTAGAAATTATCAATTTTACCTTTAAAATTTAAGAACATATTTTAGAGGAGCATAATAAAAATCTCTCTCTCTCTCTCTTTTTTTTTTTTTTTTGGAGGCAGGATAAAAGAATCCCTCTAAGTAGAGAGCTCTTTTTCATGAGAGAGTTATTCTTATTTTCTAACTTCCTTAATGTTGCCACTGAGGAGAGTCTTATAACTATATGTTTCTATGCTGGCATTTATCCCTCAGATTATATCAAACTATGAAAAAACAAGAAGTCACACTTATTATTGGTTCTCTAGAACTGGTGGAAAAGAAAGGAAGTCTTCATTTCAATCTCTGCCATGAGTAAGTGTTACCATAAAATTAAGACCATTTCATGCTGTCACTGATGTTTCCTGAGCGAGGTTTGGGGGAAAAGAAAATGAAGTTACAGTCAATTTATATAAAACAAGTTTGAGAAGTATATATAAAAAATTTTAGAGAAGGGATTGTAAAATCTTCAGAGTTTTAGAAAAGGAAAGTTTCCTTGTTCTGATAAGTGCTACAAGCCAAATAAAATTTCCTTTTTTACCAGAATAATATAATTAAATAGACTTTAACATTTGGAGAATAATTTTAAAGCTTTTTTAAAAAAATTGATTCAAGGGTCGCCTGGGTGGCTCAGTGGGTTAAAGCCTCTGCCTTCAGCTCAGGGTCCTGAGATCGAGCCCCGCGTTGGGCTCTCTGCTCAGCAGGGAGCCTGTTTCCTCCTCTCTCTGCCTGCCTCTCTGCCTACTTGTGATCTCTCTCTGTCAAATAAATACAAATCTTTAAAAAAATAAATAAAAAATTGATTCAAGTAGGTGGTGAAAGCATATTTTTGGAGCTAGTGTTGATTTAAGAAAATCTTTATTGTTTGTGATTTCAACAGTTCTTTAAAATCTGTATCTTATTAAATTGCTCTGACTCTCAAAAGCAGAGAGAAAGTGATGTATTTAAGACTGAAAAGAAAGAGGGTCGCATCCTAAGCCTGTTCAGTACATACAAAATGTTGGTGAAATCACCGCGCGAAAAAGGCATAATTCATCAGAAGAGGGGCAAAAGCAGGATTTTTCAGGTGGCCCAAGGTAAATACGAGTCTGAGTGGTATTGAGTTAGGACAGCATTAGAACTAGAAAAGACGTTTAAGAATTCCAGATAGTATATGATTCATTCAACCACATGTGCAGAGAAAGACACAGGAGTTTGAAGCTATAGTAGAACATGGTTTCCAGCTGAAACTTACCCAAAGCCTACAGGCTTTCACCAGTACCTCTCAGACCTTCACCAATGTTCCCTCTCAGCATCTGTTTTCATCACATGGATATGTGTGCAAGCTTTAGTGTTCTTTTTCTTAGAGGGGGGAGTTTATTGGAGGCAGTACCCAGAGGAAGTTCAGGTCCCTGGGACTGCCTCTCTCAGAGTTAGAGGAGTCAAGGCCCCAAACAGAGCTTTTTATTATAATGACGAGTTTGGTGAAATTTTAAGGAAGGGATGATTAATAAAAGGATGAATAAAATGTTGAGAGCTATTTCTTGAGACGCTGGAACCCACCAGAATTGTCTTTTTAGGAAAAAGTGTTACACAGGTTTTGGGGAAGACTGAGAAGCCACACTTTCTGACCCTGGACAGACAAATCCATCATTCCTGAGGGTTGGAGGTTTAGGAAATCTCCAGAGATGGTAGCCTTTGTGGCCTGGATGTGAAGATAGTTGTCATTGCGGTGAGGCGTATGCGTGGCTTTGTGGGCACTGTGAGCATATTTGAGCCTGGAACGAAAGGAAACCAGACCAGCTTCTATGTGGTGCTGACAGATGGAAGCAGCATGGTTCAGAAAGGAGGCATATGTATTACATCGTCACGCTGAGAGTGGGAGTATGTCTAAACAGACATGAGGAAGAACGTAAAGAAATTTGCCAAACCATCTGAGTGTCATGATTTTGTAGGTACCAATTTGAATTAGAGCCAGTGTGTATTTGTTGATAGTAAGAGATGAGAGTACATAATAACTTTTGGAAAACCTACATTATCAAAACATGGTACCTCTCATAATGCAGAGGGCACTAGTGAGAACTTAACTATCCTTATAATGTAGAGGAAATTGTTTTTAGAGAGTCTGTTTCTTAGCTTGAAAACTCAGAGTTTGGAAAATAAAAATAACATGCCGAATTCAAATTGTGCTAAAGATGAGTTTCTAAAGGATAAATACACAGGCTTTAGTATCTGAAAAAACTGCCTTGAGATCCCAGCTCTGCAATTTATCAGCTCTGTGATCTCAGACATTTTATTGCACTTCTCTGAACCTTAGGTCCTTCCTCTTAAACGTAGTTGTAATAATAATACCTCTTCTTGGCTTATTACATGGAAGCCCTGGTGGTTAGCAAGTGCTTCATAAATATTGACTATTATAACTATCATCATTACCATTACTCTTACTATTTCAGCTCATACTTTCAATGAGTGGAGTGCTAGTCACCTTTGCTTCCCCTGCTGTCATACAATATTTTCCAAAAAATTCCTGGGAAAAAAATGAATTTTTGCTTCGATAGTTTCCACTTATCACACACAAATGAAGTAGACTAGTTAGTGAGGAAATATTTGTAAATTCCGGATTAAAATAAATTTTCTTAGCTGAAGCATAACTTCAAAACTGGTCAAGTGAAGAGACTGTGAATACATTTGTTTAACAGGGGTAACCCAGCAAATCTGCTGATAAGGGAGTATCCTAACAAAAATACTGTCAGAGGGCACCTGGGTGGCTCAGTTGGTTAAGTGTCTGCCTTTGGCTCAGGTCCTGATTCCAGGATCCTGGGATTGAGGCCCTCATCCTGTTCCCTCTCAGCCCAGAGCCTGCTTCTCCCTCTCCTGGCTGCTGCTCCCCCTGCGTGTGCTCTCTCTCTATTTCACTGTCAAATAAATAAACAAAATCTTAAAAAAAAAAAACATCAAAGTACTGTCAGTAAAAACAGATATCCTTGTAAAGCCGTTATCTGGAGCAAGTTTTAACAAAATAGAGGACTTTTTTGGATACGCCATAGACTTTAGTAGCAGGGTAGGCCTAAAATATCAATGACCACAGTTTAAATGCATATATGTTAGAATTCGGAGAAAATGTCTGTACTTCATGGGTTCTATCCAAATGAGTTTTATAATCATGTAACAAAAACTTACTTCATAATATTGTAGGTATGCTTTATTTTCATAAGGAAAGTGATCCAGAAGGAATTTTTATGAGAACTTACTCTTTTCCCCTACTAAGAAAAGCACTTTGCTTGATCTGTGTATGTAAAAAGGGGGGTTTATTGTTCATTTCACTTAATCAGAACAGTAGATAATTGGTAACAAGAGTGTGTGAACGTTGAAGCTTTCACGTTTTAACTTTTCCTGATCGGGTTTTTTCTGGCATTCTGACAAGGAGCTCAATGCAATCTATTTTTTTTTTTTTTAAGTGATGGCCTTTATTTAATTACCCAGCCAGACTGGAGGGAACTGAATTCTTTCACCTAATGGGATTGAAGTATTTTGCACTTTCTTCAAAAGAGGGGCATACCCATGGGGCACCTGGGTGGCTCAGTGGGTTAAAGCCTCTGCCTTCAGCTCAGGTCATGATCCCGGGGTCCTGGGATCGAGCCCCACATCGGGCTCTCTGCTCAGCAGGGAGCCTGCTTCCCTTCCTCTCTCTCTCTGTGTGCCTCTCTTCCTACTTGTGATCTCTATCAAATAAATAAATAAAATCTTTAAAAATAAAAGAGGGGCATACCCTTTTTAGTGTGATTAGATCTTTAGAAAAAGACATCTTAAAATTAAAATCAAAAGTTAACAAAACCAAAAGACAACTGACAGAATGGGAGAAGATATTTGCAAACGACATATCAGATAAAGGGCTAGTGTCCAGAATCTATAAAGAACTTAGCAAACTCAACACCCAAAGAACAAATAATCCAATCAAGAAATGGGCAGAAGACATGAGCAGACATTTCTGCAAAGAAGACATCCAGATGGCCAACAGACACATGAAAAAGTGCTCCATATCACTCGGCATCAGGGAAATACAAATCAAAACCACAATGAGATACCACCTCACACCAGTCAGAATGGCTAAAATTAACAAGTCAGGAAATGATAGATGCTGGCGAGGATGTGGAGAAAGGGGAACCCTCCTACACTGTTGGTGGGAATGCAAGCTGGTGCAACCACTTTGGAAAACAGCATGGAGGTTCCTCAAAATGTTGAAAATAGAACTACCCTATGACCCAGCAATTGCACTGCTGGGTATTTACCCTAAAGATACAAACGTAGTGATCTGAAGGGGCACATGCACCCAAATGTTTATAGCAGCAATGTCTACAATAGCCAAACTATGGAAAGAACCTAGATGTCCATCAACAGACGAATGGATAAAGAAGATGTGGTATATATACACAATGGAATACTATGCAGCCATCAAAAGAAATGAAATCTTGCCATTTGCGACGACGTGGATGGAAGTAGAGGGTATCATGCTTAGTGAAATAAGTCAATCAGAGAAAGACAACTATCATATGATCTCCCTGATATGAGGGAGAGGAGATGCAACATGGGGGTTAAAGGGGTAGGAGAAGAGTAAATGAAGCAAGATGGGATTGGGAGGGAGATAAACCATAAGTGACTCTTAATCTCACAAAACAAACTGAGGGTTGCTGCGGGGAGGGGGGTTGGGAGGGGGGGTTATGGACATTGGGGAGGGTATGTGCTATGGTGAGTGCGGTGAAGTGTGTAAACCTGGCGATTCACAGACCTGTACCCCTGGGGAAAAAAAATATATGTTTATAAAAAATAAAATTAAAAAAAATTAAAATCAAGGATTACTATAAAATAGGTTTTTAAAATGTATAGCTGGTGGTAAAATAAATTACTTGCCTGTGTGACTTCAGAGCAAAAATTCCCACTTAAAACTTTTTGGGTCAGAGTTATTCTGTTTTTCTATCTTTTTTCTTGGTAAGTTTTATATGGTCTATTTTATGTGTTCAGTTTACTCGAAGTAAAACCCTGTGAAGTAGAGAAAGTTATTGTTGAAGCCTTACAGATAAGGGAATGGAGACAATGAGTATGGCTCACCGTGGTCCTTCATTAGATCATGGTGAGTGGGGGAATCATGCAATGGCTGCAGAGCGGTGGTGCACAAGGATAGAGAGCTTTGGTGTGAGTCAGAGAACCAGCAACTGAGCTGTGTACTGTTGCTTCCTACTGTGTGGGCTCGCTTAGTCACTTCAATTAACGTCTGACGTTTTAACTGGAGTTCAAACAACTTTTCTAAGACAAAGCTTGCTTCTTCAACTAATTGTGACCATTAGGTCATATTATGAGTCAAATTTATTTCCTTATCCCTTCCTTTTCTAGAAATAACGATATATGAAAGTGTCTGATAATGTGAAAATCCTATCCAATGCTGGGCTGTCGTAGTTAGACTAATAGTATCATTGCTGTTTATCAAATTGTTCTTTATATTGTTGTCATCTAAAAGTGTATCTGTAAGGCTCTGACATCATGTTAAAGCTTCTCTTCAGTGTGGATGCCTGCAATAAAACTTATTCTAAAAATTATAAGTATGTGATAGTTTAGAAAGCTGCATTAAATATGTTTAAGCTAACTTCTGACATTTTCCCTGTTATGAGTCCAAACATCTAAATATCTAGTAATATCCAAGGAATTTACTGAATTTATCTCTTTTGAGCATATGTTAGTGTCTTCAAGTCAGAATTGGCTACTATATTTGGTAGTTTTTTTTCTCTGTTGTGAATCAAGTAAAGAAATAGCTGATAGGAGACCTTGTTTTCCTTGACTAGTAAAACCAAAACAGGAAAATCAATTACTGTAGTCATGAAAATGGAAATGTTTAGAATATTAAAAGAAGCTTATTTCAAGACAGCTGTAAAATACTAGTCCTGATTTTGTAACTCTTTTAGAGAGGGACTGAAAATGACAAGGGAGAAAATTACCAACAAACTTAGGGTATCTGAATCCCTAAGTACTTTTCCAAGTATTATCACAGATACTCTATTTATAAACACATAGAAAAAACATACTGTCTTTTTTTACTTAAGAATTTTTTAACATTTTTTAATTATTACAAGTACAATTACTTAATAATCTCTGAATCATTTGAGTTTGTCTCTTGCTACAACATGGGATTATATATATCTTTTTATTTTACCCTCAAACTTATAGTTTAGGAAAATTACTAATTGCAGAAGAACTAGTACCAGATAATTTAATAGTACCATGTACACTAGAAATGTTTCTTGACACTGTTAACATTGATAGGTAATCCTGCCAGATCTATAAAAATTCAATGAAAATATTAATGTGGATTATGAACAGGAAAAAAATTGCTTTTTCTGCTATCTACCATGAAACATACGTTTAAAAAAGTTTCATATATTTCCTTCAAGGGCTCTTTTCTGAATGACCTGAGAATTATTGATTGCTTTCCTTCGCCATGTCTGAGGAGTATCAATTGTTCTGATCAGAGATATGAAAAATACTACACATACAGGAAAGTACATAAAACATAAACGTACAACTTAGAACAAATATCCATAGAAGTTTGTTAATAAGCCAGTAGCTCTCTGCTTTTCCCTTCTTAGGGATAGTTCTACCCTGCTCCCCTAAAAGTGAACATTGCTTTATATTTTTTGGCAATAGATTCCTTGCTTTTTTTTGAAAATAGTTTTTCATGAGTAAAAATAAATTTTTAAACAATACAGTTGAAAACGGAATAGTATGTATTTTTTTTAATGACTATCTTCTTTAACTTTGTGTTTTTAAGGCTCATCCTTGTTAAGTGTGGCTCTAGTTTGTTCATCTTTATGGCTGTAGGATAGTCCATTGTATGACTATACCAATTTATGTATTCATTCTACTGCTGATGGCCATTTGGTTGTTGCCGCTATTTTGGCGTTTATGAATAGTCCTACTTATTATGTGCACCCATTTCTAACATATTCACTTTGGAGTAGAATTGCTAGATCATAAGATATGCATGTGAGATATTTTATTGGATAATGCCAATTTCCCCTTATTGTTTAAAGCAGTTTATATTATGCCATCCTTATCAGTTTTTGAATTTGTTAGACTTTCAATTATTATACATTGGTGTGTTGTTGTGGTATATTATAATGGCTGTATTTTTTATTTTTCTTATTTCTAATAAGATGGAACCCCTCTAGACAAACCATAAGTGACTCTTAATCTCACAAAACAAACTGAGGGTTGCTGGGGGGAGGGAAGTCTGGAGAGGAGGGTGGGGTTATGGACACTGGGGAGGGTATGTGCTATGGTGAGTGCTGTGAAGTATGTAAACCTGGCGATTCACAGACCTGTACCCCTGGGGATAAAAATACATTATATGTTTATAAAAAAATAAAAAATAAAAAAATAAAAATGAAGAAATAAAAAAGATGGAACCCCTCTTATTGCATTTATTGGCCACTCAGGTTTTTTCTGATGTAACTAATTTCAATCTTCTGTCCATTTTCTTTTATTGAGTTGTCTTACTTATCAATTTACAGTCATTTCTTATACATTTTAGGTCTGAGCTAATTTTTAGTTATGTGTATTGCAAATATCTTCCCTCTGTCATTTTCCCTTTTTATTCTTTAATAGTGTCTTTTGAATAACAAAATGTTCTTAATTAAATATGATAAAATTTAACACATTTTCTTTAAGTCTTTTTTTGTTGTGATACTAAAATAATTTTTTTCATCTAAAGATATCAGGATATTTCTCAAGGTCATCAAGATATTTCCTTATTTTCTAAAAACTACATTCCCCATTCTTTCTTCCCGTCATCCAAAATGGCTTTTGCCCCCTACTTCCCTAAAAGTGTAAATGCTATCAAATTGATATACCCAGTTTCAGTCCCTTCTCGGAGCCACAGATATGTATTTATAGTTGTTTGTCTGACCTGATTGTTTGTATAGTTCAAATGTTAACAGATTCAGGAAGAAACTCATTTTTTCTAAAAAAAGATTTTATTTATTTATTTATTTGAGACACAGAGAGAGTGCCCTTGTGTGTGTAAGGGAAGGGGGGAGGACAGAGAGGGAAGGAGAGGGATAAACAGTTTCCACATTCAGTGCAGAGTCCTAAAGGGGGGCTCCACCTGGGGCTTGACCCAGGGCTTAATTTCACAACCCTGACATCACGACCTGAGCCAAAGTCAAGAGTCGGATGCTTAACCAACTGAACCTAGGGTGCCTCAGAAAGAAACGTTTGATTTCCCATCCTCCAACTGTGTTCTCCCCTCAAACTTTCTTTTTCATTGTTCAGGCTTAAAATTTGAGTCATTCTTGATCACTCCATTTCCCTCAGCCCCTAAATCTAGTCTAAAGATAATTTCTACTGTTTCTTTCTACACATATTTCCTGAATTTCAAGTATTTTTCATCGTCTTCACTATTTGCTCCTCAACCCAAGTAAATTCCATCGTTTCCCTGGATTATTGCAAGTCTTCTGACTTGTCTCCCTTCTTTAACTTTTGTCCTATTCTAGATGATTTGTTTCATGGTTGTGCACCAGGTTAAACAAACACTGTCCCAATGCTCTGCAATTCCTCTTTCTCTCAAAGATTTTATGCTCCCTCAGAACTGTTTCCTTAATTGTGGGTAGAATCTTAGCCTGGAGTGGACAATGGAAATGGTCTGTTTTTAAGCCTGACTCATGGCAGAAATCCTCCAGAGCATTTCTGGCGGCAATCATCCAGCTTCTGCTTACGTATTTCTCTTGATAAGGGAAACTCTTCCTTCAAAAGAAAACTGATTCTTTCAGAAATTAATCACTAGAAGTATGCTGGGAAATGACCTGTTTCCCCCATAGGAAATTAATCAAACTGATTGATTAGAAATGAGAAGGACAGTGTTTTGGGATTTGGATTATATAGACATATGAAAAAAATAAAGAAAAAAAACCCCATTTGGATCTGTTTGAACTGTTGAATGTTTACCAAACTGGAAAATAGCAACTGAATCATGTAAATTAGAGCCTATGACAGATTCAGGTAAATAATCTGAGAAGTTCCTTGCTCCATTCTCATATAAACTATAGAGTAATTATTATCATGGCAAATCAATGCTCTGGAAGAGTCACTTTTGATATCAAAAAATATTTCTCCTGAATCTTCTAGGACCTCCACCCTTCTTTTGTTATCCTGTAATAAATATCCTACCCTTTATCAATGCATCCATTGAGTTATATTGTATGTTTATCGATACCTCCATTCTCTGGGTGTCCTACATGTAGGTACTATGTCTTATTTATCTTAGTGTTATTAGTGTCTAGTAGAGAGCCTAGAACATAGCAGGGCTCAGTAAAGTTGTTAAATGAATGATTTATCTCTGTAATTAAGACCTCCAAACAGTGCAATAAACAACCAATTGTTTGCTCTAAACTTCCTTGGATAATTGTCTTTTCATTAGCTCTGCTTACTGTTTTAAACCCAAGAGGATTCAGTTTAAACATCAAATATTCACTTTGTTTGCTTTTTTTTTTTTTTTTTTTTTTTTTTTTTTTTTACTGGTTAGTCTGTGTTTTCTATATTCTGAACAGGGTTTTCCATGGTATTAATATTTTTTTTCTGGCACTGAATTGAGGTGCTAGAAAATTTTTGCCAGAGCTTTCAGAATGATTTTTTAAAAAAATTTTTTTAAGAGATTTTATTTATTTATTTGACAGAGAGAGAGAGAGATCACAAGGAGGCAGAGAGGCAGGCAGAGAGAGAGGGGGAAGCAGGCTCCCAGCTGAGCAGAGAGCCTGATGCGGGGCTCAATCCCAGGACCCTGAGATCATGACCTGAACCGAAGGCAGAGGCTTTAACCCATTGAGCCACCCAGGCACCCCGATTTTTTTTTTTAAGAACTGAAAGGATTTATGAGTTACCACTCTTCCCCAAAATACACAAAATTGCTTTCATGGAGTTACTTAGCTCTCAGGAAATGGAACCCATCAGTACATTAAAAATAAAGAAAAAATAAAGAAGCATTTAAATAGGTGTTCTGGAATTCATAAATTCTTCATAAAAATAAACATTTGTTAAATATTTTATTTTTGATAAATTGAATTTGTTCTATTTTTGCTAAATAAGTACTCTATATAGCTTTCAACATATAGGAATAAAAAATATGATTATGTGAGGGCACACACACACACACACATCCATACACAAAACACACTCCCCTTGAGGCTTACTCTAAATTACCAGTTTAATGTTGTCACAGTAAAGCCAGGGAGTGTCAAGCTGGGTGCTTGCCTCAGTTACAGAGCTTGATTATAAGGCAGCAGAAAGTTCCAAGCCTTTAGAGCTACTTAGCAATTCTCTTGTTGGAGATCCAATTAAATATATTGGATCATCCTTCATAATCATAATTTCCCTAAATACTTAGGTAAGGAAATAGTTTTAAAAGAGTTTGACAACACAAAGAAAAAAAATGAATAGGCTAAACATCTAACAATTTGTTAGGTCAAGCCAAATGAAAGAAAAACAATGTAAGTGACATTCATGTAGGAAATTATAGAGAAATCGTCCCTGTAAATGCATGCTTAGTAGAGATTTTGTAGTAAAATGTCAATGCAAGCAACTGAAAAAAAAAGTTTATTTGAAAGAAGGTGTACTAACAATTTGTACATTTCATCAAATTGGTTAAATTTTCAACTTCTTTTCCTCAAAAGTACATCACTTCCTTATAGTTCTGTTCACAATTTTCGTGAGGAAATACAAGAAATTTGCATCACAACGCACGTTGAGTTCTGATACCCAGGTGTTGTGTTAGCTTTCAGAAGGGAGTAGTCCTGACATATGCGTAACTTTAGTTAATGCGAGGATCCCATAAAAATTCAGTTACATTAATGATTCGGACTGCATAAATTGCTGTGCCATTGAGTTTTAATGGATTTTATTTACGTTCTTTGGTGATGTGTGTGTAGGGGAGAGAAAAGGAGAAATAGGAAGAGAGGGAAAAGTTCCTTTTCTAAGATAATTCTATTAAAATTATACCATTTAAACTTTCTCTTCGCAAAACAACTCTTCCCATATGACAAAATTCATTACTTGTATTTAGCTATTGAGGATCCTTAAATTCTCAAAAATGACGCCCCCTGGGTGATCTTTAGTTCTTACGATTACTCCTATTTAGTTGATATTTAGTTGTTCAATAGGAGTATTTATTACTCGTATTGAGTTGTTCAAAAGCACTGTGTAGTTGTAAGTTAGCTGAGAAGGTTGTGTAGGTGTATTTCATCAGTTTATGGAGGAAATACATTCTCTCATATAGATGAAGGATATTTTTAATACAAGCCATCATAAAGTTATAATTCATTGGGTCTCAGTTGAGGAGTGACTGCTTTACCTTTAATCTTAAATGTCTGATATTCATCAGTTCTATGGGAGTGTGTTTTTATAGGATAATTAAGATTGCTGTAGGATTGTACAATGACTTCACATATTTAATTCTCAGACTAATACCACCTATAAAGTATTGCATAACCAGAAATTTCAAATAAATACTATTTTTCTTGCCTTGTGCTATTCTTTCTGTCTTGAATGTTACTCTGCCACTTCTTCCTTTGCGAATTTCTATACTTTGCCCAGTTTCAGTGAGACTTTTTAGAGAAAACTCCTCTGACCCTGCAGATTTGTCCAGATTCCTCTGAAGCCTACTCTCAGGGTACCTGTTTTTCTCATTACTGTCTCTTATCACAACTGCAGTAAAACTGTTACCTCTGTAACTAGCTTACGTGTTTCCCCGGCTCCACAGCCACAATACAATGCAATATTCATACAGCTTTCTTGAGAAAACATAGGATCCGTGTAATAAAGAACAGATAGTGTTTGTGAAACCATATTATGGAACAGGATATTAAAACAGGGCACTTTTAGTCTCTTTTCCTCCCGAAAAGGAAAGTTTTGGAATTTTAGATATACACCGGCACACAGACTTTGCCACAGAGATGCATTCATTGCGCTAGACCCCAGTTTTTTCAGTTATCCAGTCACGATAGGCTGTCACTCGGGTATACACTCCTGGCTTATCTGGCAGACCGCATTGATCCCCCCAGCTTACTATCCCCACGAGGAACCAAAGCCGCCGTGAGTCCTCTTGAACGAGTGGGCCACCAGAGTCACCCTGAAGGAAACACAATGATGAAGTGTTAGGCAACCCTAAAGTATTAAGGAGTTTATTTCTATGCCAGTAGAAGTCACACCCATTAATTACCACAGTAAATTTAGTTTGACTTTTTCTGTTGAAATATTATACTACATTGAAATACTATACCACTTTTCAAGTGAAAATTACTGAAATCCTTCAAGAACACTCGTTGTTCCTTCAGCATGCGTGAAAAGATGAGAAGCGTGTTTCCCAGACTGTCCTCAGTTGCCTGGCTGACGGCTTCCCATCCCCGACTTTACCTCCTCCAGGAAGCCTTCCATGGCCTGTGTCTTCCCCCTCCCACTGCCACCCCTTTCTGGCTTTGGGCTGGGTTAGTTTTTCACTGCCTATGTTCCCACGTCCTGTGTGAATCTCATTCACCACTTCTGTATTATTTTATGCAAGGACATTTTGGGTCTGTTTGAACTTGCTCCCTTGTACCAGTTCCCCTTGTGGCAGTCACACATTATTGCCAAACTCATAGCACGGAGGATACTTATTCAGTGTCTGTTTTCCAGGCTATTCTATAAGGTCTGCCACGGAAGGCATACCTATTCTGGACGCTGCTGTATCCTAAGCTTCTAGCTCGCAGGAGATGCTAAGGAAATCTTGATTGGGTGATGAGTCTTCATAAATCTCTTTTGTCTGATGTATAATGTATCATCAAAAAGGATTCTTTGGTGAATTATCAAAAAAATTATATGGCAATGAGTAAAACACTCCTTATGAAATACTTACTAACCAACTATAACCAACCAATCAACATATATTTGTACATGCAGTAATCTAGGTGGGGAGACAAATTTAGTCTGTTTTACATACTGCTTGATCGGTTAAGTGTGTGGGTTCTGGAGTTAAGACAGCCTGAGTTGGAATCCACCCCTTGTCAGCCATATGACATTCAGTAAGCTGTGTAATGCTCACTCTCTCTGCCTGTTTCCTCACCTGTGAATGATGTTTCTGTATGTTTAAATGAGTTTTACATATACAACACTTTCTGTACAGCCGGCATATAGTCTGTACTAAGAAAAGTCAGCTATTTTTAGCTTTTAGAGTAGTTTGCTGTTCATTTGACGACTCTTAGTAGCTAGCTCTTCGTACCTACTTAGTTACTGGTCTAGATGGGGAGAAGGTCAGGGTGTGAATCACCAGCTTGCATGGCAGGCACTGCATCCAGCTGATTGGCACCTGCCTCCCCTGGGTTATGTGTTTGTTCTCCATTTAACCCATTCCCCGTGCTTTCTCATCATTGGGTTTTTGTTGCAATTTTTTTCTTTCTAGTCAGTATCTGCATAATGTCTTACCAAGAGTGAACAAACAGATGTTAAACTAAAAGGTGTAATTTTCCCTGTATCTGGACAGCTTCACTGCCTTATTGTGCAGACATCTAAGCTTGTGTTCTCTCTTCTAGACTATAACTTTGATTAGTGCAAGGAACACCTTGCTGTGCCCGCACAATATCTGGCAGACAGAAAGTAATTCATACATTGTCTTTGAATTAAGGAAGGAAGGAAGGAAGGAAAGAAGGAAGGAAACAAGTAACTGATCTCATAAGCTCTTTTGTAAAGTGCCATTTCTTTTTGAAGCAAAACCTTTACGTATTGTTGTATTACAGTTGAAAATTACTGGGTCCAGAGTGGAACACACAAGGAAAGTTTCATGATGAGCTAAGGCTTGATCTGGGCTTGAGGGGAAGAGCAGAATTTGGGCATGCAGAAGGTAACGGGGATCTTGAGGAAAGCATGAGTAAGTGTTCTTTACCACGAAGACATCTCCACTTAAAGGAAAAAAGCCCATGGGTAGTTAATGGTATTTTGAAAATTGATAAGCAGTTCCTCTCAATTTACATATACCTTGCAGTCATTAAAAAAATGTTTAGTTTTGGGAAAGAGCCCACAGATTGGGATCTTTGAAAAACTGTGGAAGAGCTACTTATCTACTTTTTCAAGAATGTGAGCACTAAATATAAAAGCCAGTAATATTTGAGGAAAGAATAAACCTGATTTTTCTGCATACAATTTGCTCCAGAAAACAGCAGCAGTTTCCTCAAGAAAGATTAATTTTTCTTGAATTTCCAGAAATGTAATTCCTGATAGTAAGTAGTTGCTGCTTTTACTAAATGGGGTTTCAGACATTAGATTAAAATCTACTGAAGGACATAACCACACTAATTTTTTAAATAATTTAATTAAAAATCTTAGTATTAAAACTGTGTTCTAATTACTTAAAGATTTAGAATTATTTGCATTTTTATGTTTGGTTGAAAATGACAGGCAGATCTAAATAGTTTTCCCCCCTCATTTGTGCTGTTTTACAGTTATGGACACTGTTGTGACTCAAATAACTAAGCTTTTTGTGTACGTTTTCTATCTTTAAGGTACTGATATTCAGGTGTTTTTTATATTTTAAAATCAATTATTGTCTATGACTCTTAGATGAGTGATTATTTAAACCTTTAGAGTGACTGAGAGTTTGAGATTGAAATGATATATTTTTCAGAGATTGAAGTTATTAACATCAGTGGTCATGGTCTAGATTAACAACAGTAAAAATAGCTGAGATGGCTGAGATTTCTTTGTTGTTTAGCGCATGCGACGTACTACTCTTATCCCCAATTTATGGATAAAAGATTAGTTATAAAGGTTAAGGACATTATATGTTAATAAAAAAATAAATAAAATTAAAAAAGGTTAAGGAGCTCAAATGCAGTTCTGTCTTGTTCTTGAGCTTTGCTGGATAAACAGTCTGGAATTCCCTTTCTCAAAATTAGTGTTGGATCACCTTCGTAAGAGAGTTTCAATTAGAAAATCTAGATAACAAATTTTTAGAGGATCAGGGCTGTGTATTATAATTATGTTACCTCTATGCCTAGCACAGTGTCACAGGCTAGTAAGTACTTATAAACTTAGATAACGATGTGATAACATTGTCACGAACTTACCCGGCATGCATCCACTCCACCTTGAGGTAGACCCGCACATAGCATTCCAGGCGAGACGGCTCCATTATAACTAATTGGTGCATTACATACGTCATTACTTATTATTCTGACCCGTGCTTGCCGTAGATCTGAAACCGTGTTACCTGTGAAGTATAAAAGCAAACAAAAAACAAAATTGATAAATTAATAACTCTATGGAAATAGGGGAAGGAATAAATGTATCCCAAACACTATTTCTTATTCAGCGAAGGAGACTATTGAAGATGTAAGTAGATTCCTGCAGTAGAGTAGAATAACTCCTGTACACAGATCAATTTTATTTTCTTGCTTTATCTTTGTGATGCGGTGCCCCTTAGACCTTGAAAGCAAAACAAATCTGCTATTGACTAGTAGTAGTCAAGTTATTCAGTGACTGACTTTGAATTGAAAAAATAACATATTGAAGAACCTTTAATCTAGCAATTGAAAGAGAAACCAGTCTGGTTTCAAGGCTAAAGCACTAATTTATTGTATGTTGATGTTCCTTCAAAGTGGCACTGCCATTTTTGTGATTGGTACACATTTCACCTATTTTACCACATTACTTTGAGTCATAAAAACACAATGAGATATTTTCTAGGACAATTAAGCCTTCATATTATTCCTTGGAGATACAATCTACAACATGAGCTGAAGCATGTGGAAATTGTTAATGCTATTCTTCCATTGGCTGATATTCTCATTTTCACCATGTCCCTATTTGTTCCTTCATGTTGCCCTCATTTTTATGCCTATTTTATTTATTCAATAAACAAGAGTGAGCAATGCTTATGAATATATGGAGTTTCTTGCTCTAGAGGCAAGATTCATTTCATCTCAGAACACCTTACTGGTTGTTAATACCCTTAGAGGATACCTATCCAAAGCTTCTTTTCAATTAAAAAAATTTTTTTTCCTTATGGGGAGACATTTGAGATCTACAGAGTCTCTAGATCATTGAAGAACTCATGTTTCCCCATCACTTTGGTTTACATATCCTTATTATTATGTTTGAGAATTCCCCATAGTTTATAGGGACATTGTTTTGCTTTGCTGAGGAAACCCAGTAATAACTAGAGCTTGGACTCTTCCAATATAAGGTTGTTCCTTCCATAGAACATGTCCTTCAGGTGTTCCCTAATCTAAAAAAAATTACATAACAGCAAGTGCCAGGGGATTTTGTTATTGTTGTTGTTGTTTTTTAATTTTCCTGAGACACTTACCACCAAATTCTGAAGATCCCCATCCTGTCACATAAGCAGAAGAACCAGGTGGAATATTCTGGGTAGCCTCTGGGAGACACACCCTATGGATATCTTTGGTAAAATTGATGCCTCCATCAAGTTGCATAGCTGCAATATCATTTTCATGAGTTGCAGGGTTATAATTGTTATGGATTAAAATAGTCCTTACTCTTCTTCTCTGTTTAGGAAATGTTATCGAAACACCAAAGGTGGCAGTCCATACACGAGGATTAGATTGGCTAAAAAAAAAAAAAAAAAAAAAGAAAATATACTTTGAAAGGGAATTTGTGAGTGTTTTTAATATTTGAATTTTGTGTTTGTCCTTCTTGTCACCAGCTAGCAACTATTTGACCAGTATCTCTTTGGTGTATATTTCTGGATTACATAGCTAGTAATGATTGATCATTTATCTAAAGGATCTGTAAATTGGGGGTTGAATAACTTGGTGTTGCTCCTAAGGTTGAATAAAAATAAAATGTAACCACATAACAATGTAAGAGTTTTGTGGAATTTAGATAGAGATGATACAGAAATAAAAATATATATGCCCAGGAAATAATTTTATAAGGTACAGTAACTTATGTAAGAAGAATGCTAGTTAAAAATACTAATGAGAAAAGTAGTTTACAGTAAGCAAATTACACACATTTTTCATATTGAACTTTTTTTGCTCAGGTTCTTCACAGAGAAGATTCTTTTTTAAAAATTTTTATTTATTTATTATTTATTTATTTATTTATTTAAAAAATTAACATATAATGTATTATTTGCCCCTGGGATATAGGTCTGTAAATCATCAGGCTTACACATTTCACAGCACTCACCATAGCACATAGCCTCCCCAATGTCCATAACCCAACCATCCTCTCCCTTCCCCGCTCCCCCCAGAAACCCTCAGTTTGTTTTGTGAGATTAAAGAGTCTCTTATGGTTTGTCTCCCTCCTGATCCCATCTTGTTTCATTTTTTCCCTCCCTATCCCCCACAACCCTCCACCCTGCCTCTCAAATTCCTCATATCAGAGAGATCATATGATAATTGTTTTTCTACAGAGAAGATTCTAAAGATATTCTTCATCTCTTTCTTCCCTCCCTTTTTTTTCATCCAGCATGTGAATAAGAGCATGATTTTGGAAAAAGTTATATTTAGATTTAAATCTTGGCCATGCCATACATTAACAGTGTTATTTAGGGCAATTTATTTCATATCTCTAATTCTTAGTTTATTTTTGCATAAAATGTGATTGTTGATATGCTCTTGCTCAGTTTGTAAGTACTGAGACAAGTGTGTCAAGCACAGTGTTTGGTGCACAAAGTAAGCATTCAATGAAGATAACTATTATTTTCATTAGAGTCCTTACTAAGTGTCTACTTTGTATGAGAAACAGTATGAGTGTCTGGGATTAAACATAAAAATAACTATGCTATAGCAATCAGACAAAAGAAGACAAAAGGCATCTGAATCAGCAAGGAAGAAGCACAACTTTCATTATTTGCAGATGACATTATACCATATCTAGAAAACCTCAAAGACTCCACCAAAAAAACTGCTAGAACTGATAGACGAATTCAGTAAAGTTGCAGGCTACAAAATTAACATGCAGAAATCTGTTGTATTTCTATACAACAGTAATGAATCAGCAGAAAGAGAAATTAGGGAATCAATCCCATTTATAATTGCACCAAAACCAGGAAGATACCTAGGAATAAACCTAACCAAAGAGGTGAAAGACCTGTACTCTGAATACTATAAAACACTGATGAAAGAAATTGAAGATGACACAAAGAAATGCAAAGACATTCCATGCTCATGGACTGGAAGAGCAAATATTGTTAAAATGTCTATTTACCTGCCTCACGTTGAGGTCTTTTATCCATTTCAAGTTTATCTTTGTGTATGGTGTAATACAATGGTCAAGTTTCATTCTTCTATATATAATTGTCCAATTTCCCCAGCACCATTTACTGAAGAGACTGTCTTTTTTCTACTGTATATCTTTTCCTGCTTTGTCAAAGATTAGTTGACCATAGGGTTGTGGGTCCATATCTGGGCTCTCTATTCTGTTCCACTGGTCTATGTGCCTGTTTTTGTACCAGTACCATGCTATGATGTCTTGGTGATCACAGCTTTGTAGTAAAGCTTGAAATAAGGTCACATGATGCTTCCAGTTTTGTTTTCCCTTTTCAACATTTCCTTAGCAATTTGGGGTCTCTTCTGGTTCCATACAAATTTTAGGATTGTTTGTTTCAGCACCTTGAAAAATGCCGGTGGAATTTTGATCAAGATGGCATTGAAAGTATAGATTGCTCTAGGCAGTATAGAAATTTTAACAATGTTTATTTTTCTGATCCAGGAGCATGGAATGCTTTCCATCTTTTTAGGTCTTCAATTTCTTTCTTGAGTTCAGATCCTTTACCTCTTTGGTTAGGTTTATTCCTAAGTATTTTATGGTTCTTGGTGTTAAAGTAAATGGAATCAATTCTCTAATTTCCCTTTCC
This sequence comes from Lontra canadensis, assembly GCF_010015895.1. NCBI lineage: Eukaryota > Metazoa > Chordata > Mammalia > Carnivora > Mustelidae > Lontra > Lontra canadensis. The sequence continues at coordinate 12,741,339 of NW_022630995.1, read as the reverse complement.
ATATTTTCATTGTTAGTGTATAAGAAAGCAACTGATTTCTGTCTCCAAAAGCAAAGGAAACAAAAGTGAAAATAATCTTTTGGGACTTCATCAAGATCAAAAGCTTCTGCACAGCAAAGGAAACAGTCAGCAAAACAAAGAGGCAACCCATGGAATGGGAGAAGATATTTGCAAATAGCACTACAGACAAAGGGCTGATATCCAGCATCTATAAAGAACTTCTCAAATTCAACACCCAAGAAACAGATAATCAAGTAAAAAAATGGGCAGAAGACATGAAAAGACACTTCTCCAAAGAAGGCATACAAATGACCAACAGACACATGAAAAAATGTTCATCACCATCAGCCATCAGGGAGATTCAAATAAAAAACACATTGAGATACCACATTACACAAGTTAGAATGGCCAAAATTAACAAGACAGTAAACAACAAGTATTGGAGAGGATGTGGAGAAAGGGGAACCCTCTTACACTGTTGGTGGGAATGCAAGTTGGTGCAGCCACTTTGGGAAACAGTGTGGAGATTCCTTAAGAAATTAAAAATAGAGCTTCCCTATGACCCTGCCATTGCACTACTGGATATTTACCCCAAAGATACTGATGTAGTGAAAAGAAGGGACATTTGTACCCTAGTGTTCATAGCAACAATGGCCATAGTCGCCAAGCTGTGGAAAGAGCCAAGATGCTCTTCAGCAGACGAATGGATAAAGAAGATATGGTCCATATATAGAATGGAGTATTATGCTTCCATCAGAAAGCATGACTACCCAAATTTTGTATCAACATGGATGAGGAGATTATGCTGAGTGAAATATGTCAAGCAAAGAAAGTCAGTTATCATATGGATTCACCTACTTGTGGAACATAAGGAATAGCATGGAGGACATTAGGAGAAGGAAGGGAAAACTGAAGAGGGAGAAATCAGAGGGGGAGATGAATCATGAGAGACTGTGGACTCAGAAATAAACTGAGGGTTTTAGAGGGGAAGAGGGTGGAGGGATGGGTGAGCCTGGTGGTGGGTATTAAGGAGGGCATGTATTGCATGGAGCCCTGGATGTGGTACATAAACAATGAATCTTGGAACACTGAAAAAATGAAATTAAATTAAAAAATAAAAAAGAAAAGCTGGAGTGATCACAATTCTGGACTTCAAGTTATATTACAAAGCTGTAGTAATCGAAACAGTATGGTACTGGCACAAAAATAGACGAAGAGATCAATAAAACAGAACAGAAAACCCAGAAATGAGCCCAGAATTATGTGGTCAATTAAACTTTGACAAAGCAGGAAAGAAGATGTTCCAAGCATTTAAAATCATGAATTCCTTTGGTAATCATTGACAATATTTATAACAATGGCTTTCATTATAGTGATATCCTTTACTTAGCTTTGGTGTTTGAGTCTGTCTAGGGCTTTGAATCCAGTACGTCCTTAATTAACGCAAGTATTTGCATTCCTGGTTCCCACACTCAAAGGTGATTAAAATCAATTAGTGCCATTTTTCCTTGCCTTTTCAGGTGGGAATAAACATTGAACCTTGAGCTCCAGCCAGATTGTATTATTCTCTATCCCTAGATTCTGCCTACTTTTTCAGGTTAAAGAGCAATTTGCTCAATTTGCTTCTTCTCTGTTAAAGGTTACTATACCTTCCTCCATTTTTTCCCATTGGAATTCTGAAAAATCTTCACTATTTGTAAGAAGTTCTTTGCAGATTTGAGGGTACTACTGTAGAATATAGTGCCTGTTACAAAACTGTTAAGAGAGAGTAAAGTTTATCATGATTAGTGCACAATGTTCCTAAACCTGAAAAAGTAGCTAGATTTCCGGGGTAGAGAATAAGTTAACCTGGCTGGAGCTCAAGGTTCATGCTTTGAGAAATAAGTCTGGGTTGATTGTGGAGGAGGGCTTTAGGTATGTGTTAAATTGGATTTTAGACTGTGGATATTCAGTGAGTCTGAGAGGAAAATAGATATGGTCAGAGGCACATTTGATTTAAATCATCTTCACTTTTCTGAGTGAACGTTTAGAGTTTAGTTCCCAGCAACTGTAGGGGTCTAGGATGCTCCAATAATAAGGCGTGTCTGTACCTAACAGATTTTAGTCATCTGAGTCTAAAGTTCTTCTGTTCTGAGTAAGTTTATGTATCCTACTCTCCACTGTCAGATTATTACCCTCATGTTAGCAATAGCCTTCAGTTACATCAATGAAGAATTTTTTTAAGTTGTTTAAATTCATTTTATTTATGCTGCTCACTATTCTTGATCATTATTTTTGTGCATATTTATCTCTAACATTAGAATGTAGGCTCCTTTAAAGTACGGGCAGTGTTTAACTAGCTGCTATGTTAACACTGTGCTCATAGTAGATATTCAATAATTGTTTTGAAAGAATTAGTTAATAGCATAGGACAGTCTTGGACCAGCCATCAGTCTGTTGATCAGCTTACATGATATAATGTGAAAATTTCCTATAGCAATTCATTTTGCTAACATTTAACATATGTTTAGATTGATGTATTTGACCCTCTCAAAAATACTAAAACATAGATAATAGTAGGTTCCTAATTTGGGGGTGGGGGAAAGAGGCTTATAAAGGTTCAATAATTTTCTCAAGCTTTCATAGCTAGGATTTAAATTAAACATTCTGACATATAAATCATTGTTCTTTACCATGATGGCATACTATTACCCGAAACAGAAAAATAGGATTAAATTAGCAAGGTGAAGGAGAAAAAAAATATTTTTGTTATGATGGATAGGAAGAAAAGACTCATAATTTTTTTTGTATCCAATTATTTTTAGCACAATCCAATTATGTTCCATCCTTGGGGTTTGGGTGGCGTTCTTCTGTATATGTCTCTCCTAGTTGTTCCCAGATGGGTAGGTAAGCTGCGGCCTCACCTTCTGAAGCAGTGAGCTGCTGTCAGGATCCACATGCTGCTGATCAGGATGCCGCCACAGTGGTGAACATTATTCACCTGTAGACTGACTTGCCACGGCCAGTCTCCTTCCTCAGCCTGAGTGCCTCCTGTGATCCTCTCCTCAGACAAAGTTATTAGGTCTGGACGGGCCCCACAGCCTAATGAGAAAAGAACATGAATGGGCTGGGAAGGTCGTGATACATTTACATCTGGGAGGTGCTGCTAGAATCTCTCCATCTTTTACAACTTTTCTGTGTTTCATGTGTTCTTCCCCAGAACATGTTAACCTTTCCAAAAGCATGATCAGTATGTTATTTTTTAGAGTACTTATGTGACTCCTGTTGACTATAGACTGCATTTTAGAGAATATTTCTGAACTTGAGATGGAGGCTTCTTATTCTGGAGAGCCTTCAGAGTTCTCTGGAGTTTTTCATGAATGGAAGTTAAGATGGGTTAGTGCTGGATGTAAGACCTTGGGCCAAAAGTTCATTAGGAAATTTTCATCTTCTCTTTAGCTTTGCTATTCAAAAGTGTGGTCTGTGGACCTGCAATATGGGCATACCCTGGAAGTTTATAAGTTTATAAGTTTATTAGAAATGTTGAGACTGTGTGAAAATAACCTAAGGGTCTATCAGTGGATGAGTGGGTCAAAGGAATGTCTGTCTGTTTGTCTGTCTGTCTCTCTCTATATATATTTACACACACACACACACACACACACACACACACAAAGGGATATTATTCAGCCTTAAAAAAGAAGGAAACCCTGTTGTTTGCAACAACATGGATGAACTGGAATGTATCTGTTAAGTAAAATAAGCCAGATAAATTCTGCATGGTACCACTTATATGCTGTAGAATCTTAAACAAATAGTCAAATTCCTAGAAAGAAAGAGTAGAAAGTACTTGCTAGGAGATGGAGGGTGGAGGAAATGGGGAGAATTTGGTAAAAGTGTAAAAAAATTCAGCTATAAGGTAAATAAGGTCTGAGGATCTAGTGTGTAACAGGGTGTCTACAGTTGATAACACTATTGTATAATTGAAATTTGCAAGAGTATAGAATTTAAAAGTTGTTATAAAAAAGGAGGCAACTAAATATGTGAGGTGATGAATATATTAACTAGATAGAATCTTTTTGTTATATATATATATATACATATATATATAAAACAAATAATAATTTGTGTACTTTAAATATCTTACAATTTTAGCAATTTTCCCTCAAGGCTGAAAAAAAATTGACTCTAAGGCACACGCCAGGGAACAAATGAGAAGCTGTATTCCCCCCCTTCCCAACGTTATTGTGGAACAATTGACAAATATAGTTCTGTATTTTTAAAATGTATAGTGTGTGAGTTGATATACATATACATTGTTGATTACCAAGGTCAAGACAACCAACACCTCCATCACCTCACATAGTTAACTCTTGTGTGCATGTGTTGAGAATGCTTAAGATATACTGTCAGCAACTTTCAAGCATACAATACTGTCTTATTAATCATAGTCACCATGCTGTGTGTTAGAGCCTCAGAACTTAATAGAAGCTACATTCTAATGAGTGATTCCTGTGTAGACTGAAGTTGGGGGAAAACTGTTCTTATCAAGAAATCACCATAGTGGTGACCCAGCTCATCATGAAAGTTCCAGTCCACCTCCATAACTCACTCTATATTACCAAATGCACCCTCAAAAAAGAGTTACTGCAGGTCCACAGAGTATACTTGAGGGTAACTGAGGGTCTCTAAGTATCTAGGTGAGATTTAAACATCTGAAGAGAGAAAGCCTATGAACACTCCAATGGCTGAAACTGAAATGATTATTCAGGTCCTCTCAATTCCCCTTTCCATGATTTACCTCCTTTTTTTTTTTTTAGTCTATTATTGAGAAATTAGAAGTAAACCACCACCAATAAGTTCTATTACTCTAAAGTAGTGACACTGTTTAATAGAACATCCATCCAAAGGCATTTTTTCCTAACAGACTTTCCAGATAGAGGAGGGCCAGACTTTCATTTAGAATATACATAGAACAGAAGTTCCTCTGTTGCATCCTTCAACCAAATTCCTTAGTAAATTACTTTGGCATATTTTCATTAAAAAGAAGTATAATTAAATATATAATGAAGTTGAGAAATACCCATAAAGGTTGCATTACCTTGTAACATCACTTAAGGATTTGAGATAGGCCAGCTATAGAGGTGCACTGAACTAATTTGTAACTACATTTCATCACCAGAGAAGGAAACAGCTGTTTTCTAGGGATTATATTTCTACTGTCCTAGCCTGAGAGTGTACAGAATGACATTGGAAAGTCATGACTCTTCCTTTAGAGACATAAAACTGACAACACTTTTATAATTTTTTAATTCTACTTTTTGGTTAACTTAAATCAATAACAAAGCAGGCTATTCTGGTGGTCAGGAGGAGCCATATTAATGGTGTCCCCAAACAGAATTTATAAGTCTACAGAAGTGCCACCATAGATTGGGGGTAGGAAAAGCTTCCCAAAGCTGTTAAGAACATTTTCCTGAGGTCAGACTTGACACAGAATGTCACTGCTGCCACCCCCTTCTTCTAAAAGAAGGGGAAAACCTAAACAATGCTCCATGGGCCAGTGGAATCAGCAGTCTTTTCTCAACAGTAGCCCACATGAGTGAATTATTAAGAATAAAGATAACACCTTAGAAGCTACCTTGGCAAAGAGTGCAAATACTTGACCATTTGCTATTTGTATTTTGATAAATCGTTTTTATAAGATAATTTTCAAACTTACCTTCAGTGAAAATATTTACTGTATCCTGGTCAGTAAGTGCTGGTATTAAAAAAAATAGAGAGTAAGATCAATAAAATCAATAAGGGTGTTTATTATTTAATCTTAATTTCTTAAATGTAGTTCTCAGACAACCACCATCAGAATCAATCAGGGATCTGATAAAATACAGATTTCTAGGCTTCATCTTAGACCTGCTGAAAGTCTCTGAGTCGTAAGTCCCAGAAATCTCTGTGTTTACAGCCTTCCAAAAACAACAATTTATTGTTATTTATATCAAAGTTTGTGCTTTAATTTTTCATCAAACACTAATAGATACTTAAAAGCTATTTAAAAGTTATTCCTGCTCTCAAGTCACCCAGTTTAGTTGGGAAAACAGAAACATAAGCAAGCCGTTGAAATTGATGTGATAAGTAGCATAAGAGAAGTTAGATTTTCATTTACTTGAATATATATGTAGGTATATATAGATATATCTGTATTATACTACTGGTACTATTCTTAGTATGGCAGATATAACACTGAAAAAAACACAGGAGGTCTGCCCTCACATAATTTACAGCTAGAAATAATCAAGGAACCATTCAAATCAATTCAAGTGAAAGTGGAGAGTAGAATGGTGAGGGTGATCACGCTACCTGAGAGAGTCACTGAGTTATCATGGTGAGAAAAATATTTGAGCTGTATTTTGAAGACCTAAAAGGAACTTTCTGGGCAGACAAGCATTAAAAAATTATTCCAGGTGAAAGTGTAGTGGATTCAAGTGCACGGAGATGGATGATGTTTGTGGAGTAATCGCATCAGTAGGGCTGGTAGTGCAAGTGCGTCACAAAGGGAGATGGTGTGAGCGCCTGGACAGAAAATATGGTGATAGCAGAGAGTGAAGGTCTGTCTGTTGTAATTTAAGGTCTGCTTACAGAACCATCTTCTCTGCCCATCCTATAGCCATCTCAAACTCAGTGTGACCAAATTTACTCCAGATTTGCTACTTACATTATATTTCTTCCTTTAGGAAATGGTCCCACTTCTACCAGTGGCTCAGAAATCTGAGTGTCTCTAATTCCTCCCTTCCTGTCATTTTCACATCTTATTGGTTTTCAGATTTTGTACCTTTTACCCTCTAACAATCTTTTGCATTAGGCCCATCCTCCTGATCCCTTTGGCTACCCCTTTTGTTGGTGCGGTCATCATTTGACATCTCTACTATTACAATAACCTTCAATCTGGATTCCCTGCCTCCACCTTCGTGCTTTTCAAGATGTCTATTTACACTTTACCAGGCTGTTTTTTTTTTTCTACAAATATATGTCAGATTATATATGTTTGCTTGTTTCATTTGTGGGAAGTCATGGGAAGCTTTTAAGTCATATTGAAATTATGTTTTAAAACATTTCCTTGATTTATGTAGACAGTAGTTTGGAAGGGGCCAAGAAAGTATTACAAAGAATAATGTGGAGGCTAGTGCAGTAGTTCAAGTCAGGAGTGATGTTGGCTTGGACCAGAGTGGTAGCAATGGAAAAAATGGAAATAGATTCAAGAAAGGCAGAGGTACAGATATTTTCAGAGAGGAGTTAGGAATGTTGCTAAACCTTCTAATTTCCTCCTTCATTCTACAAGTATTAGATACCTTCCAATTGCACCCTGTGTTCTGGGTGAGGTGGAGTGTTAATTAAATGGTTCTCTGACCTTGAACAGCTATTTGCCACTTCTATAACATACCTACAGGTTGAACATCTGACAACAACATCTCTCATAAGGAGTGTTGAGAGGGAAAATTAATAAATGAATGTTAGCTAATGAAATTTACTATATGAATGCTGAATGATTCTTTAAACATTAGAATGTTTTATATTAGAGAACTATGCATTATGTCTACCTTTATAGTATATTGTTTTCCTAAAGTTTAATTCCAAGAAAAGAAAATCAATCTCATTAAATTAAAATATGAATTATAACTGGTTAAGTTGATATATTGGGATAAAATGGTAAAAAAAAAACAATGGTACTTGCATGTTATCTCAGTCGAAGGGTTTATTTCCAAGTTTCCAGAGTTATTCAGAATTTGGTGTAAAACAGACTCAATTCTGCTTTTCATTGATGCTCCATTGTTATTTCTAGTGAATTTAAATTTCATGACAACATCTGCTATCACACCATTACCCTCCTGCCTGAAAGCCATAAATATATTAAAAATAAATATAATTTTGTGCTATTCTGTTTATATTCTCTCATTGGTTAAACATTAAAAAATTCACTTGGAGAATTTAGCTTTAGAACAGATTGATTTAACAGTGTTTTCATACTTAATGATATATAACAATGTTATTCCACAAATATTTGATTTCAAAGCATGGTACACTATATCCACCATTCAGTATAGCTGGCTTTAAAGTCAGAACTCCAAAGTTTGAATATCAGCTGTGCCATCTACTGTTCGACTTTAGTAAGTTATTTGTTTCTTAATCTTTCTCTAAGTCTCCTCACATTAAAATTGATTGTTATGAAGTTTACGTGAATTAACACATGCAAGAGTTTTGGGAAGAGTACATACCATACAGTATTAGCTATTATTATAATATAATAGAATTATAATACTTATAAGTATTAGCTATTATTAGACTTCACAAAAATCTTCAAAAAGGAAACTCCCTTATCTCATTAAACAAACCTATAAAGAGAAAAGTTTCCAAATTTATGTGACTTAAAGACTTGGGTTAATTTTCTAGTACCCAAATGCATTAATGCGGCTACAAAGTCAAATGTTAAAATTTTATCTCTATATCAGTTAGCTACACATATTCTCCACAATGAAGCTTAATAAATTGACTAAATGCTACAATGATAAAAAATCAATGTAATGTCCCCTTCCTTATGTGTGAATTACCATGTTAATCATTGCCCCACCTAACATTGGCGATATTCTTTTCTGAAACGTGCAATAGACAAATTTGTCTTTCATATTCATTCTAGGCCTCTTCCTCTCCTCTCAATTATCAGTTCTGCTGTAATATTCATTCCAGATATTAATTTAATATTTACTTAGCAAATGTTAAATAACCACCTTCTTGTGCTAGGCACTGTTCTTAGTTTAAGAAATTAACATTGATCAAGATTCACACTTGCCATTCTCATGGATTTTGCAGTTTAGATAGAGGAGCAGACACTGAAGAAATAATTATTACTTTCATTTCTAGCAACATGAAGTCTAAATAATTAAAAAGTTCTCCATATAAAATAACCAGAAATACTTGATAAAATAGAATAAATTTCATTTGAAATGCAAAACTACGTTAACATTAAAGTAAGGGAAATCTTGGAAGACCAAAAATGAATAACATGAATATTACGTAGTAAGTACTAGAATATCCAACAGACTTGAGTTGTAGCATTTACATGGATACGGGAGAGGAGGCTTTGGGCTAGTGCTAATTAGGGAAGTGAACATGAGGTTTCTAAATAAGGCCAGGATTCTTAAAGAACTAAATCCTCAGTGAAAGCATGGATTAGAAAGAAAAAAAATGTGCTCATCATGTCATTAAAAAAAAAAAAAAAGATAAGGAAGTTTATGTGTCTCAGGGTTCCAGGTCTAGACAGAAAAAAGATTGTCCTGACAATTCATGATCATGAGCCTAGCTGCATAAAAGTTTTAGATCTGCATTACCACCATCTGCCTGATTCCAGAAACTTTAAGAAATTAACAACAACAAAAAATGGCTCAAATGCTGCTGATCCTCCTAGAGTGTCTGATAGAAGCAAATGCTCTGTAAATTGTATTTGCATAGCATCCCACTTATGAAGTGGGATTAAAGTAATCATACAGTCCCAATGGCAAAGAATTTATCATGAGCTAGAATCAGCAGAATGAGGACCGCATCCTCAAAAACTCATATAGTAAAATTAACAGGTGGATAAATGTATTTGAAATGACTAATGACATAAAAGGGCGAATCATAAATGTGAGAAAAGTATATGACATTATCAAAACAGACCAGACAAGCTTACAAAAGAAACAAATAGAGCTTGCAGACAGGAAAATGTAGTCATAATTTTAAATCAAAATTAAAAACTCAGTGGATGGGTTACATAAAATATCAGACAAAGCTAAAGAGAAATTAATTAACTGAAAGATAAAAATAAAGAAATCACACAAAGTGTAGCACAGATAAAGAGATGAAACAGAGGCTAAGAGACTAGAGAAGTTTCAATGTTTACCTAATGCAAAACTAAAGAAGATCACCAACAAATAAAGGGGCAACAATATTATAAGAGATAATGAGAATTATCCAGAACTGATGAAGATATGAAGCCTTGGATCACAAGAGTCTGAGGCATACTAAATAAAAGAAATACCTCCCCCAACAAATACATCATTTAAAAAAAACTCTGAACTCCAAAAACAAACGGAAGACTTTCAAACAATAGAGATGATCTACCAAAGAACATTTGACTGAAGGGCTATTTTTTAAAAAATTAATTAATTTTTTTTTTAGTAAACATATAATGTATTTTTATCCCCAGGGGTACAGGTCTGCGAATCGCCAGGTTTACACACTTCACAGCACTCACCATAGCACATACCCTCCCCAATGTCCATAACCCCACCCCCCTCTCCCAACCCCCCTCCCTTCAGCAACCCTCAGTTTGTTTTGTGAGATTGAGAGTCACTTATGGTTTGTCTCCCTCCCAATCCCATCTTGTTTCATTCGTTCTTCTCCTACCCTGAAGGGCTATTTCTTAATAGCAACAAAGAAGGCAGTAGATAATTGTATCTTCAAAATTGCTGAGAGACAATAGCAACTGATTTAGAATTTCATATCCATATTAAAGTATTATTCAAGAACGAACATAAAATAGGACTTTTTTTTAGATCAAAGCAAAACAAAAAGGATACTTTATGGTTCATGGCTCTTGTGAAAATTTATAAAGGAATTACTTCGGTAAGAAGAAGATTGAACCCAGGAGGATTAAGGTATGGTAATAAATAAAGAAAAAAAAATGCCAAACTGGTAATCTATCATTACAGTGACTAATTTGGAGTCATTACAAATATGGTGGAGCTAAAATGTCATTCATAATAATATGAACAAGAGTTTCAAGTTCCCTATATTATTTGGAAGAAGGGTAGTGAATTAAGCCAACTCTCCTTATTTAAATTTTAAGGATAATCACTAAAAGCAAAGATGATCAGAATGCATTAGAAAATATAGCTGTCTTTCTGTTTTAGGTGAAATGTCTAACCTATAAGGATATATAAATATTGAAAATAAAATATTGAAAACCCCTCTTGGGGTTAGGGATATTGAAGAACTGACAGAAATCTAGTGGGACTGAGACTAGTCTAGGTGGATGGTAGTGAAAGATAAGCCCAGAGATGGAAATGGTAAGAAGAAATCAGAAAAAGGAAGGTTGGGTAAACTTTGTTACATATATGTGTATAAAAATGTCTTTCTCTCTCTCTCTCTCTCTCTCTATATATATATATATATATATATATATATATATGTACATTTATCTGCACACACATACGTACAACATTATATCAAGAATACATGTACCTCTGATATGCATCTATTATGTTCATATATAATACTTGGCATGTTGCAAAGGCAATGCAAGGCCAATAGAAGGATTTTAACTAGGGGAATAATATGTTTAGAATTTTGTTTCAAAAAGTCTTTCTGGCTGCTGTATAGAATGAGTAGAACAAGAATGGAGGAAAGGAGGCTCATTCGGGAGACCATTCATAGTCCTGGAGAGAAATGGTTGAGGGAACTATTTGAAGAAAAGTTATGGATCTTAGAGATTCTTCCTACTCTTCACAATTCTTAACAAGATTTATCTGATCAGATGTTCATGCTCCTGGGACTTAGTCTACAGAAAAGAAGAAATATTAATTTTCTTGTGGTAGTGGTATTTGAGAAATACGTCCCTTTCAAAGGAATTTTGCATATTATTTGAAGGATCGGTTGATGTACCCATTTGAGGCATTTGTGATAGTGTTAGTATTCTAGTTGGGAGGGCCTGTCTCGTCACATCACATAGACAGGTACACATTCAACTAAGGCAGGAATGTCAAATAACTAGAATGCATACTGCTACTCCCCTTATTATTAATTCCTGCCAGACATGCTTGGATTTGGCCACAGCATCTTTTACATTACAGCGTTCCAGGCAGACACAAACCAAAAAGCTTGATGTTGGTCATAGTGTCTGATCTTGGATGAATATGCCCATGACCACAGCATTGAACAACTCCAGGGACACTGTTTACATGTGCTAGATTGTGAATGGGATCCACCAGATTTATACAGTAGGATGGCTTTGTTACCATACCTTCACCTGACTCTCTTTAATCTTTCTTCCTTTCCTATCAAGAATTGAAGCAAGAGATGATGCTGAGTGAAATAAGTCAAGCAGAGAGAGTCAATTACCATATGGTTTCACCTATTTGTGGAGCATAACAAATAGCACGGAGGACAAGGGGAGATGGAGAGGAGAAGGGAGTTGAGGGAAATTGGAAGGGGAGGTGAACCAGGAGAGACTATGGACTCTGAAAAACAATCTGAGGGTTTTGAAGGGGCGGGGGCTGGGAGGTTGGGGGAGCCTGGTGGTGGGTATTATGGAGGGCACGGATTGCATGGGGCACTGGGTGTGGTGCAAAAACAATGAATTCTGTTACACTGAAAAGAAATAAATAATAAAAAAAAGAATTGAAGCGATATGTTTATTTACATTAGTAAATGGGATATATGTGGCATGTTTTGTTATTGTTTTGGCATTGTTTTTTAAGCTGCCCATGATACTTCTTTCATAATACTGCAACAAATTGTGTGAATGCCTCATTCATTATCCATGCTGTGAACAAGAGTCAAATGGGCCAAATTGCATCTAAGCTTATGTGTTTTCTTACAGAGTTCCACTTACCTCAGTTTGACAACATGAGCTCTGATGAACTGACTTCTTAAATTTGATTCTTTGAACGTTTTAGTAATCTGTAGAAAGAAAAGAAAAAAATAACCTCTTTGTAGTTACAGTTGTTCTCCCCTTCCTTCTTCTTTCTAACCTAGCAACGTAGGACTTAAGTTTATGAGCAACAGGGACTGGAGTTTTCAGTTCAGTTCAGCTTAGTCCACTTCCATCTCAGAACAGATGAGGTTGATTTAGACAAGTGATACAGCTTTCGGATGCAGGGCCTATTTACTCATCTGTGATACAAAGATGGTAATGGACGGGATGCAGCTTCACTAGAAGTCATCTCAACATTAGATGTTTTACTCAGGGTGATGTGGTGGCTCTTCCTGCGGGGGTAGGGGCCAGTGCCAAGCCAACACTAGGGGAATCCATGATACAACTTACATTTGTGTGATTCCCCAACAACTGTTTTTAAATGGGTAAAACCAGGTTAAAATGAGTGATGAAAAGGGGAAAACATGTAAAGGGCAGTTTTTTCCTTGTTAATTCTGACTAATACCTAAGCATCCAAGGTTATTTGTGACATCAGTCAGTAATTTCCTGACCTAACCTTAACTATTTCCCTGCATCATTTTTCTTTTTTTTTTTTTGTATAATGTTTAATGATTTTTCTTTATTATTATTTTTTAAATTGTATTTTATTTTTTCAGTGTTCCAAGATTCATTGTTTATGCACCACACCCAGTGCTCTATGCAATACGTGCCCTCCTTAATACCCACCACCAGACTCACCCAACCCCCCCACCCCCCTCCCCTCCAAAACCCTCAGTTTGTTTCTCAGAATCCAGTCTCTCATGATTCATCTCCCCCTCTGATTTCCCCGAATTCACTTTTCCTTTCCTTCTCCTAATGTCCTCTGTTATTCCTTATGCTCCACAAGTAAGTGAAACCATATGATAATTGACTTTCTCTGCTTGACTTATTTCACTCAGCATAATCTCCTCCAGTCTCGTCCATGTTGATACAAAAGTTGGGTAGTCATCCTTTCTGATGGAGGCATAATACTCCATTGTATATATGGACCATATCTTCTTTATTCATTTGTCTGTTAAAGGGCATTTTGATTAGCAGTGTGGAGATTCCTTAAGAAATTAAAAATAGAGCTACCCTATGACCCTGCAATTGCACTACTGGGTATTTAGCCCAAAAACACAGATGTAGTGAAAAGAAGGGCCATCTGTACCCCAGTGTTCATAGCAGCACTGGCCACAGTCACCAGATTGTGGAAAGAACCAAGATTCCCTGCATCATTTTTCAGTCCCAGCAAGGATGGTGCTCTTGAGTTATAAAGCTCAGCTTCACAGTGAACTATGGGTGGTTCTGTGACTGAAATGGTTCTCCCATGATGCAGGGTCAGTCAGAGGTACTGAGGTTTCCTAATGTGGGAGTGAATTCCATTGACTTGTACTCTGAGGCAGCAAAAAGGGAGATGTGGACGTGGAGATTAAGTAGTGTGCTAAATATTAGATTAAGCCAGGATTTGAAACCAATTCTTCTTGAGACTGTAAAGTTAATGCAATCTTTATTACACCACTTTGTATCTTTTAAAATATCCATTCCTATAGGCTGGTATCAGACTGCCAGTTATTTGACAAAATGATGATTTTCTTTCTTTTCAGACAACTTTGGACACTTCAAGAATAATGAGACTATGAGTTTTATGGAAATAGCTCATGTTCCTTTTTTAAAAATTTAGGAAATATTAGTAAGTGTTGAGAAAGAAAAAAAAAATCTCCCCAAACTCTATGATCTAGAATTAACAGTTCCTGTTATTTGGTGAACTATATTCCAGTTAACTACAAAGAAAGATGGATTTTAATATGCTTGTTAATATACTATTATAGGAGGTATTTTAATAAATGGTTTAACTTTAGTTTTACTTGATTTTAACAGAAATAAAAGGAATTGACCTAAAGCTGAAGGAATTGGTAAAATCTGGATTAACATTTCCTGTGATTATATTTTAATTTATGGTTTGGCACTACACCTGCACAGTCTAGACTGGACCAAAGTTAAAAAATCCACCTTAATTATGACATTTTTGTTTTGTGGAAAACTTTAGTGATGACTAAGATAATAAGCAACATAAAGAAAACAAATTGATTAATTGGTTGATATCAAGATACAAGGATAAAAGAAGAGGACCATGGATAAGATTTCATATTTTCCAGAATACAATGTTATTGGCCCTCTCGTGAAAACTTATCAGTTCTGGTATCAGTTCTAATATCATTTCTAACTTATCAGTTTCACTAGAACTTATCAGTTCACAGAAAATCAGTGAGCAGATGATTGTAGAGAATTCCAATAGCATAGTGGAAAGGGAAGTTGACGAACACAGAGATAAGTTGGCTTGCTATAAGAACTTGAATGAGCCTTGTAACCTTTCTTCTTCTCAGTTTTTCCATCTGTAAAAGTACATCATGATGGTTTTGGAAGGGCATGGTGTTAGGTATGAAGAGAATTGGATGGAGATGAGGGAAATAGAGGGGAATAAAACCTACAGGGATTGGTAATGGATTGGATATTTGGAATGATAGAGGGCAGTAGGTCAAAGATGAATTCTAGGTTTTTGCTTTGGAAAACTTAATGAGTGACATTGTCGTTAATGGGGACAGGATTATTGGAAGAAGGCTGGTATGGTATGGGGAGATCATGAATTTGATTTTAAGACATAATACATTTGAGATAAAAAAAACCAAGTAGAGATATTAAGCAGGGAGTTGGATGAAACAGTCTGAAATACAGAAGAAATGTCTGGGCTTGAGACCAAGTGAGTCATTAGATAAGTATTAGTTGAAGTAGTGCACATGGATGAGATCATCTACAAATACGAAACAGTGTGACTGGAGAGGAGAGCAAAGTCAAAGCCTTGGGGAATTTCAGCTTTGAATGTCAGCATAGAAGAGTGTGATCCTGTAAGGACACAGAGAAGTGGCCAGAAAAGCAGGATAGGAAAAGCAAATGAGTGAATATTTTGCTTGAAAATCAGAAAATGATAGACTTTTTTGGGTTAGAATATACTATAAAAATCATCTGGTCCAATGATTTTATTTCACTGATGAGTGAATTGAGAGCCAGAAAAGAGACATGAATTGCCTAATATAACAGAAGATTCTGGGACTATTCTATTGCTCATTAAGTATAATGTGTTGTTTGTGGGACAAGGATAATGATGGTACTCAGGTTACCATTGGGAAATGGTATGATCCTTGGATCTGGAGTCAGAAGCCCTTGGTTTGAATGCTGGTTCTACCACTCTACAGGTGATTGACATTTTAACATGTTTCCTAATCTCACAACCTTTACTTTATCTTTCTATAAAAATGATTTGTTAATTCATTTGGCTGTTGTGAACTGAAGGTTAGAGAGTGCTTTGTAAACCATAAATTAGCACTGCACTAGAGTATTATTCATAAAGTGTTTTAAATGTTTAAAGTGTTTTTACTGAAAGATAAAGAAATGAGTGTGGAAATCATACATCAGAAGAATTTCAAGGGAAAACTTTCTCTGCTAGTTTAAGTATATTATAAAACCACAGTACTCCAAATAGCTTGGTACTGGTACGGGTAAAGATTAATCAGTAAAGACAAGGAGGTACAGAAAAAAGAAAAGGAGGAATTTGTGTATAATAAAAGTGGCATGGCAAATATACCCATTGCACTATTAAACACACTGTTTTGGTACACCACCTAGCTATTTTGGGGGATAAACTTGGATCTCTACCTTACTGCAAAGTAAATTACAGATGAATAAAAGATAAAATTATAAAAACTGAAATAATAAAATTATAAAAAGAAAATGAAAATGAATATTTTAAAGAGTATTTAGAGTGGAGAAAGTATTTTTAACATAACACAAAAGGGAGAACTCATACAAAGGATTGATAATTTGGCTATATGAAAAATTAAATGTTTAACATTAAAACCCCCCTGTATTATAAACAGGATTGAGAGTTAAGTCACATTATGAGAGAAATATATGCAATGTGAATGACTGGCAACTTTAATATTCTAATAAGTACAAGTTACAAGTTTTTTGTTTTTTTTTTTTTTCCCCAAATCCATATAAAATAGACAAATGCTCCAGTCATAAAATGGGCAAGGTTGTGATCCTGCAATTCACAAAAGAGGTTGTAAAAATGAACTATTCATATAGGAAGACAGATTAAATCTTAGTAATTAAGGAAATACAAGCCAAAATAATTAGAGTTAGTGAGCTATCACTTCTCACCTCCTGAATTAGCAACAATTAAAATGATTTACGACGCCGCGTGTTAATGCCATGGGGAAAGAAGCGTACCTGTGTGGACTTATGTAATGCTGGTGAGAATGTAAACTGGGGCATTTCTGGAGTGCAGCCTAAGAATTAATCTTAAAAATGCAGAGAGCACTATATTGATATAAGCAAGTGGTTGAATAAATACATGGGGAGAATAGAAAAACAGAAGAATTTAAAATATCCTTCAAATATTCAAAGCATAACTTCCTGCTCCTCTACTTCTTATGCGTGGCTTAGACGCGGTGTCTTTCTTTCAAAGAGTATAGTGTGGTAAAGGGAGGGAATGACTGTACGATGTAGAAACCTCACAAACACTTCAGCTAGGTGATCAAATTGACAGAGACTGACAGTGTAATGAACACCCTTCGTGTGATGGAATGAAAATGATACTTTTCCTCTTTGGTCTTCCTCCCTCCCCAAACTCCACTCTAAGCAAGAGAAAACAAATAAACAAAAAAGGCCCAGTTGTGGGATTTTACAAAATGACTAGCCAGTACTCTGCAAAACTGTCAAGGTTCTCAAAAACAAGGAAAATCGTAGGGACTCTCATAGATTCTCTTCCCAAATCAACTGATTCAGCTGTTTATTCTGATCTCATTAAACATTTAAATGATATACCTAACTTCCCTTGTTCTAATCCCATTGAACTAAGCAGTTGTTCCATAACTTGGCTTCTAGCAGAGTTTGCCTCTGGGGAAAAATGTGTTAGATGAGCCAATATTTAGTTTCCCAGCCATAAGATTTCTCATTATAGATCAACTTAATGGTTCCCAAAGTGTGGTCCTTGGACCATAAGCATCATCATCACCTAGGAACTTAGAAATGCAAATTCTTGAGTTCACCCCCGACCTATTGAATCAGAGACTCTGACATCAGAGCCTAGAAATATGTGTTTTGACAAGGCTGCCAGGTGATTCTGTTACATGCTAAAGTTTTAGAGACATTGGATTAATTTATATTAAGACTCTTTAAAAGCTACGTAAGCAACCTCAAGACTGGTCAACTCTGACTGTGTGAGCTAAAGGCCAGACTCTGGTCCATGGTCATAAATGAATGCAAAGGGTCCACTTGTGAGATTTCCTGGTGGGCTTCTTCAAGTGAAAGCCTGACCTTGCTTTGCATATTTCCTATGTCTATCACTGAGCCAGAATAGGATGTTGTCTAAACTATGTTATTATTGACGTGCAAACATGTCATTTAACACCTGCTACCTGTGTATTTAGTTGGGTAAGAAAAAAGGAAAGAAGGCCAAATGGAAAGGATTTAAAAAGGCAATCTCAAGGGGAGCAGTAGTAAATGCTCAACTTGCACGAACTGTAGACTTCCAGCCTTTGAAGTCATAATCATATAAAATATGAATTTACTCAAGAGCCTTCTAGCACTTTTCACTCATGACTTAAAAAAAAAAAAGTAAAGAAGAATCAGTATACTAGCAAATTAACTTGGAAAAAGCACAAAGAAACACATCTTTCAGTATTCAGGGAAGAAAAATATGTAGAGCATTTAACAGTTACAAATAGATCACAAAATGTTAGATTTATTATGAAATTTGTTTTATGACAGAATAAAGAACAAAGACAAAATTAACTTACCATAGATTCAATTCTTCCACTCAAAGCCCTATATTCCTGTGTACCTGGTGAATTTAACTGATTACTATATTTGACATTTAGGATTTTAAAGCTGCTATGGTAAAAGTAAGACTTTTGATCTGTAAAGCAAAGAAAAGTCAGAATCAGTCTCACTACTAAGTACTTTAAACTTCAATTTATCCAGGATTATAGGATGCTCTACTATACAATTAAAAAATTTGCTTCTCTTAAATGAATAGTTGTTTTCATGATTATCTTTCTCCTGGAAGAGTTGAATAGTATCTCATCCAAAAATATTTCTTTTGCTTCTCTTAAAGAAAACCCCAAACTTACTATAAATGTAACTATAGTAAAATTATTTTTCTTTTAGTTTTTAAAAAAACTGACAGATCTGAAATTGTTAAGGATATAGGAAAATCAGAGCAGCATTATTTGTGAAATTAAAGTGATCAGAAGTATCATAATTTTCATTTTTACTATATTTTAGGGAGATTTGTGATTGCAGATTTATTCATCAAGAAGTATTAATGAATGTCTATAATATGCTATTATTCATTTATCACTAAAGAATAACCCAAAGTAATTCTGAATAGTTTTAAGAATTGTTTCAAATAATAATCATTTTAGAGAAATTAGTGACTTGTTAGTTTTTTAGAGTAAGCTAGAAAATAAACGTTTGAATAAAATAACTAATAAGTTGTCCAGTGTGAATTATTTCCACCAAAAAATGTCTGCCAGAGGACATATTCAGTTGGGTGAAGAAAGAAAATATTTCTAAAACATACTGTATACATCTTAGAAACATTATGAACATGGATATAATAACCTAACCTGTCTCAGGAAAAATCTTTTGATCATTCATAAGCATAATTCATGCAGAAAAGTACGTATATCGGGGAAAGAGTTAGAGATCCTGGTGGAAGGGTGGTATAGTCCTTTGTGGTGGAGGGACAAGTCTTTTAAGGGCCATAAATGGTTACTGGGACACATTCTGCAGAGGATGAACCTAGACTCCTCCACTTGTGTGACAATATGGTACCACTAAAAGTGAAAATTGATTAACTTAATTGGGAGCTTGAGATTTCTTACCTCTGTAATTCACCTTAGATGTAGCTGCCCCCAGGTGATTTGACAGAAAAATGTAGCCACAATTTTATAATTAGCTTGACTGAAAAGATTATTTATTATTACTGGTTTTCCTAATGCTGGTAATTTTATTGTGCCATTGAGAATTTTTCAACTTTCACTTAAATATGCATTTTTGCCTATTTACTATAGAACATATAATAAATTATATTCTCTCTGTCTCTCTACACTCATTCATACCCATATACCTAAACACACACCCACACGTATGATTTAAATGATTTAACAGAATTATAGTTGAAATAAAATAATCCCAAAATGCATTTTTAGATGAAAAGTCACATTATAGCATATATTACTTAGGGAATTTGACACAATTTTCTTTATCTACATTAAAACATCTGAAAGAATGTTCACTGAGATATTAAAGAACATTGTGAGTAAGCAGGGTATCCTGTATTCTTTGTATTGTTTCTTGTCCATGTGTCCTTTATTTTTGTGATATAATAATACTAAGAGAAATAATAAAAGAACAGGTCCTTTTTAAAATTTGTTTTTCTCCTCATCTTTTGTAGCTGTTCTCCCAAGACTGTTTTATGAGGAGAAAGATCATGATTTAACATATACTTCCAAATTTTTAATGTTGAAACTTAAAATTCTTTGCAATATTTCACTTTTACAATTTTATCAGTGGAAATCATGATATTAAATGAGAAAACAAAATCAGCAAATTCTAGTATCAGAAAAGAATCAAGAGATTTTTTTTCCTTTGGCTAGAATAATTCTTGTCTGGGTAATACTGTTTATTCTAAAAAAAATAAAGAGAAGAAAGTACTGAGGGAAATATAGACACAAACGTATTTAGGGATATATAAGACATACAATTACATTACATTAAAAAATAATAGTGGCAATAAAAGAGAATGCCAAACTTTTCATCTGAAGGTATATTTAGTTATTTGGTTTGGAAAGTGGTCCTTTTAGTCTTCTAGTACTTACCAAAAGCTAAAAAGTAGATGAGTAGAGCTACGGTTACCGCCAAGATTACCACCCCCGCCACAACAACAAAACACACTACATACGGATTCAGGAATCTTGAGGTTGACGGCACCCGTGCTGGCCTTAAAAAAAGAGAAAATGATCAAAAACTAACCTTTCTTTCAGGGAAGCCATTATTTTAGGGTTTACGAACATTTTCTATCTTCCTATGTCTTTTAGTCTGAACATAGCTCTCCATATAGGAAACAACGTGATTCTTGACCAGTGACTTTTCTTTCAAATTTTTTTTCAGCACGAAAATGCTGACATTTTGGTAGTTTGATAGAAGCATAAGTAAATCGGACTTAGGCTTTGCAATTATTTCCCTTCCTCTGTCAGTTGATGAGGTTCTCAAGAGGTACAACTAATTGTACTGTATTGTTGTCTTTCCAAGACCTTATGTTGGACGCTTACTATGTATGGTAAAGCTCCCTTAACTGAGTACCATCCCCAGTGGTATACAGAAGAGGAGTCCTTCTGGATGAGGAGAGGGGTGGAGGGAGTCAGAACAGTAGCATTCCTCACTGTCATATTCTCTGTATTATTAAAAATAGGGGTGTGACCAGAGGTTGAGTGCTCAGGTCCAGGAAAGTAACAAGCCTGAACTCTGAAATTCACCTCTGAAATGAATTAGAACGGTCCCAACAGCAGAAGATTTGTGTGATTTATTATTTTTTTCCTCCATGAATTTGTAAACTACAGTGCAAGCCAGTAGATTTGTACTAATATGGTATCTGGTAATTATTAAGCACATGATCCAGGTACTATCTTCTTCACTGCCTCCCTCCCCACAACCACATACACTTGCGCTAGGGAGGTAACCAGAAGAACTAAGTGTGAATTTCTCTTTTCTCCCTTGTTTGCTTGGAGGTCATATTGTCATTCATCTGAGACTATCCTAGTCTGACAAGTGGGATTAATAATATCAGTCTCAGGGCGCCTGGGTGGCTCAGTGGGTTAAAGCCTCTACCTTTGGCTCAGGTCATGATCCTGGGGTCCTGGGATCGAGCCCCGAATTGGGATCTCCGCTCGGTGGGGAGCTTGCCTCCCCCTCTCTCTTTGCCTGCCTCTCTGCCTACTTGTGATTTCTGTCTGTCAAATAAATAAACAAAATCTTAAAAAAAAATAAAGAAAAAAAATCTGTCTCAGATTTTTGAAGATCTTTGAAGATCTTTTGAAGATCTTTGAAGATCAATGAGGTTATGTTAGGAAATATATTTCTAGTTAAATAGATTATCTACTAGGCGGTGTGCCACTGGAGGGGAAAGACAGTATGCATGCTTCTGTTTCAGATACTTTGTAGAGTAACTGCCATAAATAGGTGATTCATAAATATTTATGATATTCATAAGTATTTCTTGCAGTGTTAACTTCTGAGCACATTTCAGATTTAAAGCCTTAACATAGCTGAAAAACAGTTACATTTAGCAAGAACATAGTTTCTCATTTTTCCTATTTGTTTTGCCAATCTTCTGGTGTAAGTGTGAATAGAATGTTCTGAGAGTCAGTGATTTGCAGACATTTAGTTTTCATAGTAGGGCTGCCTGTTGTTGTTAGGGCTCTCCATGACTCAGAAACACTTCCTGGTATTTTACAGTATATCAGCGGCACATCGTATTCTGTGGTTCTGGGACCAGTAACATATCAAGAGATTGTTAGAGGCAGACTGAGACTTGCCAACTTTCAATTTTGTTGAACAAACACATTAATCATACAAAAATTGACCATGCTCAAACATCATTTAATGAAGGGGCATTTACGTGCCTAGAAGTAGGAAGGACATAGTCTCAGGCTAGCAAAAAATGAATAATGTAGCTTTAGTTTTATGATATCTTTTTTACTGCATTGCTCTTTGTTCATTTTGCTATACGTGAAAACTGACTTACACTGACACTGGTCCAGAGTCCAGCATTTGGAAACCACCACTGCGTTAAACTTCAAATTGGAGGAAATTGGCACTTTGACATTTGTTGATTTTTGAGACTCAGTTTACTCATCTGTTACCATATGTGGTCACTGTGCAAATGACACACAATCACAAATGCACGCTGTTAGGCATTTGTGATTTCAGTAAATGTTAGTGGCTGCTGAGTAGTGGCAGAGTCAAAAGGAGACAGAGTTGGAGTCCAGGGTAAACCCAAAAGTCTGAATAATTTCCAAACTGATAGATCATTCTCCTCAACCAGAGATGAACTAATGTGTCAAGACTTATGAGTGTGGGGAGAGAAGTGGTGAGAAACAAGAAGTTGAAGTCTGAAAAAACACAAAGCCTGGAGTCAGCATGTGCTGGTTTAGCTTGGAGGAGGCTCCCATGGGAATGACTTTATCGCCAACTTTGCTTCAGTTCATGGAAAACACCTTAAACTCAATGACTAAAAAGCACCAGGAGACATATGACTCAATAAACAAAGGGTGTGGAGCTCAAATCACCTTAATCCCACAAGCCATAAGTAATTGCATAAGAATGGGTTGTTGCACCCTGTAGAAACCGCTGAAGAAATATCTACTCTTCTGCTGGTAGCGCAACTTGTCATTGAACCTCTGTATATGGTTGATTACAAAGCTTATGCCAACACAAACTAAACTGTGCACAGTATTTACTTTGAAACTATTGGAGAAAACATGTTTGCAAACACTGAATTTTGAGGCAATGTAATGGAAATCTGTGCAAGAAAATAACTGCTTTTTTTTAAAAAAAATATTTATTTATTTGACAGAGATCACAAACAGGCAGAGAGGCAGGCAGAAAGAGAGAGAGAAGCAGGCTCCCCACTGAGCAGAGAGCCCGACGCGGGGCTCCACCCCAGGACCCTGAGACCAGGACCTTAGCCAAAGGCAGAGGCCCAACCCACTGAGCCACCAAGGCGCCCAAGAAAATAACTCCTTTTAAAGCCTGTTCCTGATCAGTGAGCTTGCCTTTGAACAAAGCAAAACAAATAATTCAGTTGTAACATGTTGAACCAGCTTTCCCCTCTTGTTTGCTCTCTTTTATTAACTTGGAAGAGTTACATTAATGCTGCAAAACTTATTCTACAGTTTTGGGAGTCTAAGTGTCAGGTACTGCACTTGTGTATTAATGGTCTTCACAGCTGTAAAGCAGGTATTATGATCCTATTTTGAAGATAGGGAAAGTGAGGCTTAGAGAGTAAATAACTCAAAATTACTCGGGAGGGACCGCTGAAAATTGAAACGAGGTTGGTTTGAATCAAAGCACATGCACTTCCTTTCACATGTTCTTCCTCACACTATAGGAGACAGGAAAGCTTCGGGACTCCTAGCTCTTCTGACTTCATTTGGGAGAAGCAAAGGGGATCAACATCCATTGAGTGCTAGGACTTTGTCTTACACATAGTAAGTGTATGATAAAATAATTGTTGATTTAATTTTTATTTGAAAGTAAATCTTACATTAATATATCAACATTATTTAGAAATATTAATTAATCTTGCCATTGACACATAGTTACAGCCAATATAGGGCTGTGGATTAATAGAGCCATTGGCAATAATTTCCATTATCTGCAAGAATGGAGGAAAACAGTGATAGGGTAATTGTAAACTCAGGTGCATATACATGTAAAGGACTTTTAGACAATTTTGTGTCCTTTAAATTACATTTCAGGTGTCACCATAACAAAGATTTGGACCACAGTTGTCTTCTCCTGTGAAGCATTCTTCCTCGATAATCCCACTTAATGCTATAGTTTCAGCAAGCACTCTATAGGATAACATTTTCTTTTTTTTTCTTTTCTTTTTTTTCAAGATTTTTATTTATTTATTTATTTATTTGACAGACAGAGATCACAAGTAGGCAGAGAGGCGGGCAGAGAGAGAGGAAGGGAAGCAGGCTCCCTGCTGAGCAGAGAGCCCGATGCGGGGCTCGATCCCAGGATCCTGGGATCATGACCTGAGCCGAAGGCAGAGGCTTTAATCCACTGAGCCACCCAGGCGCCCCTAGGATAACATTTTCTAGGACAGATCCTCAGCCCAGACCTCTGTCTTTGAGCTTGATGCCATCATTGCTAGTTATCACCAGATATCTTCTGGATGCTTTACAACCTCCTTAAATATGAGAGGTCTGGGAATGGGGTGACGGTGAAATATTTTCTCTCTGGATTTTTACCAGTCTCAGAGGATTCCAAACAGCACTTTGCACCCTAAGCCTTGATTGATGTTGCCAGTTGTCCTCCCAGGGAGGGATTCTGCAGCTCTTGGACAGAAAGGAAGCTCTGTGTGTGTGTGTGTGTGTGTGTGTGTGTGTGTGTGATACTCATGCATTGTCCTCTGCTATCTTTTTATTTAAGATGGGGTATAGGGAGGCTGTGAGTAAGGGGAGGAGAAGGGTGGGATAGGTTCATTGTCTCTGAAGTGAGAGATTCCTTTTGATTTCTCTGTTGCCTGAGAGCTTCGGGTCTGGAAGCCTGACTATCAGGTCATGAGTTGCCCAAGTATAAAACCTGGGGATGGTGGGTGATACCCAACCATAGGTTTTGTGTCTCTGGGGAACTGCTTTCTTTAGAGGGAAGGAGGTGGGATGCTGTGAATTGGCTGTGAGTTTCTGAGTTTTACCAAATAAAGTGGAATCTAAGAAGAAAAAAAAGGAACCCTCCTTGAAACTGAACTTTTCCCTCAGTACTACACTTCCCACTATTTCTAAAATTGGTGAATTTCACTGCTATCTATCTGGTACCCTAAGTTGGAGACCTAGGAATTAGCTACATCTGCGCTCCCGGTCTTTCTCACATTCAAGAGGTCACCACAAAATCCTTATCTTATCCTTATCTTTCTTTTTCTATACCCTCTATTTTGTTCTTAATTTTGGCTGTTATGGCCTGAATTGTATTACTTGCAATGCCTCCTAACTGATCTCCCTGCTTCCATCAACTACAGTCATTAATTAGTTAATGCAAGACGCATTTGGTGAGTGACTTCGATGTTCTGGGTGCTGGAATACAATGAAAGAAACAGACAAACAGGAGTTCTAATGGTGAAGGGAGACAGAAATGAATAAGTAAAATAAGGGAAAAAGCAGAGAGGTGGGAAAAGAAGTGTGTATGTGGCACTGAAAATTAAGGTAGCATGGCCAAGAAAGGCCATGTTAGAAGGTGATTTGAATAAAGGCCTGAAGCAGGTGAGTGAGCAAGATATGAAGGTACCTGGAGAAGAATGATTTCAGCAGAGGTAAGAGCAGGCTCTGAGCCAGGAACTCAGCTTGTAAATTTGAGAAACAACAAGGGGCAGCTAGATGGGGTGGAATGAGCAAGGTAGAGGTGTGGGCATGAGAGGGAGACAAGGTCAGAAAGATGGGCTTAGGAGGCAGCAGGTGGCGCAGATCTTTTAGGGCTTTGCATATAAGGGCTTTGGTCTGCCCTCTGGGTGAAATAAAAAGTCTCAAAAGGGTTTTGAGCAAAGGAGTGACATCACATCTATTTTTCTGATAGGATCACTCCAGGTGATGGGATGGAGCAGGGGCATGATTTCGGTCCTTCAGTAGTTGGGGTGAGGAGGGATGGAAGTTTAGATGAGCAGGTGGGAGTGGAGGTGGTGAGGAGTGTCTAGTTTAGACCTATTTTTAATTTGGACTCTAGAGGATTTGCTGATGATTCACCTATGAGATATGGGAACAAGAGGAATCTAGATTGAAATCAAGATTTTGCTTCATTCTGATCAACCCTTTCAAATCCTTCCAGGGAGTTTTTTGAATTTAAATCTTAGGTTCTGACACTCTCTCCTTCCCCTGCCTCATTTGAAATTTATCTATAGCTTGTCAAGATACTCAGGATGGGGGCACCTGGGTGGCTCAGTGGGTTAAGCCTCTGCCTTCGGCTCAGGTTATGGTCTCAGGTTCCTGGGATCGAGCCCCCCCCACTGGGTCTCTGCTCAGCAGGGAGCCTGCTATGTTTCCACCCCCCACCTCCGCCACCCCCTGCCTGTCTCTCCTCTGCCCATTTGTGATCTCTCTCTGTCAAATAAATAAATTCTTAAAAAAAAAAAAAAAAAAGAAAAGATCCTTAGGACGGCATCCAAACCTTCCAAATGGCACTGAAATCCCTTCACAGTCATCTCTGCTTCTTTACCTCCTGCCATATCCTCATGTACTTACTTAACCCAGCCAGGCCAAATGGGGCAGCCAGTTCTGTGTGTGACGACCCTTTGCCTAGAAAACCTCATACCTCAACTGCCCAGTAGATTCCCATTTTGTTCTTAAGGTAATTCAACCATATTTCTTTTCCCTCCAAGTAGATACCTTCTTCTCTCCTAGCTTACCCTCATCTGATCTCATAATTCCCAGTGAATTTCTCTATTCTAGTCCTTATCCTACTTCATGTGGGAAACAACGATTTTCTTGCCTGCACCCACCTCTAGGCTGTAACTTCTGAGAAGTAGACATGCATCTTGTCTGTTAGGACATGTCCCATCCTTAGCATAACACCCATTACAGAGTCCACATCGGGTTTTATTTGTGAAAAAATTGAGGAATGACACTGCAAAGAAGAGTTTAAAAATAATTTAACTAGAGTTTGGAGGGTCTTGATGTAGGATTATATGATGTGCATTTTTGCTTTAAGTATTGACAAATAAAATATAGACTGGAGAATAATATCTGCTATCTAATGAGTGCTTGCTGTGTACCTGGCACTGTGTTGAATTTTTCTACATCATTTAATTTAATCCTTGTAAATAAGCCTAGTTTACAGATGATGAAAGAGAAGCTTACTTAACTCAGCTAGTAAGCGATGGAGCTGGAATGTGAATCCAGGTCTGTCAAGCTCAAACTGCAATGTCCACATCAGATGGGAAGGGATTTTTCTGTTAATTATCATGTTGTTATTCATTTCTATCACTCTGCCTTACGGTTGATGCTAAGAAATGGAAAGTTAAAAAACATTGCTATAGACCTGTGTCTATAGCAGGATATACAAACACATATATTTGAATATGTGTATGTGTTTACATTATACTTTGGAGTTATGAAGACTATGAGAAATGGTTCCAACGTAAAGGGACTTACTTTACTTTAGTCCATTTCATTAACTAAATGTTTACCACTAGGACAGGCAGTAGGGACTACCTAATTCAATGTTTTATTTTTTATTTTTTTAAAGATTTTTATTTATTTATTTGACAGACAGAGATCACAAGTAGGCAGAGAGGCAGGTAGAGAGAGAGAGAGAAAGGGAGAAGCAGGCTCTCTGCTGAGCAGAGAACCTGATGTGGGGCTCGATCCTAGAACCCTGAGACCATGACCTGAGCCGAAGACAGAGGATTTAACCCACTGAGCCACCCAGGTGCCCTATTTATTTTTATTTATTATTACTATTATTATTTTTGCTGAAAAACACCATATTCAAATAAGGTCTTGCTTGGAAGCTCAGAGATGGAAACAGATTAAATGGAATAGCTTTTCTGTTTGAATTTGGGATGGGAGAAAAGGATCCTCTTCTATTTCTAGCAAATTGTCACTGATCTAGTCTAATACTTTTCTTTCTTTCTTGTTTTTTTTTTTTGTTGTTGTTGTTCTTGATAAACTCAGGTGCAATGTAAAAGAGTAACACAAGAGGATTATTCTGATTGTGTAACTGGATGGTGGCAGAGTTGGTGCCACAGTTAAGACTTCGTGAATATATTTATTTTATTAAACTGTTGTGCATTCTAAAAACTCTAGGTTCATGTGGAAGATGAGAATCTTATCCTTGAATCACAAACCCATACCGCTTTATGCGCATGTACCTTTGGAATGCACTATTGGACTTTCTTTTAATTCAATGATTTACTTGTTAATTTATTTTTATCTTGGGTATCATTTAAAGAAGTTCACATTCCTTGAGGATATAAATCACTTTATATTTCCTGAGGATACAGAGGCTGGGTAAATTGTGAGGGACCTGAGCTAATTTATGTAATACTTGGGTGAGAATTATGAAAAATCAGCTTTTCTGGAGACAAAGGCAATTAGGAAAGGGTACTCATTGGGCTGTATGCAGCTATACTCTGGGACACACAGCTTGGCAGGGAGCATAGGCTCCATCTCAGCTTTCAATCTTCCCCTGAGCCATGCAATTTTGTGCATTGCAACAACTTCACAACTATATATAGCAGATCTGATATGATGTGCAGAAGTTCTGGAATCTGCTACTTATAGGGAAAGCCCATCCAGGATTCAAAGTCTTCTCACGATATTTGCAAGTTGATAGGATTAATAGGTGAGTGAGGGTGTGTGTGTGTTTGTGTGTGTGTGTGTGTGTGTGCACGTAAACATGTAGTAGTGGAGTTGAGAGTTGTTAATGTTTTATGAGACCCTGCTGCCAATGAAGTTAAGAATATAGGCTCAATTGCTTCACAGGCTAGTTAAGTTTTTTTCTTTCCTAGGACTCAGGATATACTCTAGATCTCAGACTCTTTTCAATAATTCACATAATAGAATGAAACCCATGAAAGAATGTGTCCACAATAGGGCAAAGCTACCTTTACTGCTGGAGGAAATGCCGTCCCTAATGATGCTCTATTCATATTTGTCTAATTGGTCCTAAACTTGAAGGAATCATTTTCATATACTGGAAGTCCGTGGGCATTCTTTCTCCATTTTATTTTATTATAGTATTGAAATGTATTTCAAGATATCTTACCACAATTATTACCTAATTTAGAAAAATTTCACTGGATCCTAGTGATTGAGGCTGAATTAAACAACTACTAGAGAAAGAATGTATTATAGGTCATGCTCCATCATAGTGTATTAATTTATTTGGACCCTGATAAGTCAAAAAATAGTTTTAGTTTTGTAATATTTTCCTTGTTAATATGTTCATTTTATGTTTCTGCAATAAACAAAGCAGATGTTGAAATTTTTGCAATTAAAAATGATTTCTTCTTTTATGAGATTTTCTTTGTTCTAATACCAGTCATGTTTTTGAAATAAAAGATTTAAGATATAAAAGATTCTTTTAATTGACTTTTAAGCATTGTGTTTAATTTTTACATTATAAAAATATTTCTAAGGAATGTGGATAAAGACCTGGTGTTAGGAGATTTACATTATAGTCAGTCTTGTGTAATTATTAATAGAAGATGTCTGCAGACTACTGACTAATAGAGCCAGTTAAGGGCTTAGAGACATATTCTGATTACTGCTCTGCTACACTTAATATACACTTGCTTTTATAAGAAAGGCCATCTTTGCTGGAATCTACAGTTGCCCAAAGGGTGGGTTCTTGCTTCCGTGATCGAGATTATGGAGTCTTCTCAGTGTGCAAATGAAAACAGTGACATTATGGTAGATTGTGGCATGGTCTACAAGGGTGAGCCTACCTAGGTGATTTGAAAACAACAGAACAGATGGAAATATTTCTTCTCAGACTTCATGATGCCGATACTTTAAGTGTATTTCTCGAGAAGTCATCTACCTACAAAGTTATAGGAACAGTGTTTATTTTACCATTATCGAAGAATGTATGCCTAGTATTTCAACAGCAACTGTCACGACAGAAATTCCCGAGACAGGTTACCTATCACCTTGCTAATTAATGTTAGGGAGAGCCTAGCATGTACTCTAGAGGGCACTGCTGTTCAATGTCAGTATTTCTTCTGAGCTCTAGAGAGTGTAGCTGTGGACAAAGCCATTGAATCTAGCAGGTTCTAAGCAATAAACAATTATTTAGTTGAAGTTTTGCATCTGTGTCTATTTTCCTCCAAACAACATTTTTGTCCTACCTGGATTAGTTTTCAAGAAACTAGGTGTTTTTCTCCCAT
Source organism: Lontra canadensis (assembly GCF_010015895.1). Lineage (NCBI taxonomy): Eukaryota > Metazoa > Chordata > Mammalia > Carnivora > Mustelidae > Lontra > Lontra canadensis. Next base: position 12,710,926 of record NW_022630995.1, on the reverse strand, counting down.
CCTTCTTTATTATTTCCCTTCCTTTCCTTTCCTTTTTTTAAATTTATTTTTGACTGAAGATGAACTGTAACATTTATTAGCAACCAACATGATTTTGCCAACTTTCTGAAATTATAAGGAAATATTCATTACAGTATAAATATGTTGTATTTTCTTGTCTAAATGCTCTTTGGGAAATGAGTACTTGAAATTTTTAGACTTCAATGTATCTATTGGGATGATTTCGGTGATGGTTGTACAACTACCATTACTATGCTAGTAACAACTGAATTGTACCCTTAAACAGGTGAACTTTATGGTATGGGATTACATCTCAAAAGCCATTAAAAATTGAATTCATTTTTAAATAATTGTTAACTTACTACAATAACAAAATTATTAAGCTGTCAGAGAATCATTGATGATGAGGGTGGGCTTGAACTCATAGAAGCAGACAAGGACCCAACAGAATGGGTATTCAGTTCAATTTTCAGTGCCAGTGCCATGCAATTATCAGTGAGGTAGTGGGATACAGTGGTGTATTATTGTTGACAGCAAGCAATTTATTACAAATAATAGTTAAAGCATCAAAGTTTTGGAATGACTTATTTACACAATTTAGAGCAGATAATTCTAGCATAACATGGCTCTTACTGGCTTCATTTTCTTATATCTTGGGGTGGAGTTACAAGTACTATATGGGGAATTGCTTATAAGTCTGGTTAGATCCATGCGGGTGTGTCACATATATTACTGTCATATGTCAGGGTGGAGAAGAAAGCCCCAGAGAAAACTTATATTTAAATTCAGTCTCTGAAATGACAAAATGCATTTGCTCTTTGCACATTCTCCTATTCTCCTGTTTCTTCCTTCCCATATGTGTCCTGATCTGACTAGACAGCAATGTTTCCCAAGATTGAGCATAGAAGTATTTATTCCTGAAATACCTAACATTTTGAGGAACACCGTGTTCCCAGAACTCTGTTACGAAAATGCTGCTCTGTGAGTTCTAACTTGCCCAAAGCATTGTTTCTGCCGGAGAGACAAGGGAACTATGGCACACCCAGCTTACAGGGCATGCTTATTCATATTTAAATATGCAAGGATGCTTCTTGCTTACCTCTCTCTCCATTCTGGATACTTAGGAGACTACCCTGTAGCTGTTAACATTAATTGTAATTGTTTAGTGCCTCTAACATTTTAATGTATATGTGAGTTGCCTATTAAAATGCACACTTTAATTTAGTAAATCTGGGGTTGGGCCCAAGATTCTGCATTTCCAACAAGCTCCCAGGTGAGGTTGATGTTATTGATCCAAGGACTATATTTTATGTAACAAAGACCTTGAATATAATTAGATGAGAGTAGATTCGGAATCGAAGTGTGACTTTATTGAAGGCATACTAGTTTCTTCTTTGTTTCCTAAAGTTTAAGGCCGTAAACAGGTCTCTTCTGTCATAAGGTCATTATGAAATGTTCAAAATCTTAACTTACCACTTTGTCAAAATATACTGACCCTAACAGTGAGCTAGACACATATTTCTTTTTACAGAAAATAAGTGAGTAAAGGATTTGGGGCCCTTACTTCCAGTTCAATGTGCCTTAATTTGTATTATTAAATTGAAAGTGTCTAGATATTTCATTGTTTCTACAAAGGGAGTTCCACTGACATGGGGAATTTGGTACGTCACAGTCCAAAGAAGCACAAGGCAGCATTTTTGGCCCCCGCTGTCTTCATCCCCCAATGTTTGATCTGATTATTACATATAGACCCAAATACAAAAAAAAAAAAAAAAAATTAACAATTGCCAGGAAACAAATCCTGCTTAGTTTGTTTGGAAGGATATATGCCATGTTTAATGTTATTTGCTTGGGGAGGGAAGCAGGGAGGCAGGGAAGGGGTGCTATGAATGATGGGGGAGAAGAAAGAAAAAATAACTTTAAATGCATAAGTTAAAGAAGTAAAAATCTACTAGTGACGGGTCTAAAGCAAGAACACAATCTGGGTGGCATAGGTTATTGGGCATGATAGAATCTAGAAATTTCCTGGAATAGTTCTCTCAGTTGAGAGTTATTACCAGTAATTTGGAGGGGATGAGTGGAGAATGGACTCAGAACCCCACATGTGTTCATCATAGTTTGTTCTATTTAACTATATCTGTACATGATATTGTTCTCATAGAAAAAAAGATGGCCTCTAATGAATCATGGGTAAAAGCCAAGATTAGCTGTTTCGAATGCTCTTGAGTAGTATTTAGTTCATCAATATATTTTTAAAAACATCTAGTACTAAATCCCTTCTGAATTTAATTCTAGGTGCTTCTTGCCCAGATTGTCTATAGAAGAGGAGGAAAGAATTGAGATGCTCAGTATTATTTTCCCAGGATGGTTTTGTGTCATAATGAAATGAACAGTGAAACTAATATTTTGGAGGCCTTCACAACAAAATATGTCCCTCAGAGCTTAGGAAAAATGCAGACATAGCACTTATCTTGGGAAGTAGTGTGTCTAGTGGGGATAAAACACTCTTGAGGTGTTAGAGAAACTGCTTGACATGAGGCACATCACTTCTCTGGACTCCAGTTTTCTCCTTTGTCATTAAACAAAGAATCAGTGAGTTTAGTTGTCACCTTCACACTGTTCTTTCTTCCTTTGAAAGGAAGGCTACTTCTCATTTCCATGACCACTCCTGTTGGTAGGTGTTCTCACTCTTATTGCCCACTCTGTTTTTACAAACACTGTGTTTCTTAAGCAATCCTGTCTGCTTACAAGGTCTATCTTGTCTCCCATCCCCACACCTCTTCTCCCTAGTAGACTGGAACCTCCATGAGCAGGAGCATTTGAGAGCTGAGACTCTGAGGCTCTGCTGACTGGGTTCAAATTCCACGTCTGCCATTTATTTACTGTGTGAACTTGGGAAGTTACCTAACTCCTCCTTGATTTTCTTACCTGCAAAATGAAGGTACCGATAGTACCTACTTCCAGATTTTTGTGAGGACAAACGAGTTAAACATTCATTAACAGAACTAGAATTATGTCTGGTGCTTGGCCCTGTGTTGGCATGTGGTTGATTAAATAAATGAGGGCAAGGGCTGCTGGTGATTAGTTCTCCACTCTACTTCCCCAAGTTCTTAATGGTCTGTTCTTTAAGTGGAGCTGTACACGGGGAAGCTGGATTTGATGATGGGAGTGAGGCCCTGTCTATACTGTAAACATGGCTCCTATCATGGGCATGAAGACAGCATACATAGGGATTCTTTTCTGACTCCTGAACCAGTGCCTCCATTTACTGGGTTTCTTCTATTTTTATATAAATATTCTATGAAACACCAGCCCTGTCCAGAAGCCTGTATTTTTAATTATTACACAAGTAATATAGAAAGATAATATAGCACAATGGTGATAATCTTGACTTTTGTAATGGTGATAATCTTGACTTTTGACAGACCTGACTGTTGGCAAGTGATAAAACCCCTCTGAGCCTTAGTTTCCTACTTTGTAAAAGGAAGATAATTACCTGCCTCAGAGGGTTGTGAGATTAAGTGGGATGCTCTTTGTAAAGTGCTTAGAACTCTGGCCCGTGTTCAATAAATGGTAAACTCTACATTCTTCTTTCAGCTGGAACTCAGCTTTAGCTGAAAATAATATAATTTTTTTTTATAAATGACATTTCTCAAGAGTGATAACATTCTATAGAATCACAGAATGATAGCAATGGAAGAGAGTTTCAGCAATAACCACTCTGACTTTCCATGACGCAGAATAAACTGGCCTGCAGAGAGATTAAGTGGTGCTATGTAGAGGCTTCTTGATTTTTTTGTCTGTGCTCCTTCTCTGATATTTTATTTTATTTTTTATTTTTTGCAACTCAGGACATGGTGGGCACTCTATTAACAGTGATTATTAAGTAAATGCTAGAAAAATCAATAGCAATTGAGTACTTAGAAAATCACTCTGCTAAACACTGGGGACATCTTGAAAGTAGTCAAAAACTTGTCCTTGCCTTAAGGCACTTCTCTCTTTTTGAGGGAGTATAAGACACCTGTCTGTTAGCAACATTTCCCACCATTGACCCATTCTTTTTTAACTGAAATACTGTTTTTTAAAAATTTTTAAATTTCCATGATTCCATACTCTTTCTATCCTTCTGGTTCCCCCTTTTAAATGTCTTTTGCTGGTTGCTTCTCCTCTATTTAACCTTTAATGTCTGATGTTGCTTCATGCTCTGTCTGGGTGTTCTCCTTTCTCTCTAGCTGATCTCATTCAATCAGCTTCAATTACCATCTAAGCCAACTGCTCTGAAGTTTTTGTGTGCATAGGAATCAATTGAGAAGCTTGGAAAAAAACCAAAGATTCCTGAATCCACTATCCAGATAGACTGTTTCAGTAGGTCTGGTCTTGCTACTCAGAAACCTTCATTTTTTTAAAAAAAGATTTACTTATGAGCTATTTCACAGCTGTAGGGCTGAGAATCTTTTTGTAGTGGGATAAGAGGGAATAGGTTCAAGATAAACATGCACACACTCTATGACCCAGAAAATTAATTTTTTCAGGAGAAACTCTGGCACTTTTGTGCCACGAGGTCCATTTGAGAATGTTCAGAGCTGCAATATTTGTAATGGCAAAATAGCAGAAGGGCGGATATGTAAGTTGGAGTATGTTCTGACAGTGGAACATCATATAGCTGTGTGAATAAATAAATCATTACTACATACTTTACAAACATAATTTTGATTCCATCTATGTTAATTTCAAATGTAGGTAGAACTGAATGATATGTTATTTGGGGATCTGTCTATTAATGGTAAAACAGAAAGAAAATCGGGGACATTTATCTAGATACATGTTATCTAGATAACATGCTAGATAACAGTCAGATTGCAGGGTTGGGAGAGGGCAGTTAATGGATAGGGTTTTACCTGGAAATGTTATTTTTCTTAATAAATAATGACTACTTTGGGGTTCATTTTAAAAAATTAGTCTTTGAGTGATAGATTTCCCAATAAAATATTTAAAAAGTAAAGAGGATGAATAAGAGAAGAAAATTGATATGGAGACAATGGGTCTAGACAAACCTTTGGAAGAATTTTGCTGTTGAGGGGAGGAAATGAGAAATAAGGCAATAGCTGGAGGGGGGATGTAGGTCAAGATAGAGGTTTTTGCTTTGTGTTATTGTTTAACTGGAGATAGTATGGTACGTCTTTATGCTGATGGGAGTATTCCAGCAGAGAAGCAAATTGCATGTTTTAATCCATTCTTTGCAGTGTTAAACTCAGGCAGATATCCCAGCTAAGAAGTATGATTGTTGGAATAAAAATTTGTCTAGGTTAGAAAAAATACATTCACTGGCCCTTTTTAATATACTTCCTTGAAACTTGAGCTCACATATCCGTTTATTAATCACTAAGGCACTTGTCCATATGTCTGATAAATGGATACTGTAAATATTCAACAACATCTGCCATTTTCTTTCTTTCTGCTGAGTTAGTCCTTAGTGGGTAAACTTTTCCAAAGTCAATTTTATATTTGATCACTTTAGATAGTTACCCAATGAATGGTTTTATTAGGATGGTGCTTCTATCTTACATATCATAAGCATGTGCTATATTTAGACTTAAAGCATACTCTGGAATGTAAAGTTATGGCAGGTTTTCTTTGCTCAAGAGAATGGGATCCTTTAAGTTGGAGCAATACCTTTTACGGAGTTGGACTGCATATCTTTAAGTTCCCTTAAAATAGTTGATGTTGATTTTTTGTCCTCTTGACTTACTTTAGGGGTATCAACTGTAGACATGTTGGGGGCTGAAGCAGCATAAAAATCAGGTAAATAACAAATTTCTGAGGAAATAACTTGGGAATGCCTTCCAGAGGACAACCCCTCCCATTCTGTGCCACCTCCCCTCCCAGCCTGTACCACCATTAGAAAAACATTCTGGCTAAAGCTGGCAACTGTTTCAGCATTCAACCTGAGGTTTCTGTGAGTAAAACCTGAACTTTAAATTCAAAATTTTTGGGCTCCATGACTGTAAAGATAAGTTGATATTCAGTTGTCTGATTTCTATTAAGAGATACAGTCTTTGCCTAATGACTTACAGTTTTGAGCATGGTTTTTGAAAGTTAACATAGCAATTCATAAAGCAGGACTAAAGTAACAGGCAGAGTTTGAAACATATTTTTGACAGTTTTGGCTTTCTTTTCTGCTTTTGTCTCATGTTGTTTTGGGCTGGAAGAAGGCAGGCCATCTGATGGGCTTTGACATGTCTGTTTAGTCAGTTAATCATATCACGAGCACAGACAAAAGGGAAGAAAATGGAAATAAGATTTGTTATGGTCTGAGGCATTCTGCTGAGACTTGTCTTTTCCTGAGTTGAGATATGCTCCCTTACCTTAAGTCTTTCCTTAAACTGCATTCTCAATTCCAGCTTATAAATCTTTAGTCTATTTTTACAAACCTCAGTTTATACTTTTTATATAATGTACGGGTCATAGACACTCCCTATGTAGACTTGACAAAATCTGGAATACCCAGGGGTTTGAAATGAATAATGATTATATCATGATAATGGAGCTGTCCAGGTTCCTGGGCTCTGTGGTAGGATTTCCTTCTTTGGAGAGGGGTGAACAAGTCTTTTCTCTACTTTACCTTTATAGGTAAAGAAAGAAATATACCACCTTTGTAACCTTTAGGAAAGGACAACCCTGAGGGATCTGGGGGTTTAACTTATATATTAAAGTAAACAAATTGTCCAAGAGAGCCCATTCTCAATCAAAAGTATCACAGAGTTTACCTGGAGATCTACAAAAAACTACCTAAAAATTACCTAGAATTACCTGAAAAAATATATTACGCACTTTTATTTCCTTTCCTTTATCCAATGTGGATACCCTGATTTCTTAGAGCATATGGAGGAATCAGAAAATCGTGGAGTTGGAGATTTAAATTGGAGATAGCATAGCATGCTTTTATGCTGATAAGAATATTCTAGCAGAGAAGGAAACTGGATGTTTGAATTCATTCCTTGTAGAATTCCTTATAGACTCAGGCAGATGTGCTGGCTTTAAAGTAAAACTGTCAGAATGAAAAGTTGTCTAATTTTAACTCCCTAGTCCATTTGAATATGCCTTCCTCTTCCCACTGAAAAGTCTCTTTATTCAGGTTGACAGAAGCATAGTTTTCTAGTCATGGATCCTCAAATTGGTGGTTTCAGATCCACGTTATTTTCAAAATTTCATCTATTTGGTATGGTAACTCTGATGATCTCATTCTGATAAAAACCAACCAACCCATGAACAAATTTAATCAGTAATTACATAAATTTTAGGTTAAAAAAGGAACAACAAATTGATTTTTAATAGATGCAGACTATTTAAGAGAGAAAATATTTTCGACTGTGATGTGTAGAAATCAAGGTTTCAAAGAAGAGTCTTTTGTACTTGGAAAATTTGGTTCTGACTGAGTGTCATATTTCATGTAGGGATGAATCAATTCGGGAATTAGATTGCTTCAAGACATTCTATAATTGTACATCTCTTTCACTATTTGCATTGTTTGTCTTTATTTTCCTTTGAATGGTATTTTGATGTACATTTAGCTGCTTATAAGTGTTAATTTTTGAAAAATAGAGAAATTTCTTTACAAAATTAAAATAAAATGTTTCAGCAAAATGCATTTCAAACTGTATTATGATTACCAAAATAATATTACATTGTTATAGAAATTTAGAAAATAATGGAAAAATATAATTCATAAGCTGACTATTTAATTTTTAAAGATTTATTTATCTATTTTAGAGAGAGAGAGAGCAGGGGAAGGGGCAGAGGGAGAGCAAGAATCCTAAAGCAGACTCCCCGCTGAGCATGGAACCCGACATAGGGGCTCCTCATGGGGCTTGATATGGGGCTTGTCTCGGGGGCTGGATCCCAGGACCCTGGGATCATGACCTGAACTGAAATCAAGAGCTAGCCCCTCAACTGACTGTCCCAAGCTTACCACTTTAATACTAGTGTTTAATACAATGATTAGTGTTTTATGTACCTCATTAGACATTCTCACACGTGTACTTTGTAAAGTAATAGTCTACGAGTAAATACAATTCTGTGATTTTTTGCATGAAGTGAGGACACAGTATATAAATTCATAGATTTTTTACCTCTTTTAATGAATTCATCATATCCATTGTGGAATGTGAAATTTATTCATATTATTGTTAATTCTTAATTATTTCTTGTTAGAAACTTAGCTACCCATTTTTCACTTGTGTGTATATATATTCAAATGCACATAATTGTACATATATTTTACTAAAATAATATAAGTTTTGATTGAGTTTTCTAAAGTTTGGTGGATTTAAAGTAAACTCAGCTACACTTAACATAGCTAACACATTACTTATGCTTTTACCATCTTTTTAAAATGACTTAGTATCACATTTTTCTGTGTTCATGGAAAAACAAAATGAGCAATATGTTCACTCGTAGATGCACATACAAACACATCACATTATATAGTAATTTTGAGATTGTATCATCTGACTGTAGATGATAAACAATTTGTTGCTTTTTTTATATGAATGTGTGTGAACATCAGTATTTGTTAGCTAAAAAGAAAACTAAACAAATACTGTTTTTTTTCCCCTGAAGTATCAATAAGAATTTACTTGAAAATACTGATGCAGTGAGTATATGAAAAGTGGACAATACTATCTTATTTTCTTAAAGAGGACTTTAGGTTTCATTGTGTATTTCATAGCTAGTGATGATAGAGAAGTTAAAATACAGAATCCTGGAAAAATTCTAAAACAACAGATAAATTTTTTATCGATTATGTTTTTAAAATCCAAACATCGCTTTTTGAAGGGTAAAGCGTGAGAAAACAAAAACACTTCCTTCTTTAAAGATATGTTTTCATAACCCTAAGCTGTCTCTTTATGTTTACTCATTTTGTAAAAGAAAAAAAAAATCAGCCATGCTGTAAGCAACTTATTTAAATAATACCGAACTTATTCTCTAAACAATCAAACATATTCTCTAAACAATACCTATATGTTTCAGTGAAGTTTCTGGAAAAGTAACTAGAAGATTGCTAGACAGAGCCAAAAGTTCTTCAGCCTCTGTATATTTCTCATATGCTCTGAGATATAATAAAATTTCTAAAACTACAGAGACAAAAACAGGACTTACCTATACATTTTGATCCTGAACAATGAAGAGATCCTCTCTTCTGCCTATCCAACTTCCCTGAGATTTCTACACAAAGGAATGGCTCTCATGCATCATGTGTGATCTATGAAGAAGCTGAAGACAAAGGAGGAAATCCCACATAATTAAACTCTAACTTGCTAAACAAGTCTGAGGGAATCACTTGAACCAATAGCATGACTCGTGGAATGAAATCAGAAACAGGGAATTTCACAAATCAGTAAGAATTTTATTTATTTTGGTAAATTGTGACTAAACATGATAGCAGGGGATGGCTATTTCATGAAAGCTTGCAATGACGCCACATGGCCTAGAGTCATTATTTTTAATTCAATGGTATGTGATACTCTTGTCTGTGTTATATTGTCATACACCTCCTTCTTTGCCGCAGCAAGCTGAGGATAATCAGAAAATACTTTCCAAGCCCTAATGAGTCCTACTACCTCTAAATTTATTCTTCTCTGTGATGAAATACTTTTTTTCTTGTAGAATAGGAAACAGAGATTCAGAGAAGTAATTGAGTAAGTGTACGAGTTGTGGGATAAGCAAGCAGTATGGTTGGAATTAAAATTGACTTTGTCTTTTTCCAAATATGTGTTTTGAAAAAAGTATTCTAACTTGCTGCTGTTAGCAGATGAGTGTATAGTACAGTGTAGTGAGAGCATGTATAGGGGTGAGCCAAGGAGGGGAATGTCAGCAGGGTTTGCAGGCCAGGACAGAGGCCCATGAAAACACAGAGGCAAGAACAGTGTGGAAGTGAGAAAGGACGTCTCTGTCTCATGTGTTGGGAGGGAGTAGGAAATATATCTGGAAGGTTGTGCTGAGGTACTTTGTGAGAAACACTGCATACTAAAGAATTAGAATGTGTAATTGAATTAGATTGGGTACTAAAACTTAAATTTTAGTTTTAGTTTATTTACCAACTAATTGTGTAGCCTAAGAGGGGAAAAAAAAAACACTATTCCTTTATGAATCTGATTAACCTACTGAGAAAGCAAGCTCAATCAGGTGGTTCTAGAGGACTCTTTTCGACTCAAATTCTATGCCTTTATCTTGTAAATCCCTGATAGCTATTGGCTAATGAATTCACTCAAGGACTGCAATTAGACAAGTGTTCGATTTCTTATACATTTTTTATATAATGTGTATATCAGACAAGAGGAACTGGAAGGGGTGGGTTCCTCTCTACCCTTCCCTTATATATTTTCATTGATCCTGTATCTCATTCCCGATATTCTGATTTTTTTTTTAGTGGAAAAAAAGGTCTTGTACAAAGTTACCTAAACAAGCCATTTTCATTTTACATGTTAACCTTTAAGGACTTTAAATACGTACGAGTTTTTTTCATATAGTTATATCATAATGTATAACTTTGTATTGTGCTTTTTATTCTTCATGTAATTTTTATGAGTACCCTGTACTATTAAATTTTTATTTCTAGTAGCTGTATATATTATTTTAGTAGGTGTATATGTACCTAATAGTTGCATAAAATGTGCATTAAAACTTTTTATTTTAATGTAATTTCAAACTTAATACATGCAGATATATTACATGGATTCATCAATTATTAACAATTTTAATGGCCACATTTTAAAGGGTGAATCATCTTGTACTGAATAGATTTATCATAAAATACTGAAAGCATCTCCTAATGTATTTAGATATTTTCTTTTTTCTTTTAACTGTAGTCACATTTTTTTCTCTTTTTAAACAGGTATTATTTATTTATTTGAGAGAGAGAGTGAGAGAGAGAGAAAGCATGAACAAGGGGATAAGCAGGGGGAGAGGTGAGGGGAGATGCAGGAAGAAAGGCAGAAGCAGACTCCCCACTGCACAGGGAGCCCAGTGCAGGGCTGGATCCCAGGACCCTGGTATCAAGACCTAGCGGAAGGCAGAAACTTAACCGACTGAGACACCCAAGCACCCTAAGTAGGTGATTTTTTCAATGACCATCTTCACCAATATACTTTTTTTCACTCTACTGCTAAATTTTCCCTTGAAATAAATGGAAAGGAAAAATAATTTATTGGGCCAAATTATATAAATATTATAATGGCTTTTAAAAATATGTTAAAAATAATTTTTTCAAGGGTATGAGGTATTATCTTCTGGTTTTTGTTGGCAGCTCTTTCTCCCAATGGTACATGCTCTTTCTCCTCCAACTTTGCATTTCCTGGAGCACTTAGTGAGGCATTTTTTAGTCAATAGGTGCCCAGTCAACACATATTATTTAAATGCCCAGCAACTGAGTGTATTAATGCTGATCCCAGTGCCCTATCACTATTCACAACAAACTTGGGAGTGAGTCAGGGGAGTGGCATGGGGGAGAAAACTGCCTTCAGTCTGAAAGCGACTTCCTGCTTACCTGTGATGATCCTAGCACAGAGAAAGAGGTGGGGCATAAAATTATGGTTTGCGAGGCAAAGGAATTGCTCTTACAGGGACTAGTTTGAAAGATGTTGAATCTTAATCTTCAGATCCTCAGGGAGGGGTGGGATAGGTCTTGACTTTTCTATTCTTTAGGGGCAGCCATTGTAAGAATAAGGAATAAAGGATGACATTATACCAAAAACATCAGAATCTTCTTTTTCTTTGTCATATGCGTGATTTTATTCCTTCAGTTGTGAATTCACAAAACAAAGACAACCTGACTTATGAAGACTGACATGAACAGGCTTCAGGGAAATAGAAGACATCATTTATTTTAGTGGAGGATAAATCATGCCCTGTGTGAGCCATCAAGATTGGTTCTTTTGACTGCTTAGGCTGAGGGGGAGAGGTTATGGTAAAGAAAATATCTCCAAATATGCAAATGTATGGTAATAAGCCTTGCTTTGACAGAAGTATGAATTATTCACTGGAGCCCATCATAACATTATGAGCAGAGAAAGCAACCAAAAAGTAGATGATCTAAGAAGGTGTGGGCCAGTGGTGTCTTCTTTGAATTTGGAGCTTAAATATTTAGTCACTGGGTTCAGGGTAGCACAGTCATAGGTCTATGGTTGGTAATGAATGTGTCATGAGCTCCCTCACAGAATTATTATATAGATAGAAAGATAATGGATGTGCCCACCACTTGAAAGTTATAAAATGGTATTTAAATAGACACATTTACATTTATTATAAATATCAATCTTAAAGTCAAGTAATAATTGGATTTTGTTTGTGTGGCCAAGTTTAATTTTACATATTCTTGTAGGTGGTTGGAAGTTAGGGAATAACTATGTCCCACTATGTTTCAAAGGCTTTTGTCTATCCAGAAGGCATGTTGTAGTGGAAACAGTATAATCTTTGGAGTTAGAATACACCTTAAATTGAACTGAGGTTCTTCTGCTTACTACACAGCAGGGTTCAGAAAAGTTGCTTATGAGCCTCAGTCTTCTTACATGTACAAATTGAGTTAAAGTACCATTCTCATAGCGTTGTAAAAATTAAATTCAGTCAAATCAAATCAAAAGAATGAACAAATGTAAAGTACCTGGCATGTTCAACATGTAATGTTATCATTCCTTCACCTCCGATGCTCAGGGGAGTATGTGTATGTATGTGTGTAAGGATCACAATTGCCTGAGATGTGGAGGGCGTGTAGTTTGAAAATGGCCCCGGGTGTTTCTAAAATGCCCACCCACCTAGATTCACGCCCGTGATCTTGCTTCTCCAAACCAATCTTATTCCTAAAGCATCTGTTCAAACACGGTTTAAGTAACCTAAAACTTACTACAACCTGTGATGGCTTTCATGTTGGCAACCAGTGATTTTTCTTGTACATGCCTCATGTAAATTTTTTAAAACCAGTTTCTAATAATAGTAAGAGATCAAAGATATATCTTGGTCATGGGTTCCTTTTTATTTTGTTAAAAGAAGTATGTATCATTTACCTCTCTCCTAAGGTCTCCACATCCGTCTTTCTTGGGCTGCATAGAATCATTTTCTCCTATGGAGGGCAATTTCCTGCACATATGCATGAATTTGATTCTTGAACTTTTTCTCTACGTTCAGAAAAGCAATCGGGGCAAATTAATATAATACATGTTAGGAGACAATGTAAGTGATCTTATAAACTGAAGGTTCTGGCTGATAAACCCAATTAAAATTATCCAGTACATCCACAAAAGGCTCTTAAGTGATTTTTTATTTGGTTAATAACAAGGTAACAATATGAATACACGCAACTGTTAGAAGTAGTATCTATTTTCAGATTAATTGCATTATCAATTAATGACTATTGGCCTTACCTGTTTCTTCAATACTGCCCAGCAACATAGCTAGGTTTCTCTGGTTAGTTTCTAGTTTAGTCTTTATAAAAACCATTTCAGATCTTCTCTACTCTTCCCCAAGTGTTTATTTTCTATTCTTTATTCCCTGCTCTTGCTATTAACTGATGACTTACAGTTCTACTGCTGGAGAAGAATATAGACGCTTTCTTATCTATACATCTTACTCATCTGCCTCTATCCATCCTATTACAGTGGAAGCGATTTTTGTTCTCCTTTGGGAGGTTAATCTTTTCATTTGTGTTTTGTATTCACATCTTCATCCTTCCTCTTCCTAAACCTGCTTCTCCAGTATTCCCCAGCTCTACAAGCCCTCTGCCATTCACTTGGTTTCTGACACTAGAAATCTGGATAGCATTCCTGACTCCCTCTCTTTTCTCAGTGTCTTATGTGCATAAATATTTACTGAACCCTTTCTTTTCTCTCTTCAGCTCCACTGTCCCACTTGACTCCAGGGCCTCAGCTGGATTACTGCCACACTCTGATTAGCTTCCTGCCTCAAGTCTTCCCATTGTAGTACATTCCTCATACCTACAAGAGTGACCATTTGCAAATTGAGTTATGTTACCATTCTTACAAAAACTCTTTGGTAGCTTTTTTGCATTAAGATACAGTTAATTTTCCTTAACGTAGGTGGCAAAGCCCCATAGCATTTGGACCTTGTCTATTTTTTTTACCCCTCTCTCCTACCGACCACATTATTCCACAGTAGACCATAGGCTTATGGGGGGCAGGGGGAACTGCTATGTTTTCAGAGCCTGTCATCCTTGTCTGGTATGTGGTTAAGTATTCATTCATGTGGATGGGAGGTACCATAGCTAAGTTGGAGCTTTTATTTATTTTTTTTAAGATTTTATTTATTTATTTATTTATTTTATTTATTTGACACACAGAGAGGGAGAGAGAACACAAGCAGGGAGAACAGCAGAGGGAAAGGGATAAGCAGGCTCTCTGCTGAGCAGGGAGCCTGATGTGGGACTCGATCCAGGACCCTGAGATCATGACCTGAGCCGAAGGCAGATGTTTAACCACCTGACCCACCCAGGCTTCCATGTTTGAGCTTTTAAAAAAACTGTTCTTGTAGGACACATGGCAATATCCTTCAGATCATTTTTCAAGACAGAACTCAGCTGCCAAGTATATGAGTACCTGTGTTTTAAAATATAGATTTTATGTTGGTTTAGGTATGGTAAGGAAGGCCGGCAGATCAGGAGATGATGGCCACTGAAAAGATTTTTATTTACTGTTCCCAAGAGAAAGGAGAATGCCATTCTAGGTAGGGCCACATGGGGAAGCACCAGAGTTAGAGAGGAGGCAGAGAGAAAAAGGAGGAGCTGTATACAAGAGCTTTTATTGGGTTTCTGTAGGAAGAAGCAAGTGAGGCAGGGCAGGCAGGTGTAGGATGGGTAGTTTGAATAATTTCAGTGGGCTCTGTGGTATAGGAGCTGTCCCTGAGTTGTCTGTTATACAGCCCGGGATACATGAACTGTAACTGTGGGCATATTCTTCTGTGGCATGGGAGTAATGGCTCAGAGTGCAAGAGCTCAAAAAAGGAGGTTTTGGGATATGAGCTCTGGCTTGGCTGGTTGGCCTATGGAGACTAACATTCTGGAAACTCAATCTTAGGTATACTGGCACAGTTGGTCACCCCAGCACAGTATCATGAAGTGTTGGCATTCACTCATGGGTGCAGTTATTTGCCATTTCTGGGTATTAGCTAGCCCTGGGAGCAGCAGTCCCTCTGGGGTTAGCAAAGTCCCAGATATTAAAACATCAGAATAAGAAGATATACTTAATACAGTGTGACAGCCTCTAGCTGCTACTTTTGTCAAGTAGCAGTTTTAATGCCTCAGTTTTAAAGCCAAGGGCATTTTCTTCTCTTAGAAGCCAATAACTGAGTGAAGTGCTAATATAAGAATATAGCTATTGCCGCATAATATGGATTTCTCTAATGGTAATAGTTACTCCAGAGTTCCCAGTTGATAGGTGGAGATTTTGTCAGACAGGCATTGCTGTCTGATAACTCCTCTGCCCAACCCCATGTCCTCTCTTTTCCTTTAACAGGCGTTACTTCTCAATAAACCTTTGTACTTTTATTTGTCTCATTGTTTATTATCCAGAAAATCAAACTTATAATAGGTAGTACTGAGAGAGCTCCAAGAAAACAGACATCAAGATGAAATTTGGAGACTGGATCACTAACCTCCCAGCTGGTAATGAGGATTTAGCAGTAGGTAGCACGTCAACAGCCTCTGGTACAGGTGTTGGTGTGATACTAAAACTCTCACCACTAGTGAGCTAGGCCAGCATGATACAGGGCAGTGTGCTGATTCATGTATTTGAAAGATACGGAGGAGGGGGTGGTAGACCTAAGAAGAGTAGCACTGCATGGTTGCTGCAAGGTTGGATGTGTGCCCCATAATGCAGTAGTAATGATAATGAAAAGTTGAGGGAAATGAACCTAATTGAGAACCTAGTATGAGATCCAGAGGGTCTCTTTGGTCAATTATTAAGAAGCCCTCATCTCATGTAGTAGGTGAGCGGGAAACATGAATACCAAGCACAAGATTGGATGGAGTGGCTCAACTCCCATGATTGTTGAACACTCAACAGAGACAAGTCTGTTATTCCAAAGTCAGAGCCCTACTTGGGAAGGCCTGGGACCTGATCCATGGAATGCAGATAGCTAGATATCCCTGAAGATTTTGACTCTCCAGACTTCTTTTGAGCCTTCTGAATCTTCAGAAGTAGGTCTTCTATGTCCTTCTATGTCCTTCTATGTCCTATGCAGAGTTAGTATTCTGCAGAGAGCCTCTTCCCTGAAAGGTGATAGCTGTCCTCTTCAGGAGCTGTGTGCATTTCCTCTCTTGGCTGCCAGTCAGGGTAAGTCACAACAAAACCATCTGGGAATGTGTCGGGCCTGAAGAGAGAAGAAAAAAATCTATGTTACAAAGGAGCTGCAGAAATTAGCAGCAGGTATCAAGGGCTGTGGGAGCACTTTCTGTTTGACTGGATTTGTAGGGTGCTTGATCAAGAGATCTGGAACATAAGGCTGGGTAAGGACGGGTTGATTGACATGGGGCAGCCTTTCAGTATATAGGATATAACATCTGCCGAGGTGCTTAGGGAATGGTGTCCGTTTGCTGCTGGAGTGGCTCCTTGAAGTCTGGAAAAAACAATGGCCCATGTTAAGGTTGAAATTCCAGAATTTTGGTGAGAGACAGTAGAGGCCAAATGATCAAAAGTCTCAGAGAAGTAGGCCTGGTGGAATGGATATATTATGGAAAGCCTCCTCAGAAAGTTAGGTTTCATGGGAGAGCCCAGATAGTACACCATTCACCACAATCCTCATGAACGTGCTGGTATACCAGTAGGGGATAAACTTGTTCCATTTTGCCTGGAACTGTCCAGACTCTAAAACTCAAAGACTAACATTCTGGAAACTCAATCTTAGGTAAACTGGCACAGTTGGTCACCCCAGCACAGTATCACGAAGTGTTGGCATGATGGGTACCTAAATGAGATGGCCACAGTGGGAGAGATGGAGGCTCCATATGAATCCAAAAGCTTGTGTTCCCTCTTACCAGCACTAGTCTAACTAATGCCTCCTTGGAATGTCCAACCCATCATCGACAAAGTCATGTTGAATCCACAGAATGGCACTGTTCCTTAAGGAGACCAACTGGCTACCTGGTAGTATATTTACTGCACTGGACCCCTTCCATCCTGAAAGCACCAGCCATTTCTTCCTTATAGGACTAGACATCTATTCTGGATATGAGTTTGTCTTGCCTACTCAGAGGGCCTTAGACTGTAACACTGGGCTGTTGTGAACATTCTAACTGGGTAAATTCCTTATAATCCAGAGTACAGTGTTTGTTTTCCCTGGAGATACTTCTTTAATAACTGATTTCATTATGATTGTTCAAGTCACTAAAAGTACTATATATTGTCCTGTGCATTCAGAAGTGAAATGAGAATGTCTGAAAGTACCACCTGCTATTTACTCTCACTTTTTTGACTTGTAGGGAAAAAAACCCAGAGGAGTTAATGTTTTTTTGCTATGAAATATGTTCTCTTCAGGTTATGACTAAGTGTAATTTGAGGTGTGATGTGGGTAGACTTATTTTTCCACTGTCATATCTTTTGTATATATTTTTTTCATTTTAGAAGGATTCTTGAGTATCATAAGACCATGCATTGGTATGTGAAATTGACATTAAAATTGTATCAAAGATAGTATAAAAGTCCCACAAGCGTTTGGATATAGTTCTTGTTCAATGTTAAGAAAGTACTATTTAGAAGATTTTTTTTCTAATATCATTAATGGTATAAAAGATAGCAAAGATGATGAAAATGGAAGGAATTTATTGTAATCTTAAAGTCAGAGACAATGCCTCATCATATATTGGCTTGGATATATGATAATATTTTTAAAGTAGTTACTTTCAAAAAATATAACTATAGCTGTGCAATGTTGTAATTTAAGGACCTTAGAACATATTAATTTATGGGTATGGATTCCCATGGTGAGTATGTTTACAAATACCTTGTTGGGAACCACCATGACATCCTGAGAGAGTATAAACCAGTCCGCTGGCAAAGGAGGAATTTCAGTGGAGACGAGGGAAGACAGGAAGTGTTATGGAAGATGACATTACATTAAGTATTGGCATAAACGTTTTTCTTTTTATTTTTGTTTTTAGATGTTTTCAAGAAAATAATTTATATACGTTTAAAACATTTACTAGACCATTATGAATAAAAAAGCTTCCCCCAAGGGAGGGAAGTACATAGAAATATTTAGTAGGGTCTTTATTATTCTGGGCATGCTATTTGGGGAATAAAATATAGATAATTAAGACATTAGCCAGACAACATAAGAAAACATGGCAGAAATAAAGGTGATGGAAGTTGTAATAAATATAAAAATTATGCCAATATAGATGAAAGGTTTCAATAGATATAGTAAAAAGTGAAGTTCTAATGGTTTTAAAAGGCAAATCTAGTGGCTCTGCCCACAGCTCAGGTCAGGATCCCAGTATCCTGGGATCAAGTCCCACATCGGTCTCCTTGCTTGGCAAGGAGTCTGCTTCTCCCTCTGCCTGATGCTCCCCCTGTTTGTGCCCTCTCTCTCTCTCTGAAAAATAAATAAATAAATAAATAAATTTTTTAAAAAGGAAAATCCAGTTGTCAGAAACCTATGCGTTATCAGATGCACAACTAAATCAAGAAGAAATTTAAAGAGAGGAGGAAGAACAAAGCAAGCAAGCAGAGACAGTAAGGGTGGGGGTCCAAAGCAACATTAACCAGGGTGAAGAGGGTAATTTGTATTGATAAAAAAGTACACAAACATACAACAATTAAAAAGTTGAGAAATTGAGAACAGATGTAGAAAATATAGGAAATGATAATTGTGAAATTATAATAAAAATATTTAGTGTTCAGAAAATAGATATCTGAAAAAAATGATTGAAATTTAAAATCAATTATTGAAATTGATTCAAGAACTAGGAGACTTGGACAAGAAACAACTCTGGAAGAAATGAAAAACATATAAACATTTTTTCCCTAAAACCATCTGTATTGCTCAGAAAACATTTCTTTTCGATGCTGTCTTAACTGTTCCCTTGACTATATAAAACTTGCTGGAGGCTTTTCAGAGAATTTTATAATGCTGACCTTATCTTGGTTAATTGAAATCTTGATAGAACATTAAAAAATATACCAATCTAGTTCTGAGGAATTAATAATTGTATTCAAATAAATAACCCCCTGGCTCTTTCTTCTAGGAAAATCTGCACGAAGTCATCTTTATAAATTACAAATCAAACACTTGTAAGTTAGAGTGTTTGCCCTCATGATCTTAACTCTGGGGTTCTGTTTTTTAGTTTGACTTATAATATACCTAACACGTCCTATAAGGTCTTTAGTCATATAGACTAAATTTGAATTTGGATTTTTCATTGAACTTGGATTTTTTCTGCCTTTGGCCTGGGGATTGTCAAACAAGTAAATTTCTTGATTTTGTTTGGTTGGATTTGTTCTTGTTATTTTGAATAGGTTAATTTTCCCATTTATTTTTATTGGTATTTAGGGATAAATTCAAGGTAATCTACTGGTTTTCCTCAAGCTTAATTGAGATATAATTGACACATAATATTGTGTAAGTTTAACATGTGTAATGTGATGATGTGATGCACACATATATTGCAAAATGTCCTTCACCTCAATTGCCATTTTATTGTTGTTGCTGTTGTTATGAGAACCTTAAAGCTCTACTCTTAAGGCAACTTTCACATATGTAGTACAGTATTATTAACTATTGTCACCTTGCTGTAACTTAGATCCTGTAACCTATTAATCTTATAACTGAAAGTTTGTACCCTTTAATCAACATCTGTCCGTTAAGCCCCTGACGACCTAATGTATGTGGTGGTGACTATAGTTAATAACACTGTACTGAAAAAAAATTAAAAAATACTGTATTGTGTACTTGAAATTTTCATAAAAGAGCAAATCTTAAGTATCCTGACTACAAAAAAAAAATAACTGTGAGGTGATGAATGTGTTAATTAACTTATGTGCTAATCATTTCACAACATATGTATATTATTGAATTATCATGTTCTATACTTTATATACAATTTTGTCAGTTATATCTTAAACCTGGAAAAAATGTTAACATCATCCAAAACAACCTCACAGAAACATCCAAAATAATGTTTGACCATATATCTAAACTGAGTACCATGCCCAGTCATGATGACATAAAAAAGTAACCATCATGAAGTTCAAATAACAGACCCATTGTCACTCAGCTGGTAGGTTGTGGGACTGGGATTCAAATACATTTCATTGAATGTCATATTGTTTACTTCTATGTACATGATCTACCATTCAACAAATGTGTGATTTCGTAGTGTAATCTTTTACAAATACCTTAAAAGAGTACTTGAACCTCTATTCACTTGTCCATTGATTCAAATGAGTATCAGTGGCCAGGTTTTTTATTTGTATCTCACTCTTCCACCAAACTGTGAAATACATGAGTGTAGAGAGGTACTTAACAGGGCTTGAGGCCATCTGGAACCATGAACATGCAACATAACACCCTTCTGGTGCAAAGATAACAATTCTCACTTAACTGTTGGAAAAGCACGTACTTGAATTCTTTTTTGTTTTTGTTTTTGTTTTCAGTAATACTGGTACATTTCCACTGATTCATCCTGGTTTGTTTTCCAAGGTTTTTAAACATTTAATACTATGATTAATATTTATAATACTATGATAGTTGTCTGGGATTAGGACTAGTCCATAGTTATGGAACAGGGAGAAGCTATCCAGCTCACCTTGGAATCCAGTCTGTGTGTCTGTGTCCTTGTGTCTGTGTATTTTTTGTTCTATGCTCTAATCTGTTATTCTAATCTTTTCAGAGATACCTAATGAGAAGGAAATAAGGACTTTGGATCAAATAGGAGACATAGGGGTGGTGTAATCAGAGCATGTTAAGTTCTTTTACAAAATGGCCCCGTGAAAGGTAACGTGAGGGAAAGGTTGTTTTCAGAGTGGTTTTCTCCTTCTTCTCCTTCTTCCTTTTCTTCTTCTTTAAAGATTTTATTTATTTATTTGAGATTGAGAGTGACTGAGGGAGAGAGCACAAGCAGGGGGAAGAGCAGAGGGAGAGGGAGGAGCAGGCTTTCCATTGATCAAGGAGCATGACTAGAGGCTCGATCCCAGGGTCCTGAAATCATGACCTGAGTCGAAGGCAGACACTTAACCAATTTAGGCACCCAGGTGCCCCTTTAGAATGGTTTTCATAGAAAGCCAGGAGTAACGCTTGTGCTTTTGCACCAGGGATAGTATGCATTGCCTCAAGCACAAGGGGAGAGAAGAAAGAGAGCTGTCTTAGCTGTGGGCAGGACTCATGACTTAGAAGAGGCTCATCGATACGCATCCAGACTGCTGGAAAAGCAGGTGTAGCTTTGAGAGTTGGAGGCTCAGCCAGAGGCTTGTGCTAGACCCCCACCATGTGTCTGTGATGGAGCCCGACTGTAATCAACTTTAGTGTAGTTTCAAGAGCACTGAGAGGAACTGTGAATGTTGTCTCGATCTAGACATGCTTCCCGCAAGATAGTCAACACAATAGTTTTGTATGTGGGAATCTTCAAGGTTAGTAACAAACATTTAAGGTTCCCCAGTGATGCATTTCATACTTCAATGCCTTCACTTAAACAAAGTGAAACAAACTTTTACATGGGAGGGAGGTTTGTTTGGAACCCCAGAGGTAACTGTGTAGTGTCTATAGATAATAACAGGGATTCCTCCAATCTCCTCCTATAAACAAACCCTGGCTTTTATCACTGAAACTGTAATTATCTTTTCTCAGGGGTCTCCATCCACATCTAGTTCTTCAGGAAAGCATTCCCACAAGGATCAAATATCTTGAAGAATGGTTATTTCTTCAACATTAAGCATAATATTCCTTTGAGGGGAACCAATGTCATGGAGCCATGTGTCTAGACTTCCATGGCCTATAATACCCATGGTCATTGCTGCCGTTTCTTTGAATGTGTTGCTTTTGCTGAAATAGACATAGGATTTTGAAGTCCTCTAACTGTCATGTTCCAGCTAACACAGACGATCTTTCAAAGGACAGCACAGTTCCTACGGATGATAGTGGATGATAGTGCATAACTGAGTGCCAGAACCTTCTAAGATGGCCTTGGGAGATCCAGGGTGCAGATGTAGTCCATTCTGATGTCAATGACCACA
The DNA here is from genome assembly GCF_010015895.1 of Lontra canadensis. NCBI lineage: Eukaryota > Metazoa > Chordata > Mammalia > Carnivora > Mustelidae > Lontra > Lontra canadensis. Next base: position 12,688,697 of record NW_022630995.1, on the reverse strand, counting down.
TAACAGTCAGGGGGGTGCTCAACCTAGTGCTTTTTCTATACCATGATGTAATGTTATGTGGTCATTATAGCCCATGCAAAACATTCAACAGATTACACAGGAATTTTCATTGACAGCATACCACACAACATCATCTGCTGTGTCTAAACCAATAACACCTGTTTTAAGGCTAAGGACAGATTAGTGAAAACTGAAGAACTGTTGTTGGTTTCTATTTCTCACCCCCGAAGCCTGCATTTTATCTTTGATTTTCCTCTCCAACATTAATGTAACACTATCCTGGAGGCCTCCAATACCCTCGTGAGGTTCTCAGTCCCTGTGCTGGGCCTCACTCCCCACTATTACCATCAGTTTCCCTGGAATTTTAAGCTATGTGATCTTCAGTATTCATTTAAGTAAAATACTTTCAGTTTTTGTTCTCTGCTCAGTTCTATTGATAAAAAGAATTTCAACTTGATAATTAGAAAAAATGTTTTATATTTTTTGCCAACAGCACAATTCAGCTCCAGAAGGATTCCCTTATACTAATCCATTGCAAGTTAGGACTCAGTATGCCTCCATTTAATTCCACTACATCTCCAAGGGTCTCTAAGGCTCTAGTGGCTTTTTTAAAAAATATTTTTCACATTCAGAGAAATTTTAGGTTTATAGTCAAAATTGAGCAGAAAGTCCAAAGAGCTCCCACACAGCCACTCCCCCTGACACACATAGCCTCCCCCACTATTAATACCCGAACCAGAGTAGTTGACATCTGTTACAATCAGTGGACCTACAGTGATACGTCATTATCACCCAAAGCCTGAAGTTTACATTTGGATTCACTCTTGGTGTGGACCATCTACATTTTTTTTCCTTTAGGGTTTTGGCAAACGTTATAGTATCATACAGAATAGTTCTACTACACTAAAAATCCTTTATGCTCTACCTGTCCATCCTTCACTCCCCTTAATCCTTGGCAACCTCTGATCATTTTACTGTTTCCATAGTTTTGCCTTTTCCAGAAGGTCATATACTTGGAACCACACAGTATTTAGCCTTCTCAAATTGGCTTCTTTGACTTAGTAGCGGGTGTTCAAGGTTCCTCCATGTCTTTTCATGACTTGGTAGCTCATTTCTTTCTATCACTGAGTAATATTCCACTGTTTGGATGTACCACGGTTTCTTTATCCATTCATCTACTGAAGGAATCTTGGTTGCTGACAAATTTTGGCAATGATGAATAAAGCTCCCATAAACATCGTGAGGATTTTTTTTAAAGATTTATTTATTTGAGAGAGAGAGAGAGAGAGAGAGAGAGTTGAGGGGAAGGACAGAGGGAAAGGGAGAGATTCTCAAGCATACTTCCCACTGAGCACAGAGGCCGATGAGGGGCTTGATCTCATGACCCTGAGATCATAACCAGAGCCAAAACCAAGAGTCAGGTGCTTAACTGACTGCATCACTGATGTGCATGTTTTCATATTGACATGAGTTTTCAGTTCATTTGAGGAAATACTAAGGAGCACAAATGCTGGGTTGTATGGTAAAAATATGTTTAATTTTTAAAGAAATTCCCAAACGTCCTTCCAAAGTGGCTGCACCATTTTGCATTCCTCTGGCAGTTTTGTAGCACTTGAAAAATTCACAGGCCATACAGAAGTGCCACCAGCATAACCTTTGGGGTATCAAGGTCAGGTGCCAGTGGTATGTCAACTGTGTGGCATCCTTAGGGATGCTGAATTTTCAAACTTAGGGAAGGTTATTGTGTAGAATATACTCTGACTCTCCTTATGGCCAGTGCCAGGAGTTCTGCTGGACCCCTTCAAGGTGATGGTAACTATTAATATTAATCTCCTAATTTTCTGCTTCAGTTTCCCCATTCATCCTCATCCCTCCTTTCTTCCTCAGCTCCCCCTTTGCCAATTAATTAAGACCCCACTCAAGCTTATATCTACATATCCCAATAATATTAACTTGAGTCAGAAAACCCAACAGGCTAAAGATGTTACGATAGTAACCCACCTCTCACCCTAGAAATGTAGCAAGCAATGTGGGTCTTCCATTGAATAAACCTAAAGATAGTATCTTTAATCATCTACCATTATTTTTGTAAGTAATAATAATGTTACTCTATTAAAATCTGCCTCACTTTGCCAGTAGTTATTCCAAGAATTAGGTTCTGAATATCCAGATTTTCCTTTGAACTTACTCTTTCAGACTTACCTTGTTTCTACTTAAGCAGATTTGTATCTAGAGTCCCCTCCACAATATTCAGACTAAAATATTTAGTTTTCATATTCTTCATATTCAGAACTAAAAATTTCATATTCAGACTGAAAATCTGTAAGATGGCTTTTGGGGTGCCTGGCTGGCTCAGTGGGTTAAAGCCTCTGCCTTCAGCTCAAGTTGTGATCCCAGGGTCCTGGGATCGAGCCCCGCATCGGGCTCTCTGCTCGGTGGGGAGCCTGCTTCCTCCTCTCTCTCTGCCTGCTTGTGATCTCTGTCAAATAAATAAATAGAATCTTTTTAAAAAATCTGTAAGATGGCTTTTGATATAGCTTCCCTCTAAAACAGGACCTCCACAATTCTAACTTTAGGTCAAAATACCACAGTTGTGGAAAAGTGATTTTTCAGTTACTCATCTAAAATGTGACATTTTTCTTCCAGTTTTGGTTTTCCTGGCATGGCATATACTTACATTCCAAAGAGTCTTTACACCCTCACTGAGTTTCTTGTCCTGCATTTGCCCATGAGGCGCAGATCACTTCCATTAGCATGTTTTTGGATTTTACTGTTGCATTTTGGGTTTTTGCCCTGTATTTAATTTAGTGATTCTGGTGTGGATGGAGTCTCCTGAACTTAGAAAACAGAAAAAAAGTGTATGTATGTATGTATGTATTTATTTATTGTTGTTATGTTAGTTACCACAGTTTTAAAATATTAATCAGTTAAATCTTGATTACTAATGGAAATGAAAAGAACAGTCTTATATAGATAACTACAATCAATAAGCCAAATATCTTTTTTGAAATTCAAATTCCTTTATTTCTGTGACCTTTTAAAAAGTAGGTATATGGCATATGAGTTTTAGTTTTATCTCCATTGTCTCCTACTAGGCAAATTCAACAGAATAAGGCCTCCATCAGAGAATATTGTCATCTAACATGTCCATTTGGAAGTATTCAACTTTGTGAGGTCCATGAGAAAAGAGGAGGAAAGGTCAGTCCCAGTAGACCAAATAAAACTGATGACATGGAAAGGGAGATTTTTTTTACCTTAATTTCCAAGTATCCCTATGGGTTTGGGATGCGCTCACTTAAGGGTATACAGGGAAGAGTTTTTGAGGTCGAGGGCCTCCTGAAAGACCACTATCATGCATAGCTTACTGTATTTTGATTACTTCTGGTGGAGGGGGGAGCAGGAAGTCTTTAGGAACATTCAGGAGTATGAAAAGGAGGACCAGCACATGCTGGAAAGGAAAGTGACATGGGAGAAGCAGTTACAATTGAGAACTGAGGTGTTTTACCTTCATAAGAATCATAATTTGCCTCTGTGAGTTTATTCTTTCACCAAACCTAATATATACAGAATATTATAATATTGTGTACAATAAAAAAATGAGTAAAGCAGTGTTTAGCCTGATGGAACTTAAAAGAGTAGTTCAGAGGCAACATGGAGGGTTTTGGGGGTAGGAAAAGAATAAATGAAACAAGATGGGATCGGGAGGGAGACAAACCATAAGAAACTCTTAATGTCACAAAACAAACTGAGGGTTGCCTGGGGGAAGGGGGTAGGGGGAGGGTGGTTGGGTTATGGACATTGGGGAGGGTATGTGCTATGGTGAGTGCTGTGAAGTGTGTAAACCTGGCGATTCACAGACCTGTACCCCTGGGGCTAATAATACAGTATATGTTAATAAAAAATAAAAAATTATAAAAAAATAAAATAAAACCTTTTACTGAAAAAAAGAATAGTTCAGAGATAATATATGTACTTTATAATGCAAAATATGAAAAATACTTTAGAGGAGGAACAAAGAAATTTTTGTGCACTAAGCACAAGCAAAACAAGAAGTCTGTTGGTTGTTGGCAGATTGTGCAGGGACTAAAAGCTATGGTGACATAGATTTACACTATTTGTCAGGCTAAGGGGAAACCAGTGAAGATTTAAGTGCGTGGGAGCAATGTTATTGAATAGCATCATAACTGAGCTGCAATTTGCTAAATGGATAGAGTGGGGAGAGGCTGAAGGTGAAGAGAGCAGGAGGAATAGGTGAGATAATAACAATATGGTGTTCATAATTGTGGGTTATTATTCTAGAATGTTCTATAGGCACTGCAAGTAATGGCCCACTAGGTTTTGAAACTAATTTACTTGATGGGGCAAGCATTATAAAAAACTGAAATAGAATAGAATAGAAAATATTGGATTTTACTGCACTCAGTAGGATAAGTATTTTATGAAACTTCTGTTTCAGTTTTTAATATGTTAATATATATTCATTTTGTTATGTTTTTATGGAGCTGTCATGTGAAATACATTTTCTATTGTGGATTGCGGTCCAGATAGAGAAACTTTACTAGAGGGTGTATTTATAGAAGCTTACCTTCATGATAATGGTTAATTGCAATACATGAATATACTCTACCTACTTTAGGCAAGGGTATGAGAGAAATCCTTCAAGCACACTGTGTATAGGGGGATCATTCTGTATTTGAAATAGCCACTGTCTTATTCTGCTACTTATTTTAGAAACGTCAGTTTGATCAGGAGACCATAAGTTTTGAATACTCAGTGTCATAATTTTGAGGTATCTCTTGCTTGTCTTTTTTTTTTTTTTTTGGATATTTTATTTATTCATTTATTTTAGAGAGAGGGAGAGAGAGAGAGAATGGGAGAAAGCAGAGAGAGAGAATCTTAAGACCAAGAGTAGGACACTTAACCAACTGAGCCACCCAAGTGGCTTGCATTTCCCATCTCTTGCATTTCTAAACACGATCAAATGCTTTCAGAACAATAGTTCTCAACAGAGGACATTTATCAATGTGTGGAGATACTTTTGGTTATCACAATAACCAAAATGACCTAAAATAGTTAATTAAAGGAAATGCAATTCCTAACAGCAGTTGTTAGGATTCATGCTAAGATTTGGTCTAACACAGACTCAGTGATATTATTTGTAGAATGCTCCATTCATCAACTTTATTATTAGATTTAAAATGATGTATCAGTACTTGCTTATATGTGAACCAGAATGAAATGGTGCATGTAACAGTTTAGCAATATAAAGTTTGTAACTCTAGGATCATTTTTTGTATCTTGACATTAAAAGCAGAATTATATGTTACCACCATAATATCAACTAATTTAAAAGGCTATGTATATTTTTATATGTGAAGAAACAACTTTATCTTGAAGTGAGTTTAAAGAATAGGCAGCCAGCTGCCCAAGTAAATCACATCATTCAAAATTCTTAACCTAAGAGTTTTCTAATTTAAAATAGATTCAATAGAAGTCACTGAAATTCTTATAGAGCTGATTATTTAATAAAATATAGGTGATCAGAAAGGAATTTTTTAAGGAAAAGGGCATGTGAAATTGGTACCGGGGTTGTTCCAGGCCCGCTGGGGATACAACCTACATATAGGTTCACCAAGTCATTTATGGCTTCAGCTATCTGAACCATAGGTGTGTTGGCCTGCATGATTTGCAGACTTTCCTAAGCCTTAATACTCTGTGAGTCTAGGTTATGGATCTCTCTCTCTCTGTGTGTGTGTGTGTGTGTGTGTGTGTGTGTATAATTTGTTAGTTTCTTTTAGATTATTGCAGTATTATTTTCATGCCTTATCGATAGCCCATGAGGAGACATTGTTATAAAGTAACTCAATTTTTCAGTGGTTTGGCTTCTGTTTGGCTTATATGAATAAAAGACACCCTGCTCATAAACCTGATTTTTAGCTGACGTTGTCACAGAGTAACTGTTCCCACAAGCCCGACCCTCCTAATGTCTTCATGAGACACTTTGGGGGTACATTTGTTTTTTCAGATCACTTTGTTCATGTGTTCTATGGGGTAGGACCTTAAAATTTATATTTATCAAAAATTTTTTAAACTAGTGTTTCATGGTTGCAATAGTTAGGCTACTGCCCCAAGCCTTAAGAGATCATTGGCTGCAGCAATTCAAAGGTATGAATGTTTCTTTTTATGTAGAAAGATGAAGCTCATTGATTATTCAACATATTAGTAAATTCTCAATTTTTTTCAAGGCATTTAACCTTACAATAATGTACAGAACCACCTCCTGGTGGTTCAAACATGTCAATGGATCTATGAAATGTCAAATTTTTGTGCCATTCATGACTCATGAAGTTACCATTACCTTCCCCCAGTTTTTGTACCAAAGATACATTTTTGATTAGCTAGCTATTATGTATACTTATTTATTAATCAGGATTTCTCTGGATATATAAATCAGTATTTCTCTTTCTCTATGTGTCTGTATTTTAAAAAAATCACTAAGACATTAGGGAGGTTTCACCATACTTTGTTTCTTAGATGTAACTTTTTTTTTCAAAGATCCTTCTATAGAGTTTATAAGTAGAAAATATTATGGTGAATGGTGAAAAATCTCTTTGGAAAACTTGGAATAACAAGGAAAAATTTAAAAGTGTATTTGTGAGCTCAGGAGAAATGATAAGATATTATATAAGGTTTTCCTGAACTCTTTAAGAGATTAAAAACTTTCTCACTTACAGGGACCTTTTTGACAAAGACATTCTAAAAATCATGGATTATTTTTTAAAATTTGCATTACACCTCTTTTATACTTCGGCTTGCATGATGTAAAGAACGGAGAATTTCTGCTATATTTTCCCTTCCAGGCTAAACTGATCCACTACTTTGCAAATTTATAAGGATTTAAATTCCTTATAAATTGGCTATGAGTCATTGCTTAATTGAAGTGATTCTATAATAAATAATGTCATTTAATCTCACTTCATTGTACTACATTCACTGAATATGTAAATTCTTATACATATATAGCCTGCTCACAGCACTCAATATCTAACTTTTATAGTGAATTAGAGGCCCGTTTTCGAAGTGATCCAGTTTCGGTAATAAACCACTTTTGTGTAGACTCCAGGTTTGTTCTTTTGACCACAGTTGTCTCCCCAGCTCACAATTCCAATGAGATACCAGGTATCTTTAAGATCCTTTATGACTAGAGGTCCCCCAGAATCACCCTGAAAATAAAAGAAAGAATATTAGCTAAATATAAAGCTTGTTACTTAAAATATTCTTATGAACCACATATTTTATTGTTCGATAGCATAGGTATTGATTACCAATTATAGACTAGTTAATTGAAACATGGATTTCAAAAGTTTTAAAAGCCTTAAATTTCAATTTCCACATTTTAATTTTTTCAGCTTTATAGACATATAATTGACAAATAAAATTGTGTATATTTAAAGTGTACATGATTTTTAATAGACATACACTTTGTGAAATGATTAGCACAATCAGTTAATTAACACATTTATCACTTCACATAGTTACTGTGTGTATGTGTATGTGTGTGTTTTAAGAATGACTAAGGTCTACGGGCAAATTTCAAGTACACAACACAGAAAGTCTATCTAGCTGGTGTTGGTTTTTTCTGACTCCAAGCAGGGTGCTTGGACCTCAGTTTTATTGGACAGACTAAACCCCTCACCATGAACCTCAGTTATAATCACTGTATTCCTGTCTTGGACCCTGTCCCTGGGTCACCTTCTCAATTTTTTCCCCAAGTTTTCTATGGCTAAAGCTTTGTCTTACCACTGACTTGCACAGTCATGGAGCAGGCATCTTACCTCTGTTTCCCGTTTCAGTGAAATCTCTTTATGACCATCTCTTTCCTGAGGTATATCACTGATCTCACCATTTGCCTAGATTCCCATGTGCTGTCTACAAATGGGCTCCTGTCACCACCTTCTCCTTGTGCATCATGGTTTGGAACTCTCTGTGCATTCTCTGAATTCTAGCTGCCTCCCTCCACATTCTCAGCAACCAAGGCTGGATATGTACCAGCTTCTGCTCTAGCTCAGCTATAAAACTCCCTGCTCCTTTTCTGATAGAGGTTTACGTGTGTAATTTGTGGGACTCTAGGCAGAATTTTCTGCCACTAATATCAAAGCAATTTTGGTATTTCACCATGTAGAGTCACCTCCTTGGCATTTTCAAGAATTTCTTGTTATAAAGCAAGTGCTTTCAGGAAGAAATACACTTTCTACCTTTGTCAGAAAGCATACAGGCTGGATAGCTATCGGACAGCAGAGGAAGGCACTGGAAAGGGCACCAGGCAATCGCAACATGACCCAATCTGCCTTCTTCCTCAGCAGTGTGGCCTGTCAGCCTCCTTATGCTGACTACTTGGGGTCCCCTCAAATACGAATTATAATTTCACACCCTCATAATTTTTGCTGTGCTCTTTCTATATATAGAAAGATAATACTCTTCTCTTATTCTATAACTGGGTAAGGGCCCTTTATCCTTCAGGTCTATATCCTTCGTTATGATCTCTCTGTTACTTGCTGCAAAAATGTTCCCTTCATGCTAAAAGTATTTGTTATCTCTTATACCATTTAAAACATCTCATCATAGTTTGCCGCTCATGATTATTTCCTTTCTAGATGAGCCCTTTAAGAAAAGGGACTCTTCTTTATGAACCTTTGGACTTCTAGTATTAAGAAAAGTTAATTTTGTTGGTTTGTTGGATAGCATCAAAGAAACTCTGTTTATAACATTTTGCTTAATAAAACACCTGACAATATTTGTGTTGTGAAATCTGCATTTAGCATTTATTGAACTGATAAGATGTCCATGTTGATACTAACATAAATAACACAGAATATTTCTTGAAAGAGATAAAAGTGTTTTGAATTAATGATATTAAAATAATCTCTCTCTACCTACCCTGCAAGCATCATACATTCCTTCTAGATATCCAGCACAAAACATTCCAAATTTTATATCCCGGCCATATACATGCGGTTGCTTGCACACATCATCACTTATGATTTTCAGTTTGGCTTCTCGAAGATTATTTTGGGATTTCCCTTCAGGAAAAACAAAGTCATTTTAGTGTTTACAATCAACATTGTTAGCTAGAATGAAGCAAGTGAACTTTTTTCTAATCTAATCTATTTCATACTTAAAATTGTCAATACAGAATGAGGTTTATGTAAACAGTTTTTAGAGAATAGATTTCCTTTTAAATTCTGGCACATTTAAATGATAATTATTATCCTTATCACATTTTATAAAAACCTTTACTAGGAATAAAAACATTTCCCAGAGAGCAAACTCTCTTCCTATTGTTATATGTATGTACCTAGACTGGATTTTATGATCCAGAGTGTATCTAAGTATGCCCCCAAAACATTCAAAAACAAAATCATTTTTATTTATTGGAAGTTTAAGTTAGTATATCGAATTAGATCATTTTGGAGAGGATCATGGAATCTTTGTTACCAGAGACTATCTCTACACAGTATTCTTTTTTGGAATTAACATATAATGTATTTGTTTCAGGGGTACAGGTCTGTGAATCATCAGTCTTACACAACTCACAGCACTCCCCATAGCACATACCCTCCCCAGTGTCCATCACCCAGCCACCCCATCCACCCCCCCACCCCAGCAATCCTCAGTTTGTTTTGTGAGATTAAGAGTCTCTTATGGTTTGTGTCCCTCTCTGGTTTCATCTTGTTTCATTTTTCCCTCCCTTCCCCTACACAGTATTCTTTTTTTTTTAAATTTTTTCTTTTTTATTTATTTGATAGAGAGAGAAATCACAAGTAGGCAGAGAAGCAGGCAGAGAGAGAGACAGGGAAGCAGGCTCCCCGCCGAGCAGGGAGCCCGACGCGGGGCTCGATCCCAGGACCCTGAGACCATGACCTGAGCCGAAGGCAGAGGCTTAACCCACTGAGCCACCCAGGCGCCCCCCTACACAGTATTCTTATCCCTGATCCCTTTTAAATTAACTTCTGTAGTTCTGAAGCAGATTTTGCTGCAACTGGACATTGCAGCTGAGCAATGGGAAAACCTGTAAGGTGACCAAGGAAGGTAAAATGAGTAGTGGAGCAAACCAAGAGGAGAAGGAGATGAAAAGGGTTGAGGGAGGCTCACAAAAATGGGCCATGGAGGGAGGGGGTCTTGGAGTGAGGGTGGGCATGAGGATGACAACACGCCTGATAAGTACTTGACATTGCATTGAAAACAGCGTGTAGAAATAGACTCTAGTTTTGATGAGGGAGTATTTGCTTCATTTATGTCTTCCTTGAAGCCCATCCTTTCCAAACTGCCTCTCCCTTATGCCATGTGATTCTCACAGCCTGCTTGTCACATACCTGCCTTTCTCGGTATAGGCACAGGAGTGAGGGTTTGAGTTCGCCAGTCAGTCCAAGTACCCCTGGACACACGCAGGGCCAAAAGAGACCTTTTCAGGACTTAACATCAATTCTGGCCAAGAGGATATGTTCTTCCCTCTGCAGCTACTAGGGGAAGATGATGTAGACCCCAGTGTTGCTGGCCACCTTTGATACTATGTGGAGCTAGAATCCCTCCATATGAAGGCAGCCTCGGGGAGAACAGAGCCAGAAATAGGAAGATTCAGACATTCAGAATCAAGTGACATCATACATCATATTCCTGAATCCAGCTATGTCTGAAACCAGACTCCTGTCATCTCTCTTGACTTCTAAATTACAAGGGACAAATTTGCCATTTTATTATTATCTTTACTTTAGTAAGAGTTGAGTTTCTGTCACTTACAAAATAAGAGCACTCAATGAATCCAACCAAGCTGTGTGGAAATGGGTGGCAGGATAATATTGATGGAGGTTAAATCACACTGTCCTAAATCGGACATAGTGCTTGTGGTCCTTTCTGAGATACTTACCACCATAGAAGAGTGCTCCAAATCCTGTGATATAGACCGTGGAATTTGGTTGGAAGGATGCAGAGGCTTCCGGCAGACAAGCCCGGCGGATGTCATCGGTAAAGGTGACCCTGGGAGAGAACTGCACGGCAGCAATATCGTACTCTCTTGCTGGGAAGTGGTATCTTTCGTGAACAATAATTCTTCTGACATTTCTTTTCATTAATGGAGGGTTGATTGTCATTCCAAAACTAACAGTCCATTGACGTGGATTTGCATTACTGGAAAATGTTAGAAATGAGCAGAATATATAAACTGCACTGTAATAATTACATAAAGGTTAATAAAAAACTCCCTCTTAAAAATATATGTTGTAATGATAGTTTCCTTTGACCTTTAAATCTAGTCTATTGCTATTTTGAAAAAATAAACTGTGTATAAACAGTATCTTAGAGCTGGGATCCAAAAAAGAACTATGAATTTCAGAACTGTAAAGCATATAAACTATCATTCATTTATCTCTTCAACAAATATTTATTGAAATTCTATGTGATGAGCCTTACATGGTTAAAGTGGTGAACCAGATAGAAAAAGTGCCTGCTGGTGGCTGTATTCGATTCCAGTGAAGGAAAAGAGCAAAACAAATTAACAGTTAAATAAATCCAAGCAGTAATCACAGTTATGAATAAAATAAAATAGAGCAATTGAATAGAATATGGGAGTGTGTGTAGGTAGATAATTCTCTTTTGAGAATATGATGTTTATTTATTTATTTATTTATTTTTTAGATTTTATTTATTTATTTGACAGAGAGATCACAAGTAGGCGAGGAGGCAGGCGGGGTGGGGGGGGAAGCAGACTCCCTGCTGAGCAGAGAACCTGAGACCATGACCTGAGCTGAAGGCAGAGGTTTAACCCACTGAGCCCTCCAGGCGCCCCGAGAATATGATGTTGAGATTGAGACATGGTTGATGAGGAGCCAGCTGTGAGAAGACAGGGAGACAAGTTTCCAGACCAGCCTGCCAAGGCCTGATACCAGCTGGGCTATAGTTCAAGACACACGGGAAGAATGGTGGGAAATGAAGCTGGCGAGGTAGCAGGAACCAGATTTTTGTGCTTCTTACATGTCATGAATAAAGAGTTTAGATTTCATTCAAGCGATATGGGAATTCCTTGGATGATTTTAAGCCATGAGTAATGTAGTCTCTTGTACATTAAAAAAAAAAAATTACCTAGGTTCTTTCTGGAGAATAGATTGTTGGAGGGCAAGAATTAACAAGGAAAAAGTTGTCAGAAGTCTTGTGAAAAATGACCAAATGTGGGCGACTTCTAACTTGGGGGCTTGAGCAACTGGTGGATCTGGTATGGATGGAGACTGGAAAGGTCGTCTAGTAACAAAAGATCCTCCAGGAGTCTTTGTTTTATACTTAACGAAAATAAATTCTAGATGGGTTAAACTATTTGCCTACTATCATGTCTTCTTGCCTCTGGCTCTTCTCTTTATTAGACATGGTCTCTCACCACAATCTACTTATTAGTAGCAAGATTAGTGTTCTTAACTAAGTAATTGAACTAACATCACCCATGAGGGATAAGCAGAGACAGATATTGCCCATACAGATACTTGTTTCTTGACCTAATTATTTCTTAATAGGTAGTTTTAGACATAGAAAGAAGCATATAAGCATATATCATGGGGTTTAAGTCCAATTTGAAAGCTGTAATTGTGTTGGGATTATTATTTTTTTCTCCAAGGCAACTTAAAATTTAAGTTGTGTTTTTATATGCAATTTTTATGTGCAAAAATACTTTAATGAGAAAAACTAAATAAAAATTGGACTGTGGGGAGCACCTGGGTGGCTCAGTCAGTTAAGTGTGGAACTCTTGATTTGGGCTCAGGTCATGATCTTGGGGTTGTGAGATCAAGTCCCATGTTCAGCTCTGCCCTAAGCATGGAGCCTGCTTAAGATTCTCTCTCTGCCCCTCTCTGCTCATACTCTCTTTCTCTCTTAAAAAAAAAAAAATTTGTGAACACAATTATTCATATTGTATAAATATGACATTTTTGTTTATAATTCAGTCTATTGTGAGTTTTATGGATATAAATTTGCTTTCTCAACTTAATTATGCCTAGATAAACTTAACATAAATCAAGTATTTTGAACTTGGGAATGCAAAGGACAGACCTTGAATACTATTTACTCAAATGGAAACAATCATTCTAGAACTTTCGGACAATGCCTTGATACCATTTAATACCGCTTGTATTTGTTATATTTGTAAATAATGAGCCCGAAATAAACCTCTGACATGAGAGATACTAAGTGAAGATTAAAGATAAACTTTCTAAATTCTAAATCCAGGCGCAAATAAAAAAAGACACAATTTAATGGTGATAAGTATAAACCAGTAATTTGGATCCCCATCTAAAATGTAAGAAATCAAAGTGGGACTCCCATCTGGAAACCATCCCTGTAAAAAGGATCTGGGAATTTTGTTGATTATTAGCTTGAAAATCAATCATGTGATAAGAGTTCTTAAAGTGTTAATTTCATATAAGACTGCAATGATATGAAATAATCTCAGAGTAGCGAAGGCCATAAAAAGTCATTTGGTCTTCTCACTGATCCAGTGCTTGAAAGATGGGACTTTGCATGAGGCAGACATATATTCCTATGTTCGGTTCCACCATCCCCTAACAATTGTGACTTTGGGCAAGTTACTTTTCTTTCTTTTTTTTTTTTTTAATTTATTCATTTTAATGAGAGAGAGAAAATGTGTGTGAGCAGGGAGAGGGGCACAGGGAGAGAAGGAGAGAGAGAACCTTAAGTGCTGGGCATGGAGCCCAATGCTGGGGCTTGATCTCACAACCCAGAGATCGTGACCTGAGCCCAAATCAAGAGTTGGATGCTTAACTGACTGAGCCACCCAGGCACCTCAACTTTCCTTATTTCCCTCAGTGTAAAAGGGCTTATCAAGCAGGGTTTACTTAATGAGGCAAGTGTAAGAATTATATAAAACAAATCTTAAGCATCTAACTAAAAATTTGTGGCACATGGGAGCTTAATAAATGGTAAATAGTTGCTGTTGTAAGCACACACTCTCCAGTAGCAATTCTTTTTGCTTGAATCCTGCAGGTGGGGACCTCTCCTTTCCCACCTCTTTCTTCACCTTGGGATACCTCGCATGTCTGAGCAGCTCTAACTGTTGACAAGTTCTTCCTTGATACCTTAATTCTCTTCCACAGGAAAGCATCTCAGACCTAGGGTTTGCATGGCAAGGCTATATAGTTATCCTATCACCTTTCTTTATCATCCAACACTCTATACTCTAAGAGTATTTCATTTCACTATGTTTTCTTTTAAGTCTGCTGTCCAGAACAGAATTCACTATCCTAGTCAGGATCTGACCAACAAAGAGTCTCCTTTATTTTGGAATCTGTATTTCTCTTCATTCAATTTAAATCACCATTTAGTTTTGTGAACAACTGACTCATAGTGGGTTTTTTTTTCTGACTCAAATTTCTAAACAATTTTCACATGTTAAAACACAAATATGATTTTGGTACTGATACACTTGGATTTTTTTGGGCTTATTTAGAGCCTTACATTTATACCAACTAAAATTAATCATTTAGTTCTTGCTTATTACTCTAGCATAATTAATGTCTTTTTGAAATTTCTGTTTTTCTTACCCAAACATTTGTCATCCTTTCCAGCATCTGTCATCAGCTACTTTGTTGATTATAACTTCCACATCATCTGCCAAGCCTAGAAAATACACTGTCTAGGACAGGGTGCAGGATTAAGGTCTTTGGTGGGCCATAAAAAACATCCTCAGCATTTTAATAACAATTGTTAATCATGATTCTTTAGTGAGAATTGTTTAGTTATCGAGCTACCTATTATGATCACATTCAATTTATATTGTTTATGTTTTCAGAAGCCTTCCCATTTTACTTTGTCACTATGACATTGATCATATTATCTATTTTGAGAAGTGTATTTTAAGGGAGACACTGACAAAATCGAGAACATTTATAGGAGAAGAACCAAGATTGTAGGGCATCTGAAGCTGATGCTGTGAAATAAAGTAGTGATATTTATTTTCACATATGGTTTGGAGATTTTCACTCATTTTATATTGTTTGGCTTGAAAAAGAAAATAAGGAAATTTTTCTTTGAATGGTTCTATGGAAAAGAAAGAAATTTGATCCTTGCTGCTCCAGATCAAAGAACAAATATCAATGGTGGAAGTTATTAGGTTGCAGATTTGGCGTTCAGTGTTATAAAGATATTTGCACATGTAGAACCATCTACCACAAAACTGGCAAACTTTGGAGAGAGCAAGCCCTCCATTCCTTTGGGATATTCAAGGACAAACTAGGTACCTGCATAAGGGATTTCTGTGCATTCTAACATATTGCCCTATTGAGCTCTGATGTCTTTCAAACTTTAAGAATCTAAGTCTCTATACAGATTTGGACTCAGGCAGGCAGAATTTACTATGGTATCAAAAGTCAGAATTTTATTTGCAAATATCTTTCCCCATTTGGTAAGCTGTCTTTAGTTTTATTTTGTTAATGTCTTCCTTCACCACACAAAAGCTTTTTATTTTGGTGTAGTCCCAAAATGGTAGTGTAGTTTTGGTATAGTATAATTTTGTTTTTGTTTCCCTTATCCAAGGAAACATGTCCAGAAAAATGTTTCCACAGCTTATGTCAAAGAGATTGTTACCTGTTTTCTTCTAGGAATTTTATAGTTTCAGGTCTCACATGTAGGTCTTTAATCCACTTTGAGTTTACTTTTGTGTATGTTATAAGATGGTGGTACAGCTTCATTCTTTTGCATGTAGCTGTCCAGTTTTCCCAACACCATTTGTTGAAGAGACTGTGTTTTCCCCTTGTATATTCTTGTCTCCTTTGTCACAGATTAATTGACCATATAATGGTGGGTTTATTTCTGGGAACTTTATTCTGCTCTATTGACTTGCGTGTCTATTTTTGTGCCAATATCATATTGTCTTGAGTACAACTTTGTAGTCTACCTTGAAATCTGGGATTGTGATTCCTATAGCCCTATTTTTTCCTAAGATTGCTTTGGCTATGTGGGATCTTTTGCACAGTGAAGGAAATCATCAACGAAACAAAAAGGAAGGAAACCTACTGAGTAAAATTCCTGCAAATGATATATGTGATAATGGGTTTATATTCAAAATAAAAAAAAGAATTTATACAACTCAACACCAAAACAACAACAACAAACAACCCCCAAAAAACAAATGCTCTAACTGAAAAATGGGTAGAGGGCCCAAATAGACATTTTCCCAAAGAAAACCTACAGATGGCCAACAGACACATGAAAAGATGCTCAACATCACTGGTCATCAAGAAATGCAAATCAAGACCAAATGAGTTTATCTTTGTGTATGGTCCATATATACAATGCAGTATTATGCCTCCATCAGAAAGGATAAATACCCAACTTTTGTATCAACATGGATGGGACTGGAAGAGATTATGCTGAGTGAAATAAGTCAAGCAGAGAGAATCAGTTATCATATGGTTTCACTTACTTGTGGAGCATAAGGAATAATATGGAGGACACTGGGAGATGGAGAGGAGAAGTGAGTTGGAGGAAACTTGAGAGGGAGACAAAGCATGAGAGACTGGACTCAGAAACAAACTGAGGGTTTTGGAGGGGAGGGGGTGGGGGGTGAGGTGAGGCTGGTGGTGGGTATTATGGAGGGCATAATATGGAGCACTGAGTGTGGTGCATAAACAATGAATTCTGGAACACTGAAAAGAAATAAAATAAAATGAAATTTAAAAAAAATAATAAAAAACCCCAAATGAGACATCACCTTAAACCTATCAGAATGACTAAAATTAAAAAGATAAGAAAAATGTGTTGGCCAGGATGTGGAGAAAAAGGAACTCTTGAGCACTGTTGGTGAGAATGTAAATTGGTACGGCTATTGTGAAAAACCATATAGAGGTTCCTCACAAATTAAAAATAGAATTACCATATGACACAGTAATACCACTACTGGGTATTTATTCAAAGAAAACAAAAAACACTAAAAAACACTAACTCAAAAAGATACATGCACTCTAAATCAAAGCTATAATGAGACATCACTGCACACTTGTCAGAATACCTAAAGTTAATAATGTAAGAAACAACAGGTGTTGGCGAGGATATGGAGAAAAGGGAAACCCCCTTACACCGTTGGTGGGAATGCAAACTGGTGCCGCCGCTCTGGAAAACAGTATGAAGACTCCTCAAAAAGTTGAGAGTAGAACTACCCTATTATCTAACAACCACACTACTAGGTATTTACCCAAGGAATACAAAAATACTGATTCGAAGGGATGCATGTTTATAGCAGCATTATTTACAATAGCCAAATTATGGAAACAGACCACATGTCCATTATGAATGGATGAATAAGATATGGTATATATACATTACTTAGCCATAAAAAAGAATGAAATCTTAACCATTTGCAATGACATGAATGGAGCTAGAGTATTATGCTAAGTGAAGTAAGTCAGAGAAGGACAAATAGTATATGGTTTCACTCGTATGTCAAATTCAGGAAACAAACCAAAGAGCATAGGGGAACAAAGGAGAGTCAAACAAAGAAAGAGATTCTTAACTATAGAGGATAAACTGATGGTTAGCAGAGGGGTGGTGAGTGGAAGGATGGGTTAAGTAGGTGGTGGGGATTAAGGAGTACAGTTGTTATGATGAGTCCTGGGTGTTGTATGTAAGTGTTGAAGCACTAAATTGTACAGCTGAAACTAATATTACACTGTATGTTAACTGGAATTTAGATAAAAACTTAAAAAAAGAGAAGCCAAAAAATGTTATATGCACCCCTATGTTTTAATGCATTATTTACAATAGCCCAAATATGAAAGTTACTTAAGTATCCACTGATAAACAGATAAGGAAGATGTGAGGTGTACACACACACACACACGAATATTACACAGCCATAAGAAAGGAGGAGATTATGCTATTTGCAATAGCATGGATGAACCTAGAAAGTATTATGCTAAAAATAAATAATTCAGACTGAGAAAGACAAATGCCATATTATTTCACTCATGTGTGGAACCTGAAAAAAAAAAGGAATAAACAGGTAGAATCAGACTTATAAATACGGAGAACAAACTGATGGTTGCTGGAGGAGAGGAAGATTGAGGGGTGAGAAAAATGTAGAATGAATAACTTCCAGGAATAAAAGGCACAGCATGGGAAATACAGTCAGTGATGCTGTAATAGTGTTGTATGGTGATGGATGGCAGTTACACTTTTGGTGAGCACAGCGTAACACATAGAGAAGCTGAATCACCATGTTATACACCCGAAACTAATGTAACATCTGTGTAAACTATACTCCAACACCCCTTCCCAAAACCTGTGAGGCCGTGACCAGTGAGTGCTAAGATAATTACTACTACCCCCACTAATTTTGCAAAGAAGTATACAACTGGAACATTATATTAGAAAAGAACCAGAAAGAAAACTTTCTCATTTACCTCAATAATATTTGGGGGTATTGGTTATTACTCAGAACATAATAAAACTCAGTTTCTAACAGTAGTGGAGGCCAACTTAGAGTCAATAACTTACTTCGTAAAGCAGTGAGCTGCTGTGATGAGCCACGTATTACTGACCAGGGTGGCCCCACACTGATGTATGTTATTACGCTGAAGGGAAGCTTGCCAAGGCCAGGCAGCCTTGGCTGCGATGTCTCCAGACATTATTCTGTTGACTATTAATGGAACAACTCGTTTACCACAACCTGTAAGAGATAAGATCATTAAGTCATAAGAAATGTCTCTATAGTCTTTGGTTCAGAGTACCTAAGAGAGAGCTCTAATCTAGTATTGACATTTATCATTATATAAACATATACAATATTAATATCTATCCTCTTTGTTTCCTGATATGTTGATGGTTTGCTCATCCCTGTATTTATTTGTGGATATATATTGCTTACTAAAGCTATGTTAAACTACAAAGGGTTGATATATCACAAAGTAGGTGTCCTGAGGACTTCAGATGTCCTGGGAACTCCTACTAAGACTATTGCTTCCCAGTTTCAGAAGACCCAGTGTGTTACTTTGACCTGAAATTTTCACCAGAAGAGCTCCCCAGACAAGTAATTGCCCATTTGTTGGAACTCCTCCCATATATTTTTCTGTATGACTAGTTCCTAAGGTGTGCATGGGTTAATGTATGATGACCAGTTTCTCACTCTTCAGGATAGAGAGTTCCGTGTTTCCACATAAATATCCCATTCACTATTGGTAGGAATAAATACGTACTGTATTATGTGTATCAGATCAGAGATTATTTTGCTACTTAGGGTTTCTCAGAATTAAGCTTGTTATGAACATGGTGCTAATAAAGAAAGTATTGTAGTTCAATTCTTCTTCCAACTAATTGAGTATCAAAAAAGAAAACTCATTTTATTGATATTGACTACACAGCACTGTGGCCTGTCATTTTATTTATTTATTTATTTTTAAGATTTTATTTATTTATTTGACAGACAGAGATCACAAGTAGGCAGAGATGCAGGCAGAGAGAGAGAGGAGGAAGCAGGCTTTCCATGGAGCAGAGAGCCCGATGTGGGGCTCGATCCCAGGACCCTGGGATCATGACCTGAGCTGAAGGCTTTAACCCACTGAGCCACCCAGGTGCCCCGTGGCCTGTCATTTTCGAAATCTCCACCACTCTGCCATCACTCTAGTGTAGACTATCTTTTTTCTCATCTGGAGGACTAGGATGGCTTTAGTTTGTCACCCTGCTTCTGTCCAGCTCTTTTGATCTATTCTCCATACTGAAAACTGAGTGATCTTTCTTATATGTGTAAACCCTTTAGTGACTTCTCATTGCCTTTCAAATAAAGTAAAAATGTTTCAGTATGGTTCTGGTCCTTGATCACTATTAATCATACCCATTTCCCGTTCTATGTTCCAGTTACACTGACATTTTTCAGTTATAAGAACATGTTCTTGCTTTTCTGAAGATATTTTTACATACTACTGCCCCTGTCCAGGACACTTATTTTGCTTGCCACTCGATTCATGCCATCTCCTCTCTCACCTGTCTCAGGGATCATTTTCTGACCCTATAAGACCAGGTTAAGTTGACTCTATGATTGACTGTCAATCACATTGTGCACTTTCTCTATTGCAGCATTTATCACACTATTTTAACATTTCCTGATTTATTTATGTCTTCCCCTACCTTCGAACTCTTCATTTTAGAGGAGGGATCGTGTCTTATTCATAGTGGGATTCGCTTTCTGGCACTTGGTAGATGTGAAAAAGATACTTGTTGAATGAATAGAAATATATAGTGTGTTTGCAAGATACAGAGGCAAATGCATGAATACCTTTGTTCAAATTCATCACCACTTTGATAAAATCTTTCAAAATTTAGGACACAGTGCTATGGAGTGAGTGGATGGAGCTGCTGTCAACCATGAAAATGAATGTATTAAGCAAATTTTATAGCTCAGTCATAGACAATACGGTCTGTTTCCTCCCCATTTATTGCGTTCTTTGATTTTATTTCTCAGCAGAAAGAACATTTCATAGCATTTCTAAAATTAGAAAAACAAGCCCATTTATTCCAAGGCAGAAATGCATAATTTATTTAAATTACCCCCAAATTCCCACCATGTGAAATGTTTTTCTTGAACGTGATGAAAAAGATCAGTTTCAGAGTTAGAAAAATGTATTTCCATCTGTTGTCCAGTTGTTAGTCTCTTCCAAAGAGAATGTGTGACATGGATGGGAAATTATGAGGTAATTCTTGAAGACATTGACTTTTTTGATGTGGAAATTGTATTTGTTTTTAGAAGCTAACTAGACTTACATGCTTGGACAGTTAGCTTCCCTGTTGATGAGTTCATTGCTGAAAAACAAAATGGAATATAGATTGATAATGTGATATGGTCTTAGTTGGCCTTTCAGAGGATATTGACTATATATGAACTCTGGACAATCAAGCATGTAATCAGGAGAATGGCAACCCAATAAACTAGATATGTATACAATTTTTATAGAGATTCATAGGCAACCTCTGGGTAGGTGGAAAAATCCTCAAGCTGTAGGTGATTAAGACACAAATAGTGGATGATTGAACCCACAAATAGTTTGTATTAATACAGAACAGGGATTTCCTAATGGGCAGGATATAGCCTCTTTGGATTTCACTTCAGGAGATAGAGAAAATGGGGAAAGAGGGAGCAAGTAGATGGGGTCTCCAGGCTCAAACCCAGCCTCAGTCAGAGCAGCTCTGCTTTTATCTCTTCTGTTGAAGAATTCATGTAAGCCTTTCTTTAGTCAAAGGGTTTAGGAATGAAAAAAAAATCTTTGAAACCACCCATATAAACTATATTTAAAATACTTCTAAAACAATTACTAAATTGTCAAAATGATTTTTTCTGAAGAATAAATGACTATGTAGTCTTATCCAACATCTGCTGAATATTGGTAAATACCAATTATTGGACAGGATCTAAAATCAAATTTTCTCAATTTCCAACAAAGTTAAGAATCTGACAAAGGATTGGGATGCCTGGGTAGCTTAGTCATTGACTGTCTGCCTTTGGCTCAGGTCATGATCCCAGGGTCCTGGAATTGAGCCCTGCATCAGGCTCCCTGGTCTGTGAGCCTACTTCTCCCTCTCCCTCTGCCTGCTGCTTCCCCTGTTGTGCTCTCTTTCTCTCTCTGTGTGTCAAATAAATAAATAAAATTTAAAAAAAAATCTGACAAAGGACACATGAACATTTCAACTTAAATTGATGGAAGGTTATTTGAAAATTGTGTTGATTTTCAAGATAAAAAACCTTACTGAGCAGAATGAAGATAAACTGTTTTACTTATTTCAACAAGTGCCATGTTTCTCAGCCTCATACTCTCTGTCTCTAACTTTACATTGTGCAAAATAAGAATGTTTCTTTCTACTCACCTTCTATAAATCCAACTTGGCAAACTAGTAAGGATGAATTCTGTGAAGCAGGAATTTTGAAAGTATCCAATTCAAGAATCCCCTTACAGGGGCGCCTGGGTGGCTCAGTTGGTTAAGCAGCTGCCTTCTGCTCAGGTCATGATTCCAGGGTCCTGGGGTCAAGCCCCACATTGGGCTCCCTGCTCAGTGAAGAGCCTGCTTCTCCCTCTCTCTCTGCCTGCCGCTCTGCTTACTTGTGCTCTCTCTCAAATAAATAAATAAAATCTTTAAAAAAATAATACCCTTACATTCATGCCCAAGTCATTATATGATGAAGAATCAATTGCTCAGGACAGATTCTCAGAATTTACTCTATAGAAGAACTCAATTTTCTGTCAAATGTAGTTCGACAAGAAACAAGAAAGAAACAAATTTCTTGTTTCATTTTTTAGAACATAATTTAATATTTCCTACATTAGTTAGTAATGGATTAAAATGGAAAGTAGTATGATATTAGAATTCTTCCTTAAAACTTCATCTTAGTTTGAGCAAGATGCAAATTTCCCCTTTCCAGGAAGGATACCAGGTTGTTTGAAATGGTTGTGAGTGTAATTAGATTTTTGAGGAGTGAATTTTTAGGGAGAATGTTATACTTAGAGTTAAAATATCCCCATGCAAGTAACTAGCTGTTGATATCTAATTTTTACCAAATAATTTTACTTTTCATGTGAAGGAGTGAAATGAACATTAACATCTAAGTCATGAAAATGAGCCTCTAACATACTTCTGAGTTGAGAGTAATTGAGTTAGTATTCAGGGGTCTGCATGCTACAAAGACCATGAGGGGAACTGGAGCACACATGAACCAAATGTAGGCAGTGACCTGCTCTTTCACAGCCATGGTATTGTAAGGGCCTACTTAGCCAGAGCGACCCCATCTCGGTAGAACAGCCATTTTGTTGTTTATGCAGTGAACTTAAATTGACCCTGCCCCCCCCCCCAAGCCCGAGGAACTTACTTAGAAACAAGTCAGGGAAACCAGTAAAATATGGCTTACCAGTCCCTGATAAAAGAGCCCAGATATAAGGATGGGTCAGGTCAGGCTGAGATAACAGAGCCCAGATGCAAGGACAAGTCAGGCCAGGTGGGTGGAGGTGTCCAATCAGTAAAGCGCACATACTATCTCCCTAACCACCAAAGAATATAAACCCTGCCTTTTGGGCACCAATTCTCACCAATGATAGGCTTCTTCAAACAGCTACTATAGGGTAAATTGTAATTCAATTGGCCACCCATGTGTGACCTAGCCTGACTATGCAATTTTCTCTGTGTGTTACAATCTCATTGGCCAGGCTCAACCACATGGCCTTTGCTCTATAAAAGCTGGTCTGTGAGGCTGGAGGTGGAGGGGTCGCTTTCTCTGTAGGAGATGGCCCCGGCGGTCGGTTTGATTCTCCATGCGGGCGTGAAATCAAGCTTTGCTTGACCTTTGCTTTGTATCAGTCTAGATCCTTTGATCACAGACCCCATCAGTGTTTGCAATGCAAAGGAGCCGATTTCAGCTTCCCTTTGACACACTGCATCCCACAAAGGATCCATACCACACAGTGTTTGTTTTTCAAAAGAAACCCCAGAAAACAACAAAACAAAACCAAACCAACCCACAGGTTCTTGACAAATAACAGATAATCTTGGGCTGCAGGGTTATTTCTAGACTTGGTCTAGAATTTCAACCGTTTTCCACTCATTGGGAACCGCCCAAATTGAGTGTTCATGGAGAGCTGTGATTTTGCCTTGAGGATTCTGCTGAGGTTTTCCTAAGTGGGTTTTCCTAAATGTTAGTAAACACTCCTCTTTTTACATTTGGAAATTTGGAAACTTTCAAGGTTCCATCTTTTTCTACTACCAGTAACTCGCATTATGCTTTCAGGTTTCCAAAGCACGTGTAGAATTTACTAGCTTTCTAAGTAGTAATGGCCTATATGTTTCACATTTTCTATTTTCTTATACATCCTCATATATGTGATTACAGGAAGAATAATTGCAATTTTTATGGATGAGAGAACAGAGGTAAAGTCATGGGCCAATTACTTGGGTGGTCTTAAAGTGACTAGGTGGGGTTAACTTTCAAATCAGGTTCTCCAACAACATCCTGCCTTTTAAGCTACTAGTCATTAAGATTAAAGTGTAGCACATAAACTGAGCCTGTAGAAAACAAAAAAAGCCAGGCAACTGATAGCTATTTTGTGTTTCATTGCTGGTTTCAGATAGCTCAGGCTTTTAAATTTCTGGCAAATTAACTGGTTATTGGAAGTCACACACAACACATCATATAATTTATCAGAATTGCCACTATTTCACAACCTTGACTCATTTGTTTCCCCACTTAACAAGGTGGATTAAGCCCTTGACAGGTTCTTCCCTCCTGGGTTGGGAGAGGTCCCCAGCTTTATTCCTGGAGTAGCTGACTCTTCACCAGCAAACTTGCGCCCATCCCATTCCCTCAGATTTTCACTTCCTGGTCGGGTTTCCTCTTGAGGAGTCAGCCAGACCCTTACAAGGGTAGGGCATCCTGTTTCACCTCTGATATTAATTACTTACCCTGAAACTCTCTTAAGTCTGGTATCCATTGGAATTTGTAGGAGAAATCTGCACTTGTGTGCCAGAAGTAAGTATTGCAGAAGTAGCTTAATGCACAAGGGTAAACAGGTTTGTGTCTAGCTGGACTCCGCAGAGCCTTTAATATGCTAATATAAGAGATGAATATCATAGACAGAATTTCTAAGATGTGTTTGACCCAGAGCACTTTTTTATATAAAGCCTCTCAAGAAATTAGAGATCTAGATTTGAATCTTACATCCTTTTATTTATTAGTGTCCTTAATTTTTTGTTTCTCTTTCATATTTATAAAGGTGAATTTGCCTACTTCCTAAGAATATAGAAATTAGATGCTGCATGTGAAGAGTGTAGAAAAGGGACTTGATAAAGATTGGTTTGCCTTTTTAGAGTAATGATAATGGCATAATGGTTCCAGTGGTTTTTTTCCTAACTCAGTGATTTAAAATAATTTTTATTTTATTTTTTTTCTCACCAAAGGATACACCCTCCCCAGTGTCCATCACCCCGCCACCCCATCCCTCCCACCCACTCCCCTCCAATAACCCTCAGTTTGTTTCCTGTAGCTCAGAGATTTTTAAAACATCACTTTTAAGGTGGCTTTAGTGGCTCCAAAGTTGTTTTATCATTTTCCCAAATGCCCACAGGAGAAAAAGTTAAGAGAAATGTCATAATTTCACTATATACAGAAATCATCCATATTTTTAAAAGGCAACACATGAGTTTATGTTTTAGGAAGGTCACGCCCTGAAAAATAGTTGTTGCTAAATGCTTGGTGTTTTCACTAGCTTAGTCATGGAGGCAGTGGCTGGATCAGATTAATTCTCTATTAGTGGTAAGGTTTGCCTTTATTTAAAGATGACTGCCGGTCAATACCTACAGGAAAAACCACTTGACAACTAACTTCAGACTTGCTTTTATAGAGAAACATAAAACCTTGAAATGCCATTTTTTTAACTTGAAAAAAATTTTCCCATCTAAATTCAAGTTGTTATTTGGAATGGAAGTTAATGGTAAGTAAGTTTAAGATAAGACATAAAGTAGAACTAGTAGAAAACTTCACACCGGAAAAAAGGGTGTACCTACTTACCATTAACTTGAACTGAAGACGCATTTATGGGTAAGGCTCTTGTGTTCCTTATCTTCTGATTTAAGATGCTAAGGATTTTCTCCTTTATTAAGGCCCTTTGCTCAGTAGAGGGGAACTGAAACACCATAACAATGTCTGCTTTCACACCATCTTCCTCTGGACTGCAACGTACAAGAGAAAGATGTTTATTCAAGGAATACATTGGGTGTTACACTCTCTCCTGGATTTAACACCCCTGAATTATGCCTTAATTGCTAAAAGTGTTGAGAACTAATCTTTTTACATCGACATTCATCTCTCTGTCACTGTCTGACCCAAGATCATTTTATATGTTCCCTCTTCAAGTTTCCATCATATTTTGAGCAAATTTTCCCCATTAATTTGAAGGCTTGTTAGAGCAGTTGGGTAAGATTCAGATCTCAAAAAAATTTCATCCAAATTGTAAAGTCTGAGGATCAGAAGAAACTTTAGTGGTCTCTTTGGCCAGCTGATACCTACATCACCTCTAGGCACCCATGGCCCTCTAACCCCAGGGCAGTAATTAAAATGATGGGAAATTTACTTCCCTCCAGAGGCTGTTTCTCTTTGGTCAGCTCTGATTTTAAGAGAATTCTTCATTTTGAGTTGAAATGTGTCTCTTTATATCTTCCACTACATTAGGATTAGGTCAACCAGTTGGAACATATATAAAACATCAAGTTCCTCTCCCACATAAAATATTTGAAGACACTGACATTCCTGGTTCCTGAGTCTTCTCCAGATTAAACATGTACAGTTCCTTGAAATTTTTTTTCATATAAACAAGTTCAAGTCTCTCTCTCTGTAGTATTCAGTTTTTCCTTTTAAATTAGGAAAACCAAACAATTAAAGGCCTTTAAAAAATTAAATCTATGTACTGATGTACTGATCTACTTTTTCTCTTATTTTTACACTTCAAAAATCCAAGCTCTGAAAAGCACTACAGGCCTAATTCTTCTGAATCCTTTGACTAAAAACAGGAAATCATATTGATTCTGAGGCACTTTTACATATTGTTGTCCATTTAGGCTCCAGAATGTGAAGATACAAATAATCAGAATTTTATGACATATTGGCAAATGTAAGACCAAGTTAATTTTCCCTCTTTAGACAGAAGGAAAACATTGTTTATGAGGTAGAATTTCTCTGGGTCCACAGAGAAACTTACAAGTTATAATGACTATATATTTCATGGAGTTCACAAGACTATAATAATGTTTCTAGAATGTTATGGCAAATCAGAATTTGAAAAGAAATGATACGAAATCCAGAGAATTTCAGCAAATATGTGCTTTTTATCTCCTAAACATTGTAGAATTTATCTAATTTATATTATAAAATCCTTCTGGAGGTTACAAGTTATTTAGTAAAGGTGTAAGGAACTTGGAATAAGTCTTCTAATAAGACATTAGTATGTTGTCAAAAAAATTATTTCCTTTATATAAATCAGTCTGAATATATTAATTTTTTAGGAGGATGAGTCTTAAAGGCTAATAGGTTTGCACCTATTATGTACCTATGTTCTGCTACATGCTTTCCAAATAACACAGTTGAAACCTCTGAGTAATTTTTGCAATTGATATGAGCCTTCTCCCTTTACCATAACAAACAGAAAATCTGTTAAAACAGGAACATTTTTTGTTTGAGAATGCCTCCTGGGACTTCATTACAGGTAAAACTTCTGATCCCATTCTGCAGTCAAACTTTGCCTTCTTATTTTTGAACTGATACATCTGTCAAGACAACTTGATGGGTTTTCCCAAAGCACAGGTTCTGGTAGTCCTGGGCCTTACAATCAGTTGATGAGGTTTGAATCCTTTTTCTGTCACTTGGGGAACTTTGAATGTATCACTTAACTTCCCTGCATCTTAGTTTTTGCATTTAGAAAAGGGTGGTCAGCTCTGTATCTCCAGACCATATAGAGATACCATTCATGAGAAATCTTAGGCAAAAGCCAACCTCACAGAGACAACAACATATGAGTGTTCCCATCTCCTTTGCCTTATGTCCCTCCAGGCTGGGAGTCCGCCTTTGCCCAAACATACATACGTCAGTCTGACTACTTGGTTCTTGATATAATGCTTGTTCAAGGCTGAATCTATAAATATCTCATCCACCTGTTATTACAACAAGAGAAAAACTCTGTGTTAATAAGATATTTTATAATAAAAAATATCCTTCTGATTAAAGGCTAAAAAATAGAAAATAATTTTAACATGAGTAATATTCTTTTAAACCAGTGGTTCTCAACTCTCATAGTGAAACAATCATTGGCAGGTTTTTTTTTTTTTTTTTTTTTTTTTTTTTTTTTTAATTATAGACACTGGAGCCCCTCAGAGTTTTGGTTATAATTGATTAGGAAGGAACCTAGGCATTCATATTTTTAAAAACCTCCTCAGGTGATTCTAATGGGCTGACATAGGTACTTTAAGAATCTTCCTAAAATTCTATAGAAGGTGAAGCCAAAAGACCCAGAGCCAAAATGTGGCATGGAGGGAGGCTTTGATTAAACCTTGGTTGAGTACTGGGTTTGAAGACTATCCTGCTGCTCACGAACTGGGCAATGTTGGAAGTTACTGAACCAATCTGAGCCTCAGTTTTCCAACCTGTAAAAAAAGATACTGATATGCTGCTTATAGGGTATAACGATTAAACACACATAAGATGTTGGGTATATTTTGGTAGTGATCTGCAGGTGGTTCCCGATGCCCCAATCCTGGCATTGCAGGTCTCAGATTTCTCTGCAGGTCTTTGGCTCTAAGTGCAGAGAACAGGCGTTAGGCATTTGGGAGAGAGCCAACGATTTTAAATTGTTGTTGGTTGTGGGCCCTAGTGTAAATCAGGGAGGAAGAAGGAGTAAGACAGCGTTGTAGATTTAGATGAAAGCTGTATTACTCAGTTTATATCACCATGGAAGGAGAAAATAAGCTACTACTTTTGGTTCATTTGCACAGAATTTTAATTGCTTGATCCAGCATCATGTGGCTGTGGCTTATCACGCCTGGGGTTTGACTTGCAGTAACTCTTAGTGACCACTTGGTGGCAACAGTGTCATCTAAATTAAACGAGCGTTGCATTTCACATTTGATGAACCAAATGTGCAAAACCCACGTCCTAAATCTAAGGAAGGGGCAAGAAAACCAACTCATTTTGAAAAATGCAAAAACATAAAAATAAATGGAAGGCTATGTCAGAGATCAAGGAACAAGTCATGGCTTCCTTAGCACTACCAGGCATTCACAAGTACTTAATTGGGACACAAAATACTCCTGGTCTCCTTTAACCCTTACGATAAATGGTATGGAATAAAAATGATCTTGGGAGATGAACTGTGAGAGACTGTAGAATCTGAGAAACAAACTGAGGGTTTTAGAAGGGAAGGGTGGGTGAGCCTGGTGGTGCGTATTAAGGAGGGCATGTATTGCATGGAGCACTGGGTGTGATGCATAAACAGTGAATCTTGGAACACTGAAAAAATAAAGTTAAAAAAATGATCTCGATTTGTATTTTATTTGACACTTGGAGACATTATATAAAAATTCCCTGGCATCGTGGGGATCATACACTGGGACTTATATTTAGATTTTCTGTTTGCGGGGCCATCTCTTCTCATTAAATGCCAGCCTCCTTGATCAATGTGATGTACATTTTACTTCAAGTTCTTTCACAGAACCAAAACGATACATTATAAAATAAACATCAGGTTGACTTAAACTATAGAACTTGTCAAGATATAATTGGTTGTATATTTGTAAACCTGAAGATCAAAGGCAGTATTTAGAAAATTGAAAAACTGCTAGTATCCAAAATATACACTTATTTGTATTTATGTAAGAAGAGTTTAATGGACTGAGAAGGTGTGGGGTTTATAAGCTAGGAATGAAACTGTTTTGGGAGGTGTGTTTTTGGAGGAGTGACATTGAGGTAACGATTTCTCTTTTCGTTGCATACAGCTATTCTTATTACTCAGTATCTGGGGAAAGTCCAAAAGGAAAGAAAAGGAAAAAAAAAAAAACCAAATCCATGCCAACTCTACAGGAAAATAGTGCCAAATATTAAACGGAAGAAAAGTAAATAGCAGCTGAGTATTTATAGACGTTTGTAATTATCCTCTGAAATTCCACCCACAGATGTTCCCTTGGCTGTTTATAACTTGTTGGTGAAGGTATTAGATTAAGTTTTTGACTTTAGATGACATCATTCTAAAGTCACGTGGCTGCTGGGACTACCTACACCCAGCATCAGTCCCGTCGTTGGTTCAGTTGTTTGGGAAGAGAGAAGCTGAAGAACATCGTAAGGGTAATCTAGGCATAAGTGACTTCACTAATCATAGAAATAAAGTTTTCTTCCTTCTAATACAAATTCCAGGACCCTGCCCCTCCCTATAAAGTCTCTTTTATTAGCCTGGGGTGAGGCCCAAGATCTTCAGGTGATTCGGGTGGCCAGAGGAAAATGTGGAGAAATGCTGCCCCACAGGGACTGGCTTAAAGGGTTTCTGCAATCAAGAATTTCCAACAGGGGTGAATCAGAGAAAACAGGAACCTAAACGCTATTGCTGAATGGATTTTATGTGTGAACTAGCTTTCTAGAGACCCTAAGATAATGATGAATCATTAATCATGATTAATCTTTCCTAGAAGATGAAGGGTTAGCTCATAAGAAATACTCTGCTGATACTTTGGCATTCTAAATTTGTAAGAGTTAAGAACACTTAAAAAAAAAACAAAAACAAAACTGTGTGCCAGTTTAAGTGTATTATTTACACAAGCTAATAGAGATACTGATTTATAAATCTAGCCCACCTCCCATTCTGGGGCATTTGCAGAGTTTGCTTGTTGTAATTAGTCACTTAACATTAAACACAGACCCCACCCCTTTCAGGGTAGTACCTGTTTAGGTCTGATGATTTTGAAATGCTGGAAGTTGCGCTGAGATTAAGTTCTAAAAGGGCAATTGAAGGTTAGTTGAGTGTTTAATAAAAGAGTTAGGGAGACGCGCCCATGCAATCAGCTCTCAATCCTGAACAAGTTTATTTACACATGGCCCACGCCTTTCACTGTCAGAAGCTTCCCAACTTGGCTTTTCTCTCAGCAATCTCAGTATTTAAATAGGAGGTGTCTCAGGGCTGAGATTGCGACCTTCAGGTAGATATGCCACCAAGAGATCAGCTAATGACATAAAAACAGTTTCTTCCAATGTCACACCAGATGAGCCCTGAGAATCAAAGGACCCACAAACATGCCATGAGGAAACTTCAGATCCTGTTGCGTTCTCCCAATTATAATAAGAGTAGCACATAAAGAACAGTGTAAGAGATACTTAAAAAAAAAAGACACGTTTAGTTTTAAATAAGACTTAATTGAAATTGCCTTGCTACAAGGGCTGAACTCAGGTAAAAATAGGAAATAAAGCACAAGTCATTTTTGCCTCAGGTCACAGATTCAGATATTGAAGGTCGTCACCTTCTGTTGCCCATCTTCTATCCCATCTTCAACAGACCTGTACCTGTCAGGCTTGACCCTTATTTCCTGTTTACTTGTCCTTTTTAGACCATTCCTTGAATCTGTAGTACCCTCCCCCATTCTGCCGGCTCTCCTTTTCTGAATCAGAACTCTCCTTCAAGGTCTATTTCAGGTAATACCTTCTTTGTGGTTATTCCTTGAACCTCAGAGTAATCTTTCCTCTTTCTGCCTTAATCTTTCTTATCACTCTTATACCTTCTACTCCCTCCTTAATATAGTTATTTATGTAATTTTTTAAACCTCCTTTACTATACTACACACCCTTTAAGGATGTATATTGATTTTTTCATGCTCTACAGTATGTAGGAATAAAGCATGTTTTTTTTGGATGAATGAATGAAAGAAAGTGAGAATTTATCAGAAAGCCCTGCATTTGCCAGGAAAGTTGCAGGAGTTTTTAATGAGCTTTTCATCAGATTTAGACCAATGCTTCTGAAGAAAAAAGCAAATTGACTATGAATTACTGATGGGAATCCTTTCTCCTTTTGGACCAGGTAATGTGATTGCTTATGGAAAGCTCCTCCATGGTAAGACTACAGTAGTCATAATGCTGGGAATAGTCTTCATAGTTGTGTATCACCAGTGTACCAAGCACCAACTCCATTGTATTTGTGAGCTCATTTGCTTTTCTCATCAACCCTCTGAGGTGAATACTATTATCGTCTGCATTATATAGATGAGGAAGTGACTTGCCCAGTTGAACAGCTGACCTTGGGATGAGCACACAGGTGGGTTTTTACTAAAAGCTCCTACCCACAATGTGCAGTAGGCAGCACCTAAGGGGTCAAGAAACTGTTTTAGCCCTCTTGCAAGGCAGTCTGTTTTCTTTGCCCTCTAAAAATGAGAACTATAATCTTGACAGTTCTTATTGTAATTTTTAAAGTTGTATATATTTAAAACTCCAGATATTTGGCAAAACCCATGAATCAAAAAGTCAGCTATGAATAATTTTTCTAAACCTATGTAGAGCGTGGACACCCTTCACGGTGGTAGTATTTATGGAATTCTGAAGTTTGGTGGCCTTCTGGGTATTGAGTCAATTTGTGTCCACAAAAGTCCTTTCAAAAAAAAAAAAAAAAAGCTGTGTCTAGTAGAGATGGCAGTTGGATCCAGTGTCATGTGGGGGCTGTGGGTATGTGGATGGAGTGCCATGGAAGTGTGACATTCTGATAACCCAAAACCAGGAGTAATGATATCAACAAATGGCTTGTGATATTATGTGATATTATTGAAGATATTTCTTTGGTCGCCCTAGTCTTCCTCAGTGTTTCCTTATAGGATGTTAGAGAGAAACAGATGGACATCTGTAACGGTTTAATCACACATAGCAAGTAGCAATATATTGGATAAGCTTATCCCAAATTGGCTTATATTCCTGAGACTGAGAAGCAAAGTCAATTCAATAAATTGAAATGTTTGCAATTAAGGGTGATAAAGGATAAATTAATAACTTTCAGCATAACACAAAGGCTTAGATCTCTGAATTACCATTTTAGAAGAGGAAAATATATAATTTGTGTCTTTTCAAAGTTGTACTAAAGATATTTAAACCAGAATGCCTGAGACAAAGGAAAGTCATTTTTTTAGAAGGTTCCTGTGCTCTCCAGGTGTGTTGTCTTTGAAATCTCCAAATTATTCGGTGAAAAGGAGAAAGGGAGAGAATATGAATCATTACTCTTAGAATCTTTTATATTTCCTGAATGATGAACAATAATCTAAATAGATTATCCAGTAAAGATTGTGCT
This sequence comes from Lontra canadensis, assembly GCF_010015895.1. Lineage (NCBI taxonomy): Eukaryota > Metazoa > Chordata > Mammalia > Carnivora > Mustelidae > Lontra > Lontra canadensis. The sequence continues at coordinate 12,655,824 of NW_022630995.1, read as the reverse complement.
ATAGTCATAACTTCATCAGGAAGTTTAGAGATGGTTCATATTGCTTCCTTTCTCAAAAAAAAATTTCAGAAAACACCCATCCACATTTTTCTCCTAATCCTAGTTTGTTTATGCTAAACATATACAGGCAGATATTTTCATCAACCTCCTTCCTCTATTATAGTTGTTTCTGTTGTCTTCCTCCTCAAAAACTGATACAGACAAGAGACCATAAGCCAAAACTGGTATCAAAAGACAAAGAAAGTCATTATATAATGAAAAAGGAGTCAATTCATCAGGAAGACATAACCATCATAAATATTTTACCTAACATTAGAGTACCCAAATAAATCAAGCGAATACAAACAGATCTGAAGAGAGAAATAAACTATACAATAATAGTAGAGGACTTCAGCATCCCATTTTTATCATGGATCCATCATCCAGACAGAAAATCAATAAGGAAACATTGGGCTTGACCATACTTTATACCAAGTGGACGAACCAGACATATATAGGATATCCCACCTAACAGCAAGAGAATACACGTTCTTCTCAAGCACACACAGAAAATTCTTTAGGATTTATATGATCTATAATGATCATTATAAGTCACAAAACAAGTCTTAGCAAATACTTAAGACTGAAATCATACTATGTTTTTGACTATGTTTTGGCTACTGTGTTTTGACTAGCATGAAACGAGAAGGTAATAACTGGAGAAAAGCTAGAAAATTCACAAATATGTGGAAATTAAGCAACACACTTCTGAACAACCAATGGATCAGAGGAGAAACCAAAAGGAAAAAAAAATCTTGAAACAAATGAAAATGGAAACACATATCAAAACTATGGGATGCTGCAAAAGCAGTTCTAAAGTGGAATTTCACAGTGATAAATGTCTACATTAAGAAAAAAGAAAGATTTTAAATAAACAACCTAATTCACACCTCAAGGAATTAGAAAAGAAGAAAAACTATTGTGCACCTGAAACTAATATAACACTATGTTAACTATACTGAAATTAAAATTTTAAAAAAGAAGTAGAAGAAAAAAAAACAAAGCCCAGAGTTAGCAGAATGAAGGAAATAACAAAGATCAGAGCAAAAATAAACGAAATAGAGACTAAAAGACAACTGAAAGGATCAACAAAATGAAGAGTTGGTTTTATTGACAAATCTTTGGCTAAACTAAGAAAAAAAGAAGACTCAAAATCAGAAAATGAAAGAAGAAATATTACAACTGATACTACAGAAATACAAAAGATCATAAGAGACTACTGTGAACAATTATATACTAACAAATTGGATAACCTAGAATAAATGGATAAACTTCCGGAAACATACAACCTACCAAGATTAAATCATGAAGAAATAGAAAATCTGAACAGATCAATAAAGAGTAAAGACGTTGAATCTGTAATCAAAATCTCCCAGTACAGAAAAACTGATGGTTTCACTAGTGAATTCTACCAAACATTTAAAGAAAAATTAACACTGATTCTTCTCAAACTTTTCCAAAAAAAATGAAGAGGAAGGAACACTCCCAAATTCATTTTACAAGGCAAGCATTAACCTAATACCAAAGCCAGATAAAGACACTACAAGCTAAAATTCCTGATGAACAAAGATACAAAAATTCTCAACAAAATTAACAAATCAAATTCAACAATATATTGAAAGGATCATACAGTATGATCAAGCAATATTAATTCCTGAGGTACAAGGATGCTTCAACATACACAAATCAATAAAATGTGATACACAGATTAATAGAATGAAAGATAAAAATCATATAATTATCTCAATAGATGCAGAAAGATCACTTAACAAATACAGCATCCTTTCATGATAAAAATTCTCAACAAATTGTATATAGAAAGAATATATTTCAACATAATAAAGGCCATCTATGGCAAGCCCACAGCTTATATAATATTTCACAGGGAAAGGCTGAAATCTTCCTCTCTAAGATCAGGAACAAGACACCTAAGGTGCCCACTTTCACCACCTATTCAACATGGTACTGGAGTTCTAGCCAGAGCAATCAAGCAAGAAAAATAAATAAAAGCCACCCAAATCAGAAGGGGATAAATTGTCTTATTTGCAGATATATTATTTTATATAGAGAAAATCCTAAAGATTCCACCAAAAAACTGTTGACTAATCCATAAATTCAGGAAAGGTGCAAGATACAAAATCAGTATACAGAAAATGGCTACCTTTGTATACATTAGCAATGAAATAGATGAAAAAGAAATAAAACACAATCATATCAAAAATAATAAAATACTTAAGATAAGTTTAATCAAGGAAGTGAAAGATCTCTGCCCTGAAAACTATGACATTTTGATGAAGGAAATCAAAGAAGACAAAAATAAATGAAAGATATCCTGTGTTCAGGATTTGAAGAATTAATATTGTTAAAATGTAAATACTGTCCAAAGCATCTATAGATAAATGCAGTCTCTATCAAAATTCTAGTGGCATTTTTCACAGAAATAGAAAAAAGTCCGAAAAGTTGTATGGAACGACAGAAGATCATGCATAGCTAAACAACCGTGAGAAAGAAGAACGAAGCCAGAAACATCACACTTCAAGATTTCAAACTCTAATACAAAGCTATAGTAATCAAAACAGCAGGGTACTGACATAAAAACAGACACATAGACCAACGGAAAAGAATCAAGAGCCCAGAAATAATTTATGATTATTTACGATCAGCTAATATTTAACAAGGCACCCAAGAGTACTCATTGGGGAAAGGATAATCTGTTCAATATACAGTGTTGGAAGGCTGGATAACCACATGCAGAAGAATGAAATAGGGCCCTTATGCACCAACTCAAAAATAATTTGAAATGGATTAAAGACTTAAGCATAAGACCTGAAACCATAAAACTTCTAGAAGAAAACATAAGGAAAAAGCTTCTTGACATTGGTTGTGGCAACAATTATTTGAATATGATATCAAAAGCACAAGCAACAAAAACAAAAATTAGTACGTGGGTCTTTATCAAACTGAAAAGCTCCTACACACCAAAGAAAGTCACCAACAAAATGAAAAGGAAACCTATGGAATGGGAGAAAATATTTGCAAATCATATATCTGATAAAGGGTTAATATCCAAAATATATAAAGAACCTATGCAACTCAATAGAAAAAAAAAGTCTGATTAAAAAATGGGTAGAAGAGCTTAATAGATATTTCTTCACAGAAGACATACCAAATGGTCAACAGGTACATGAATAGGGGTTCAGTATCACACTAATCATCAGGGAAGTGAAAATCAAAACTCAATGAGATATCATCTCACACCTTTTAGAATGGCTATCATCAAAAAGACAAGAGATGACAAGTGTTGGAGAGGATGCAATCCCTTGTGCACTCTTGAAGAATGTAAACTGGTACAGCCACTATGGAAAATAGTATGGAAGTTCTACTACTTTATGATATAGCAATTCTGCTTCTGGGTATGTATACAAACATGCGTGTGTTGTGTGTGCATGTGTGTGTACACAGGAATATTATTCAGGCACAAGAAAGAAGGAAATCCTGTTATTTGGGAAAATACGGATAGAACTTGAGGGCATTATGCTAAGTGAAATAAATCAGACAAAGACAAATACTGTATAATACCACTTAGATGTGAAATCTAAAATGCTAAATTCACAGAAGCAGAGTAGACTGGTGGTTACCATGGCTTGGAGTGGGGGTGGGGTGATGGGAGAAGCAGGGTGATGTTGATGGAAGGGTACAAACTTCCAATTATAAGATGAACAAGTTTTAGGGATCTAATGTACAACATGGGGATTATAGCTAATAATACAGTTCTATACTTGAATGTTGCTAAGGAAATAAGATATGAAATGTTGTCATCCCAAAAAAGAAAGGGTAATTATGTGATATGATGGAGGTGTCACAGTGATAACTATTTTGCAGTATATCAAATCAACATGTTTTGTATTGTAAACTGACACAATGTTACATGTAAATTGTATCTCAGTAAAGCTGAACACAAAGCTGATACCAGGAAGTGAGGAAACTATGGAGGAGGGCATATATAACAAATAAACCCAGTGTGTTGTTTAGCTAAGAGTTACCTATCACAACATATGTAACTTATAACTAACAAAACTTAAATTAAAAATAGGAAAATAATAAATTTAAATATTAAATGGGAGAAAAATTGATCTAGAACTGAGCTTCCTATCTTAGCTGAGTACCTTCCTAACAAGTAGAACAATGTAATGGAAAGAGCACATGTTCCGATTTCTTCCATGGCTTTGCATCTCCCCTGTGGTATTTACTGGCTGTGGACCTCAACTTCAGAGGCTTAGTTCTCTTATCTGTCAAGTGTGATAATAATGTCTCCTTTGCAGTGTTACATTGCAGATTAGACATGAAATAGACAACAATTATCTTTTTCTTCCAGAATTCAAATTAAACACATTGAAGTTGGAGGTGCAGTGATACACATCTTCCTTTTGATATGCCTAATCTTTAATTACAAAATAAATATAAGTCTGTGTTCTCATGTAAGGTCTCAGCCATACTCTACATTCAATCTTTCTAACCTCTGAACATGAAGTTTCTTGATGATGTCTGCTTAGAATTTTCTCAAATCTTCCAAATCCAGTTTCTTCTTTCTAGGCATAGGGCCATAGTCCCACACCAAGCATGGAGCATTTTTTGCTTCTCTTGCCTTATGCATCCAGACTTAAAGACTAATACCTTTGTTAAGTTTAAATTTACCTTGACTCAGTTCCCTTTTCTTAGGAACATTTCCTGTCTCAATGTTGATCAGAGCCAAATTTCTCACTTTTTTCATCTAATTCTTAAATTAAAAAAAAATTTTTTTTTGTTTTGTTTTTAAGATTTTATTTATTTGACAGAGAGAGAGATCACAAGTAGGCAGAGAAGGAGGCAGAGAGAGAGGAGGCAGCAGGCTCCCTGCTGAGCAGAGAGCCCGACATGGGGCTCGATCCCAGGACCCTGGGATCATGACCTGAGCCAAAGGCAGAGGCTTTAACCCACTGAGCCACCCAGGCGCCCCTCATCTAATTCTTTTAGACAGTAAATTTCTAATTAGTTTATCTCCTTGCAACTCTGTTTCAAAGTTCCTTGTTTCTATAGTTACAGACTGTATAGACACATAGTATCAAGTATATTTTGAGAATCATTTTAGGCCCTTTTTGGGTGTCCCTGGGTGCTCCTTGGACATAGGAGCAATGTTTTTTAGGGGGAGACAACCTTAAGAAAATTCCCAACTGTTGCCATTGTTAATGCAGATGGTGGTCACTGGCCCATGTAGATAGTGTAATTGAAAGAGACTAATGTACCACGGATAATTACTTGATCTCTGGAATTTTGTAGGATTGTAGATGGGAAGTAAAATCACACAGGTGATTCTTAGGGATGATGTAAGTTTATTAAGAACATGTAATCTCAAATTTTAACTGTTATCATTTACTAGCTGTATGATCTTGAATAATTTAACTTTTCTATACCTTGATTTTTCTTATCTATAAAATTGTGATAATAATTGTACTTACCTCATAAAGCTGTTTTTGAGAATTAACTAAAATAATACAAATCGGGTGCTTAATGTAGTGCTTGGCACTCAGTACATGTTAGTGATTTTTATGGTGTTACAAGCTTATAGCTTTCACATTTATAATGACCCTATAGTTTAAAAATATTTCCTCATATTGCTAAAATATATTTCTTCAAATAAAGTACTGCCTCAGCCAGTGACTCTACCCGAACTTCTAATTAAAGAAAGTGACCTACCCATTTGGGAGTGTCATGAATTATTGGTGTCTGGTTACTGGAATTCTTTTAGCAGTATCTGAGCATGAACTCATTTTACTTTTGTACCTCCATTTACATTCAAATCAGTAAATCCCCAATTATGAGGAAGAACAGGACCTGCAACCTGTCTTTCTTGGCTGTCTAGTTAGCACCCATATAGGACAGGAGAAAAATCTGGCTTTATTCATTGGGATTTAACAACAATAAACAAGAGTGGCTCAGGATAACGCAGGAACCCTTTGTGTAATTCTTCTAAAGGTAACTCGGTGGTGAGTGAAGGAAAAATGGTCTCATTTAACAATTTTAAATTGTCTCATTTAAACAGAGCTAAATAATACCATGCTTTTCTTGACCACAGAAACCTAGTTGAATTCCTTTTCTTTGAAGCTATTCTGACCTTAAAGTCCTCAACACACAATTTGGTTCTTAATTATGTCAGGCTGTTCAGTTTCACGTGTGTGATTCTCATTTCTCCAAAGAGATTGGAAGAAATTGGATGAGATAGATCATGTTTCCTTTTTTGCAAGGCTCAAGTGCAAAGAAATGTAACGAGCTGAACAATCATACCACATATTGGGAAGAAAGATTGTTTAGTTAAATTGGGAAAACTGGCTCACTTATATGCAGAATAAAACTTGGGACCCTACCTAACATTACATACATGGTGGACTTGAGATACATTGAAGACCTAATATAAAAAGTAAAACTATAAACTTAATAGAAGAAAATATAGTAAAATATTTTTATGACTTAGAGGGAACATCTTCTATAAAAAATTTATAAAAAACATGAACATAAGACAAAGAAAATTGATGAAGATGATTACTTCAAAATTATGGATTTCTTTTTCCAGCATAGTTCAAATTAATAGAAAACAGAATGGATAACTGTAATTTCTACAACCAACAAACTGTTTGTATTTTGAAAATATAAGGAACTTCTAGAAAATAACACTAATAAAATAACTCTAATAGTGAAACAAGTAAAGGATAGGTACCAACAGTTTATAAAAATGAAAAGTTTGCTAATAAGCATGTTTGATAGTGCACAAACTCATTAGTAATTAGAAAATTAGTAATTAGAAAAATTAAATTAAATCCAAATAAGATATTGCTTATTAGGCTGGCAGAAATCAGCAAGCCAAGTAATACCAAGTGTGGACAAAGATGTGGGGACCTGCCCTGCTGACGGAATGTACACTGGTTCAGACATTTCTGAAGAGCAATCCAGCTAGTTAGTCAAGTTGAGTGGATGCACGCCCAATGACCCAGTGACTCTGCCTTCAGAAGAACTTGCAGAGGTCCATAGGGGACAAGCAGGAGGTAGTTTAGTGCAGCATCTCTTGGGATAATGGGCAGGAGGTAAAATATGGCAGATACAGACTGTGAATCATTCTGTGGCCGCCAATAGCAATGGATTAGATGTACATTGAGCAACATGGATAGAGCTTAAAAAACATCTGAGTAAAAAGGTCTGAAACAAAAGGTGATGCCAGGGACTGAATATTTGTTGCCCCTCCCTCTGGCCCCCACTCCCTACCCCGCCACCAATCCCGGCCCGGATTCATATGTTGAAATGCTAACCCCCAATGTAATGGTATTAGGAGGTGGGGCCTTTGAGAGGTGATTAGGTCATGGATGGGGTTGGTGCTCTTATAAAAAGAAACCCAAAGAGCCCTTTATGTCTGCTCTCATCCATGTGAGGATATGTCTAGAAATCTGCAGTCTGCAACCTGAAAGAGGGTCATCTCCAGAACCCGACCACACTGGTCCCTGATCTCAGACTTCCAGCCTCCAAAACTTTGAGAAACAAATTTCTGGTATTTATTAGCCATCCAGTATCTGGTACTTTGGTATAGTTGTCCAAACTGACTAAGACAACTGAGTTATAACACAAAGAATGAATTAAAGGCATGTGCATACAAAACAACAAAACACATTTTTACAAGAATGACTGCAAACAAAAGAATACACATGAAATAAAGAATGAAATAAAGAATGGTAGCCTGCAGGGAGAGGTGAATGAGAATGTGTTATGAGAAAAATGACGACCCCAGAAGTGCTTTGCCTGCGCTCGCGATGTGTTATTACCTAACTTAGCCTTTGCACCTGAGGCTCCTTCATTCCTAGAAATGCTTGCTTTACTGAAACCTTAAAGACCGTTTTCGAACACAATTTTGCTATTATAAATGCACTTTGCCTTTCTCTATTTCCTTTTAAAAGATCTATTGCATTCCTTTCCATTTACTTCAGTAAAGATAGTGTCTTGGTTAGCCTAAAACAACAACAATGTTGGCCGTAAAACATAAAGAAAACATTTTAAACTTTCTTGATTTATTGTAAACAGTTTCCAAGTTCAAAGAATTTGTATATCGAAGACAGATTATTTTTTATTATTGTTTTTACATTGAAGAAGTTATGTGGAGTCACTCAGGGTTAGAGGGCTAAAGGAAGTACCAGGGCATGTGCCCAGGTTTCTTTGGCATTCCTCAAGAAATGATTGCAAATGCTGTTTTCTAAGGTACTATAGATATAGAGGAATGGAAGAATATATTTCAGCCTACAAATGTAAATTAATGATTTGGAGGGACAGGACTGTAAGATGGAACCAAAGTGCATAATTTAGTGAGGCTTGAAAATATGGGTTATAAACTCCATGATATTATTGCAAATATGTTGCAACTGAGTATGCATAGGGATAAAGATCAGGTGGTGATAGGAAAATGAAAATTGATTTGAGAAGGAAAGGAAATATTTAGAACTAAAAAGGTTCTGTGACTACTAAAACAAACCAATACATCTGCCATTCCCACTGTCTGGAAATAACTGTACTGCCATGCTTCCTTGTCAAAGAAGTTAAATTAAGCTTAATTTTTTTTAAGATTTTATTTATTTATTTGACAGACAGAGATCATGAGTAGGCAGAGTGGCAGGCAGAGTTGCAGGCAGAGAGAGAGAGGGGGAAGCAGGCTCCCTGCTGAACAGAGAGCCTGATGAGGGGCTCGATCTCAGGACCCTGAGATCATGACCAGAGCCAGAGTCAGAGGCTTAACACATTGAGCCACCCAGGCGCCCCAAATTAAGCTTTGTTTTTAAGTGATGGTTCATACACACCATCACCTTATCACACATCATGTGGAGAATTATAATTATAACTGAGTTTACTTTTTCCTTTTTGGGGGCAGTCCTATATTTTAGTTTTAACAAAATTATTAGTATTGCATTTGAATATTACATAATAGGTCTGGCTATTTTATCTTTATTAGCATGCTTGTGAGATAAAATTAGTATTTGTGATTATCTTTCCTTCTCTCATATATTTTAATAATATTTTAAATCTTAGAATGTGGTCCTACAAAAAAGCATGTGGTTTCACAAGTAACCATTTCTGATATGGCTAAACTTCATAATTTGGGTGATATTATGGGGCAGTGGGGGAAGTCACAGGCTGGGATTGAGTTAGCCTCAGTTCTCTCACCTTTAGATGAGAAGATTGAATTAAAGTGGTGTATTAGGCTCACTGTTAGAATGCAGATTCCTTTACTCCCTCATCCATGACTACCTATCTCATCAGACACTCATCCAGTGAGTCTGGGGTGGGGCTTAGGACTCTTCAAGATGATTTTGATGCAAGTGGTCTGAAAATCATCTTTTGAGAAATATTGAAGGAAATGATTCACAAATCCCTTCCATCTACGTTATTTTACAACAGAAAGGATATCATCTGACTTACCAAGTTTTCACTCATCTCCCGTAAGTCCTTAAGTTTGTATGTGTTGTTTTGTCCAGAATTACTATTGACTCGTAGATCTGAAATTTTAAAGGTGGCATGATAATACTCCATTTTCTGTCCTGTGATATAAAAGAAAAGTAGGAAATTATGTGATATGGGCATAGCTTTCAGGATCTAAGGTACAGATACAATGGGGCTAATATAAAGTCTTGAATTACTACTGAGATTCTTTAAAAATGTAGTTTTATAATAATATGAATGAAAATGATGATTAATGTATTATGTTAATAATAGCTGATATTTACTGAGTGTGTATTATCTTGTGAAACATTGTTCTGGGTACTTTACATGTATTAAATCATTTGGTCCTCATTCTAGATCTCCAAGATTGGGGTCTCCATTTCACAGGTGAAGTAAGTGAGGCACAGAGGTGTTGAGTAACTTGCTCCAGGGTCTATAACTAGTAACTAGCCCAAGTTTAAACCTAGACAGTGTGACTCTAGAGCTGGAACCATTAATTCCTATTCTGTTCCTTGCTGAGGGACAATGAAACGTATACCACCTTATACTCTACAGGAAGTAGATGTAAATGAAAGTCCTTGTGAATTTTGATTTGTAATGGGAGAATCAGATATAGTAAGAAAGACAGGAAAAGAAAGGAGGAAAACTGTCAGAGGTGGGAGTTAAGAACACTGTGAACGGGGGTGAATCAGTCAGATATCTACTTGGCTACTGGGAAAGGTAAGAAAACAGAGAGCAGGGGAGACTTCTGGGAAATCTGGTAACCTTAGGAGTATGTCCTTGTGTGTGTGTGGCAGGGATGGGAGTAGACAAGAAAGCTACAAAGAGTTAAAAATAGAGAATGGAGCCATCACAGAATGATTCTCTCTCCCTGGGGTGGCAGGGAGATAAAATGGGTTTCCCAGTTGTGGAACTGGAAAGGAAGAGGGATCTCAGGATAGTGCGTCTTCCACGTGGACTCTGTAGTGCCTTTTCTGGTCCCCCTGATATTTATCTCTACAATCCATATTGTTATCAAACCTTATAGTCATAATAAAGGGGCTTTTGTGCAGTCACATGAACTGACCTAAGAATCTTTGGCCATTGGCATAAACTACAGGTGGGGTTGTCATAGTAGGCCAGAACTGTGTTCTTTAAAGCTCCTGATAGACTCTTCATCATTTCCCATCAAATCTGAGGAAGATGACAATAGATGAGATCATTTAAGGAAGCAACCTGAGCTACTTGTTGTAACATACACATCTGTGTGAGTGACACTGTGAGATTTGTCAAAAAATGTTAATGGTTTGCAGTCTGTGCAGAGAAACATACAATTTAAAAAGAACTCTGAAATGCAGTATTTGTGTGATTATAAATATAACAATTTTATTTATTTATTGGGCAATTAAAAAATACCTGAATAACATTTTAGAAAGGAAAAAATTCTCTCTAAAGATAAGTAACAACATTCTGTCATATCTAGAGTTTACCAATATTTTAAAATTCATTATTACTTTGGACATGTGTTTTTCTTTTGCCTTTAAATGTTGGTGGATAGGATGATGAGTAAATGAGCCAATTTTAATAATGAATTTAATAACTATCACAGTTTTTCACTTGATAATTAGAGTTACTATGATTGCTAATAAATTTTAGTTATTGTTTTTGATCTTTTGTGGAGAATCTCAAAAGAATACTAGATTGTGAGCTCTAAGTAGATAGGAAACTTGTTTACTTAATGCTATATCTTGAGTCTTCCAGAAAAGTACTCATATATAATTAGGCAGTCAGTAATTGATTCTTAATAAAATTATTGAATAAATTTAAACAATTCTAAATGTGGGCATTTGCTGGTAAAAGTACAAAACTGTTTTTGGATGAAATCACATACACATATATATGAACGAGAAAAATGAAATCAAACTGGATGAAATCCATAATTTTTACCTACCAGAGACTAACACGTGAGCCAGAACACCAATGGTCACTGCCACCACTGTCAGTAATAACAAAATGAAAAGGGCAGTCATCCATGGTTTCAAACCTCTGCTTTGGGTGCCAAATCCTGCTGTTCTGTGAAAAAGAAAACTCACCAGTTACTCTTACATGGTAATGGTTACAGGCTTTCCGGTTTTCATTTGGATAAGATCAAGTTGCTTTGGTATGCCTTTCTCAGCAAGAAGACATTTGTCTTCAGTTTTCACCAAGGTCATCTTGGTGTGAAGGGAGGTGTTAAAAAGATCAGGATCTGAGAATCCATGATGTTGCTCCTGGTTTCTATTTCTGGAGGCACTGGCTCTCTGTGGTGGCCAGTCCTGACTTAGCAATGTGGTCCAAGCTTGAAAAAGGATGTTTTTCCTTCTTCCTCCAACATTTTTTTTTTTCTCTTTTCTCTGTGTATCCTTTTAGAGTTTACAGAGTGATTTCAAATCTATTATCTTACTTATTTTTTATCTTTTAAGTCTTGATTATGAAGTATTTCAGGTACATAGAAATTTAGAAGGAATAGTATAGTGGAACACCCCTATATTTATCACATCATTTTATCGTTGTTAATATTTTTGCCATTTTGCTTCATTCATCTTGTTGCCATATTTTAATATGAAATAAGACATTATGACTTTTCATTACATCACCATTATAAACAGGGTATTTCCAACATAACCATAATACCATAACACTCCTAAAAATGAGCAATATTTCTCCAGTACATCTGACTATCCAGCCCACCTTCAAATCCCTCTTTTATCTGCACCATGTTTCCTAATGGTTTGTACAAATCAGGACATAATCAAGAATCATGTAGTATATTTGGTTATTATGTCTTTTAAGTCTTTTAAAGAAGAGTCCTTTTTCCTTTGAAAATTTTAATGATGTTGGCTTGTTGAAGAAATCAAACCAGTTGTCCTTTAGAACATCCCACTTCTTACTTGTCTGAATGCTTTCTTATGATATCTCTTACCTTGTTCTTCTATCCCTCTCATTTCCTGTTAGGTTAAACAGATCTAAAGACTTGATTAGATTTTGGTTAAATTCTTTTGACAAGAATACTTCAAATGTGATGCTATGTATTTTTTACTTTTATCACATCAGAGTTAGAGGAAATTTCCATAATTTAGGAGGAGATAAATAACTCTTTGCTTTTTTTCCTAGCCTCTTATGATCAACCATAGTGCTGATGATATTGTGTCAAGTATTTGTTTGCATGTATATTAATCTAAACTTAGCTATGCACTCCTTATGGAGCTGGACTATTGTTGTTCATCTTTTTATTATTAAGATTTAATAAGGTTGCCTGATAAAGAATGGGAATTTTATAAAGCAATGAGAGGCAGATATTATACCAGCTTTACATATGAAATAACAGAGGCTGAGAGAACAGATACTTGATTAGAGTCAAGTGGCTTAAAAGGGTTTTGGTCATCTAACTCATTGTGTAGTGCTCCTTCTCTACAACCTGCCATTGTAGTCAACTTCATTTATGCCTTTCATTAGAATTTAGCTTTGGGGGCAGAGGGTATTTTTCATATTTCATATTTCCTTCACAAGATTTAGTGCAATGTTTTGTACTAAATGTAATTTTAAATAAATATTGGCTGATTTATATATTGATTTTAATATAAGCATATTTTTATGTAAATGCAAGCACAAAAGATACAGTTTGTGGACCTAAACAATTGAAAAGATGATAGTTTTGGCATAAGTAATGTATTTACCTTATAAACCTAGTGGAACTTGAGAAATCTAAATTCTGTTGAGTATAGAAAATGTTGACAGTGTGTGCATTGACTGATTAAAAATAATCTAGACAACTGGCTGTGGAAAGGCAATGTGTCTTCTAACGGACCAAAGCTAAGGTGCCAGAATATAACAACAAACAGAAGCTCCATGGAGTATAATATTACTTAGCCTCTTAAATGGCTTAAAACTTAAATTCAGAAGTGAAAGATAACTTAGAGGCTACCTGAAAAATTCAATATATTTTCCAGGTGAGAAAACTGAGGCCTAGAGATGATTAAATGACTTCTCTATTATAACCAAAATAGCAGTCATCTCAAACTCATGCCTTCTAACTCCTGGGGCACTTTTCTTCCTTTTTTCTTTTTTTTTTTTTTCAGTGCCGGATGGCTTTTCCATTGAGTCTATGTGAAAATTCTTAAATTAATTTATTATTCATATATTCATTCACTCACTCATTTATTCACTCATTCATCATTTTTTTGACCATTCAGTTTCTCAGAAAATCTTAGTGTATCTTCAAGTCATTCAAAAACAATAAGAAAACCAAAGAAGAAAGGCTAGACCTCAAGGAGATTTAAAAACTTTGAAATCTATCTTCCCATCACATCAGAGTTCCTCTGAGTAGGACAAATGAAGAAGGTGGATAACAGGGAGCTCCTATCCCACTACTAAGACGCACGCAAACTCACACCATTACATACTGAACGGTGGGACTCTCCTCAGAAGAGTGGTTCAATAACCAATGACACACTGCTTCATGTGCTGTGGCAGTCATATCTATAAATCCCATACAAGGTGCTGCAAGGGTGGGGTACTCCCAACGAATGGGAGTAAGAATGGGGAATAATAGGTGTACAATGCCAAATTACAAAAGCTTCAGGAGCCATAGGCTAAAGCTGCCCCTACTTAATCCTATATGAATAAACTTTCAACTCAGTGTCACTTTTATAAATACAAACAAGAAATTCATGAAAGCAAACATGCATCATCGACTTTCCATTCTAGAGAGGTTCTGCTAGTGATTTGCATAATATCATTTCAGATATGAAAAGAAATAGGCTTTGTAAAGCCTTGGGAATCTAGCCTGACTGTAAGTAGAGATGCACTACACCATGGTGCTCATGCATTTTTTTTCCTGCTTGCACCATAAAACAAACACTGGTGTATTAATTTTCTATTGCCACAAATTACCACAAAGATAACAGCTTAAAGCAACTAGTTCACAATTCTGTATGTGTCATGTCTGAGTTCTCTGCTCAGGATCTCACAAGATTGAAATCAAGGTGTTGGTTGGGGCAGCTATCTGATCTAACATTTGCGATCATCTTCCAAGCTCACTTAGGTTATAGGCAGAGCTCAGGTCTTTGAAGATTTTATTTATTTATTTGAGCGAGAGAGAACAAGAAAGAGCATTTGTGAGCAGGGGGATGGATAGAGGGAGAGAGAATCTCAAGCAGCCTCTGTACTGAGTGGGGAACCCAGCACAGGGTTTGGTCTTACTGTCCTGAGATCATGACCTGAGCCCAAATCAAGAGTCGGGAGTCCAACCAACTGAGCCACCCAGATACCCCAGAGCTCAGTTCTTTGAAGCTAAACTGGGGTCCCTGTTCTCTTGCTGGCTGTCACAAACCTTCCTCTTTAACCTCCTTGATTTCACCCACATTCTTTTTTTTTTTTTTATAATTTTATTTTTTATAAACATATATATATATATATTTTTCCCCCCAGGGGTACAGGTCTGTGAATCTCCACGTTTACAAACTTCACAGCACTCACCATAGCACATACCCTACCCAATGTCCATATACCCCCCCCAACCCCCCTCTGCCCAGCAACCCTCAGTTTGTTTTGTGAGATTAAGAGTCACTTATGGTTTGTCTCCCTCCCAATCCCAACTTGTTTCATTTACTCTTCTCCTACCACATTAACCCCCCATGTTGCATCTCCTCTCCCTCATATCAGGGAGATCATATGATAGTTGTCTTTTTCCGATTAACTTATTTCGCTAAGCATGATACCCTCTAGATCCATCCATGTTGTCGCAAATGGCAAGATTTCATTTCTTTTGATGGCTGCATAGTATTCCATTGTATATATATACCACATCTTCTTTATCCATTCGTCTGTTGATGGACATCTAGGTTCTTTCCATAGTTTGGCTATTGTAGACATTGCTGCTATAAACATTCGGGTGCACGTGCCCCTTCGGATCACTACGTTTGTATCTTTAGGGTAAATACCCAGCAGTGCAATTGCTGGGTCATAGGGTAGTTCTATTTTCAACATTTTGAGGAACCTCCATGCTGTTTTCCAGAGTGGTTGCACCAGCTTGCATTCCCACCAACAATGTAGGAGGGTTCCCCTCTCTCCGCATCCTCGCCAGCATCTGTCATTTCCGGACTTGTTAATTTTAGCCATTCTGACTGGTGTGAGGTGGTATCTCATTGTGGTTTTGATTTGTATTTCCCTGATGCCGAGTGATATGGAGCACTTTTTCATGTGTCTGTTGGCCATCTGGATGTCTTCTTTGCAGAAATGTCTGTTCATGTCCTCTGCCCATTTCTTGATTGGATTATTTGTTCTTTGGGTGTTGAGTTTGCTAAGTTCTTTATAGATTCTGGACACTAGCCCTTTATCTGATATGTCGTTTGCAAATATCTTCTCCCATTCTGTCAGTTGTCTTTTGGTTTTGTTAACTGTTTCCTTTGCTGTGCAAAAGCTTTTGATCTTGATAAAATCCCAATAGTTCATTTTTGCCCTTGCTTCCCTTGCCTTTGGCGATGTTCCTAGGAAGATGTTGCTGCGGCTGAGGTCGAAGAGGTTGCTGCCTGTGTTCTCCTCAAGGATGTTGATGGATTCCTTTCTCACATTGAGGTCCTTCATCCATTTTGAGTCTATTTTCGTGTGTGGTGTAAGGAAATGATCCAATTTCATTTTTCTGCATGTGGCTGTCCAATTTTCCCAACACCATTTATTGAAGAGGCTGTCTTTTTTCCATTGGACATTCTTTCCTGCTTTGTCGAAGATTAGTTGACCATAGAGTTGAGGGTCTATTTCTGGGCTCTCTAGTCTGTTCCATTGATCTATGTGTCTGTTTTTGTGCCAGTACCATGCTGTCTTGATGATGACAGCTTTGTAATAGAGCTTGAAGTCCAGAATTGTGATGCCACCAACTCTGGCTTTCTTTTTCAATATTCCTTTGGCTATTCGCGGTCTTTTCTGGTTCCATATAAATTTTAGGATTATTTGTTCCATTTCTTTGAAAAAAATGGATGGTACTTTGATAGGAATTGCATTAAATGTGTAGATTGCTTTAGGTAGCATAGACATTTTCACAATATTTATTCTTCCAATCCAGGAGCATGGAACATTTTTCCATTTCTTTGTGTCTTCCTCAATTTCTTTTATGAGTACTTCATAGTTTTCTGTGTATAGATTCTTAGTCTCTTTGGTTAGGTTTATTCCTAGGTATCTTATAGTTTTGGGTGCAATTGTAAATGGGATGGACTCCTTAATTTCTCTTTCTTCTGTCTTATTGTTGGTGTAGAGAAATGCGACTGATTTCTGTGCATTGATTTTATATCCTGACACATTACTGAATTCCTGTACAAGTTCTAGCAGTTTTGGAGTGGAGTCTTTTGGGTTTTCCACATATAGTATCATATCATCTGCGAAGAGTGATAGTTTGACTTCTTCTTTGCCGATTTGGATGCCTTTAATTTCTTTTTGTTGTCTGACTGCTGAGGCTAGGACTTCTAGTACTATGTTGAATAGCAGTGGTGATAACGGACATCCCTGCCGTGTTCCTGACCTTAGCGGAAAAGCTTTCAGTTTTTCTCCATTGAGAATGATATTTGCGATGGGTTTTTCATAGATGGCTTTGATAATATTGAGGTATGTGCCCTCTATCCCTACACTTTGAAGAGTTTTGATCAGGAAGGGATGCTGTACTTTGTCAAATGCTTTTTCAGCATCTATGGAGAGTATCATATGGTTCCTGTTTTTTCTTTTATTAATGTGTTGTATCACATTGATTGATTTGCGGATGTTGAACCAAACTTGCAGCCCTGGAATAAATCCCACTTGGTCGTGGTGAATAATCCTTTTAATGTACTGTTGAATCCTATTGGCTAGTATTTTGGTGAGAATTTTTGCATCTGTGTTCATCAAGGATATTGGTCTGTAGTTCTCTTTTTTGATGGGATCCTTGTCTGGTTTGGGGATCAAGGTGAGGCTGGCCTCATAAAATGAGTTTGGAAGTTTTCCTTCCATTTCTATTTTTTGGAACAGTCTCAGGAGAATAGGAATTAGTTCTTCTTTAAATGTTTGGTAGAATTCCCCCGGGAAGCCGTCTGGCCCTGGGCTTTTGTTTGTTTGGAGATTTTTGATGACTCTTTCAATCTCCTTACTGGTTATGGGTCTGTTCAGGCTTTCTATTTCTTCCAGGTTCAGTTGTGGTAGTTTATATGTCTCTAGGAATGCATCCATTTCTTTCAGATTGTCAAATTTGTTGGCATAGAGTTGCTCATAATATGTTCTTATAATTGTCTGTATTTCTTTGGTGTTAGTTGTGATCTCTCCTCTTTCATTCATGATTTTATTTATTTGGGTCCTTTCTCTTCTCTTTTTGATAAGTCTGGCCAGGGGCTTATCAATCTTATTAATTCTTTCAAAGAACCAGCTCCTAGTTTCGTTGATTTGTTCTATTGTTTTTTTGGTTTCTATTTCATTGATTTCTGCTCTGATCTTTATGATTTCTCTTCTCCTGCTGGGTTTAGGCTTTCTTTCTTGTTCTTTCTCCAGCTCCTTTAGGTGTAGGGTTAGGTTGTGTACCTGAGACCTTTCTTGTTTCTTGAGAAAGGCTTGTACCGCTATATATTTTCCTCTCAGGACTGCCTTTGTTGTGTCCCACAGATTTTGAACTGTTGTATTTTCATTATCATTTGTTTCCATGAATTTTTTCAATTCTTCTTTAATTTCCTGGTTGACCCATTCATTCTTTAGAAGGATGCTGTTTAGTCGCCATATATTTGGGTTCTTTCCAAATTTCCTCTTGTGATTGAGTTCTAGCTTCAGAGCATTGTGGTCTGAAAATATGCAGGGAATGATCCCAATTTTTTGATAACAGTTAAGACCTGATTTAGAACCAAGGATGTGATCTATTCTGGAGAATGTTCCATGTGCACTAGAGAAGAATGTGTATTCTGTTGCTTTGGGATGAAATGTTCTGAATATATCTGTGATGTCCATCTGGTCCAGTGTGTCATTTAAGGCCTTTATTTCCTTGTTGATCTTTTGCTTGGATGATCTGTCCATTTCAGTGAGGGGAATGTTAAAGTCCCCTACTATTATTGTATGATTGTCGATGTGTTTCTTTGATTTTGTTATTAATTGGTTTATATAGTTGGCTGCTCCCACGTTAGGGGCATAGATATTGACAATTGTTAGATCTTCTTGTTGGACAGATCCTTTGAGTATGATATAGTGTCCATCTTCATCTCTTATTATAGTCTTTGGTTTAAAATCTAAGTGATCTGATATAAGGATTGCCACTCCTGCTTTCTTCTGATGTCCATTAGCATGGTAAATTCTTTTCCACCCCCTCACTTTAAATCTGAAAGTGTCTTTGGGTTTAAAATGAGTTTCTTGTAGGCAACATATAGATGGGTTTTGTTTTTTTATCCATTCTGATACCCTGTGTCTTTTGATTGGGGCATTTAGCCCATTAACATTCAGGGTAACTATTGAGAGATATGAATTTAGTGCCATTGTATTGCCTGTAAGGTGACTGCTATTGTATATTGTTTCTGTTCCTTTCTGATCTACTACTTTTAGGTTCTCTCTTTGCTTAGAGGACCCCTTTCAATATTTCCTGTAGAGCTGGCTTGGTGTTTGCAAATTCTTTCAGTTTTTGTTTGTCCTGGAAGCTTTTAATCTCTCCTTCTATTTTCAATGATAGCCTAGCTGGATATAGTATTCTTGGCTGCATGTTTTTCTCGTTTAGTACTCTGAATATATCATGCCAGCTCTTTCTGGCCTGCCAGGTCTCTGTGGATAAGTCTGCTGCCAATCTAATATTTTTACCATTGTATGTTACAGACTTCTTCTCCCGGGCTGCTTTCAGGATTTTCTCTTTGTCACTAAGACTTGTAAATTTGACTATTAGGTGACGGGGTGTGGACCTATTCTCATTGATTTTGAGTGGGGTTCTCTGAACCTCCTGGATTTTGATGCTTGTTCCCTTTGCCATATTGGGGAAATTCTCTCCAATAATTCTCTCCAATATACCTTCTGCTCCCCTCTCTCTTTCTTCTTCTTCTGGAATCCCAATTATTCTAATGTTGTTTCGTCTTATGGTGTCACTTATCTCTCGAATTCTGCCCTCGTGGTCCAGTAGTTGTTTGTCCCTCTTTTGTTCAGCTTCCTTATTCTCTGTCATTTGGTCTTCTATATCGCTAATTCTTTCTTCTGCCTCATTTATCCTAGCAGTGAGAGCCTCCATTTTTGATTGCACCTCATTAATAGCTTTTTTTATTTCAACTTGATTAGATTTTAGTTCTTTTATTTCTCCAGAAAGGGCTTTTATATCTCCCGAGAGGGTTTCTCTAATATCTTCCATGCCTTTTTCGAGCCCAGCTAGAACCTTGAGAATCGTCATTCTGAACTCTAAATCTGACATATTACCAATGTCTGTATTGATTAGGTCCTTAGCCTTTGGTACTGCCTCTTGTTCTTTTTTTTGTGGTGAATTTTTCCGCCTTGTCATTTTGTCCAGATAAGAGTATATGGAGGAGTAAGTAAAATACTAAAAGGGTGGCAACAACCCCAGGAAAATATGTTTTAGCCAAATCAGAAGAGATCCCAAATTGTGAGGGGGGGGGAAGGGGATAAAAAGAGGTTCAGAAAGAAAAAAAAAATAAAATAAAAAAGAAAAAAGAAACAAATAAAAAAAAGAAAACCAATAATGAAAAAAATATAAAAAGGAAAAAATATATATATATTGGATAAACTAGTTAAAAAACGTTAAAAAAGAAAAGGGTAAAAGTTTAAAAAAATTTAGCAGAAGAAGAGAAAAAAATTGAAAAAGAAAAAAAAATTAAATTAACTGCAAGGCTAAAGAATCATGGGGAGAAAGCCATGAGTTCCGTGCTTTGCTTTCTCCTCCTCTGGAATTCCGCGGCTCTCCTTGGTATTGAAACTGCACTCCTCGTAAGTGAACTTGGTCCTGGCTGGGTTTCTTGTTGATCTTCTGGGGGAGGGGCCTGTTGTAGTGATTCTCAAGTGTCTTTGCCCCAGGCGGAGTTGCACCGCCCTTACCAGGGGCCGGGCTGAGTAATCCGCTCGGGTTCGCTTTCGGGAGCTTTTGTTCCCTGAGCACTTTCCGTAGAGTCCGGAGGACGGAATGAAGATGGCGGCCTCCCAGTCTCTAGCCCGGAGGAGCCGAGAGCCCGGGGCCCCACTCCTCAGTGCGCCCTCAGGGAACAGCGTCCAATTACTCCCGTCTGCCTGGCCTCCGGCCGCGCTCCGAGCTCACCGAGCCTGCGACCGGTTCAAGGTAACCCGAGCTGAGAGTCACTCCTCGGCTCCGTCTCTGTAGCCGGCTTCCCCGTTCTAATACCTGCGAGCTCTGCGACACTCAGACACCCCGATCCTTCTGTGACCCTGCGGGACCTGAGGCCACACTGGCCCCGCGTGGGCTTCACCCCGGTTAAGCCTCTGGAGCGATGTCCCTCAGCGGAACAGACTTTTAAAAGTCCCGATTTTGTGCTCCGTTGCT
This sequence comes from Lontra canadensis, assembly GCF_010015895.1. NCBI lineage: Eukaryota > Metazoa > Chordata > Mammalia > Carnivora > Mustelidae > Lontra > Lontra canadensis. Next base: position 12,634,781 of record NW_022630995.1, on the reverse strand, counting down.
CCGCCGCTTGCCGGGAGCCGGCCCCTCCCCCCCGGGGTCTGTCTTCCCGTCCCTTTGGATTCACTTCTCCGCCAGTCCTACCTTTCAGCAAGTGGTTGATTTTCTGTTTCTGGAATTGCTGTTCTTCTTCTCTTCGATCTCCCGTTGGATTTGTAGGTGTTTGCAATCTTTAGATAAGCTATCTAGCTGATCTCCCGCTACCTGAAGTAGTCTCAGCTGCTACTTCTCCGCCATCTTGACTCCTTGTCCACCCACATTCTTTTCATGTGGCCCACTCCATCTCTGTAGCCAGCAATGGAGAATCACCCTTCAACCAGTCTCTCACATCTTGAGTCTCTCTCTCTACAGGTAGAACTAGCTAGTCCTTTTCAAAGATGTCACCTGATTAGAGTAGGCCCACCAAGGATAATCTCCCCATTTTAAAGTCCACTGATTTGAGGCCTCAATTATATCTGCGGAATTCCCTCATAGCAGCACATAGATTACAGTTTGAATAACTGGAAGAAGAAATGTGTACATCGATGGATCGACATCTTAGAGGCCTTTTGAAAAGTTTTTCACAGCTAGAAATATTATGACTTTCATGAAGATGTACAGAAATCTCTATAGCCTTCAGAGAAAGCATGTAAGATTTAAAATTTCTAATTTTTATGGGAGGTGGTAGAGAACTTTTCATTAAAATGGAATTTTATGTTGAACATACAATTAGAAGACTAAGGGATATTTTACTCAACTAAGAACTGGGAGCAATACAAAGTGAACTCTGAGAACTTGAAATGGGAAGAACACTAAAAGTAATCCCTAATTGTGGCCTAATTAGCATTCTGCATCCCTTTAAGGAAAGGGCAAGTATAGATGATACTTATTCAGCATAACACAACCTATAATCTGTGTGAAATCCAATTTATCGTATTCATTTTACCTTCATTAAGTTTGGTTATTCAGTGTTTAAAAGGGCATATTCATAGCATGGTATTTCCAAAGATGTTGTTAATGAAAACATGGTGGTAATTTGAATAATTTTGTGACTATGCTTTCTGCAGTCTTGCAGACTAAAAAATAAACACCTTGAGGAATATATAGAGAGTATTAATTATTCATGATCTCAGATAGGATATTCTTTTTTTTCAGTAACCCATCTCTAAGCCGATGACTTTTATGAGTTCAAAGATGGCTTGGGTCAGCAAAAGATATAGACCTCTTTCTCCACATAATTTTTCTTCTTTCTAGAAAGATTTCACTGAAGGCAGCACCTTAGGCTCACTCCTCAGTCAACCACATGCCCTTTATCTTTTTTTTTTTTTAAAGATTTTATTTATTGATTGATTCGACAGAGACAGAGATCACAAGTAGGCAGAGAGGCAGGCAGAGAGAGAAGGGGAAGCAGGCTCCCTGCTGAGCAGAGAGCCCAATGCGGGGCTCGATCCCAGGACCCTGGGATCATGACCTGAGCCGAAGGCAGAGGCTTTAATCCATTGAGCCACCCAGGCGCCTGCCCTTTATCATTTTATCTGTAAGCTCTAAATATTTCCATTTTCAAGATTAGTCTTCTGCTTTCTCATAGATAAATGTTATCATTGTACAAAGGAAAATTCATGTGATTATTATGCAAATGCCAATTTACAGACAGGTTATGCTCCTACAAATCTTCATAAAGATAGTTTCTTGAAGTTTGAATATACAATCTAATTTATTTTTTCACTTTTAATTTTATTTTGTTTTTGTATTTATTGTGTTCAATTAGCCAACATATTATTAGTTTTGATGTACTGTTCAATGATTCATTAGTTGCATATAACACCTAGTGCTCATTATCACACATGCCATCCTTAATACCCCTCACCTGGTTACCCCAACCCCCCATCCCCCTCCTTTCTGTAAGCGGCATTTATTTCCCGGGACCCAGAGTCTCTCATGGTTTACCTCCATTGGTTAGTTTCCCAGGCCACTTATAAGACTACTTTAACTCCTAATACAACTGAACAAAGGTGCTAAGTGCACTAAATTCCTAGAAGCCCTTTGCTGCAGAAAACTTTGCTCACCTTTTCCTAGCATAGGGCCCGTCCCTGGAGGAAAGTTCTTCTAGAAACAAAAGGCCAAATTTTCCTACCAGTGAAAATTGTCATTCCCTTTGAGCCACTGAAGTCAGACATTTGCTATAGAAGAGCAACCTTTCGTGGTGACCTAATATACATATAGAGTGAGCCTAAGGTGCTGCCTTCAGTGAAATACAATGGTGTATTTGTTTCAAGTGTACAATATAGTGATTCAGCACTTCTGTACATTACTCCGTGCTCACCATGATAAGTGTACTCTTCTTAAACCCCTTCACGTATTTCAGTCATCCCCTCACCCACCTCCCATCTGGTGAGCACCTTTGTTCTCTATAGTTAATAGTCTGTTTCTTGGTTTCTCTCTCTCTCTCTCTTTCTTCCCCTTTTTTGTTTTGTTTCTTAAATTCCACATATGAGTGAAATCATATGGTATTTGTCTTTCTCTGATTTATTTTGCTTAGCATTATACTCTGTAGCTCCATCCATGTCATTGCTAATGGCAAGATTTCTTTTTTTTTTATGGCTGAGTAATATCCCATCATATATATATTATATATGGCACATATATAATAATACATATATATGTTTATACATACTTTATATATATATTCCAACATAATAATCCATTATACACATACACACACACATACCACCTCTTCTTTAATCCATTCATCTGTTGATGGACACTTGGCTTGCTTCCATAATTTGTCTATTATAAATTATGTTGAAATAAAACATGAGGTGCATGTATCCCTTTGAATTTAGTGTTTTTGTATTTTCTGGGTAAATAACCCATAGTGTAATTATGGATGCCTCTATTTTTAACTTTTTGGATCAAAGGATGCTTTTGTTTTTAACTTTTTGAGGAACCTCCAAACTGTCTTCTGCAGTGGCTATTTTGGAATGACCATTTAATACTAAAGTGGTAACAAGAGCTGCTATGTAGAAAGTGCTGACTTTGTGGGAGATATTGGTATATTGTCACACTTCATCTTCCACACTCTTGTCAGTAGAATTATTTATCTTCATTTTTCCAGTAAATAACTTGCTCAATTCACATAGCTAGTATGCAGAACTAAAACCTAATTGGCCTCTGTGATTCAAAGGCCCACTTTTCTCTGTGTTATAAAATTTCTTTTTGAGATTGATTTTTATATTTTTCAGAATAGGCTTCCTATAAATTCAAATGAATAATGTGTGGTATTTCAAGTAGCATAAAAGGCAAATGAAGAGTCTTATGAAGTGAAAGTAGAGTTTATTTGATCCACCAGTCACCCATCTTCATTGAGGTTAAGGCTTAAATTTATTTTTGCTTTCACATCCTTTTCCTTTCCACTGGCTTTAGATTCTGATAACTTTAAAAAAGTTAGGATTCCCTTGTTTCCCTCCCCAAAAAGCCTCCTCTAACAGTAAGCAGAGGTTATTTGGAGGTGGGGAGAAAAGAGGGAAGGGATTGATGGAATGTTGACCATATTTGGGGTTACCTATAAACTGTGAAGGTTTAATTTAATTTGACACTTTTTTTTATGCTACCACAAATTCTCTGTATGTTTTATTGATTGAGATATTATGTGTACAAATATCCTCTTGCTCTAAAGTGTGTAAGATCTTGAAGATAGTGAAAAAGTCTTCTATAGCATTGGACATTTCTTCAGAAATGTTCCCAGGGAGTGGGAGAAAGGGGGTCTCCCATAGTCAAGTAGGTTTGAAAAAAATGGGCTAAATAAGATAGGATCCTCACTTCTAGATGTCTCAGAATCTGGTTCTAAATGGAGGTAAAGGTGAGAAGAATTTCTATCTAGGATTTGTATATATTCTATTCTGTTCACTGATACAACTCCAGTGCCTCATACATCAGCTGAATCTTAGTAAATACTTGAATGCTATTTATCAAATTGGACTGAAATAAAAGATTTTCAAATGTACTTAAAAATCATATCTACTGATATCTTGTGTGATTCTGATGTACCACAGAGCTGTTTAGAAAACATAGCTCTAGATGTATTTATACCACTGTGATGTTCATGGAATGCTTATTAGGAAAATAAAAAAAAGAAACAAGGGAGAGGAGTTAAGATGTGGAGTAGTAGGAAAACTTTATACTTGCATTGTCCCTCAAACACAACTAGATAAATATCAAATCATTTTGAACACCCAGGAAATCAATCTGAGGACTGAGAGAACAAACTGTAGCTGGAGGGAGAACAGAGGCCACATCATGGAAGGTAGAAGATGCAGAGATGTGATTTGCGGGAGAAAAGAATCACTGGTCTTGTGGAAAGGAGGGAATCCTGATCAGGGAGAGATGAGAGAGAGAAAAGCGTGGGGGAGAACAGAGCACAGGGCATTGCATAAAACAATACCCCAAAACCACTGACTGGGAAAACAAGAAGGGTTAATTATTGCAAGTTTTTACAAGCAGTGGAGCTGAAACTGAAGTGTTAGAAGTCCAGGCCATCACTGAGTGGAGTTGGGTGGGCATCTGCTTCTGTGGAGAAGGAGAGGAGAGGCCTGGGAGCAGACAGCATGCTCTGAGGATCCCCTGGGTGGCAGTGGGAGAGACAGTCACCCTTCTTAGCATTTGGGAGAGGTGGCACTGCCTTTCAAGGGACAAAAGAGCTGACAGTCACCATTGAGCTGCCCTGTTCATTAGCATATGAGCAGAGATGCCTGCTGAGGGCAGCTAATCTGGACACTGGCTTTTTGCTTCACTTCACCATAAATTCTAAACCCCTGCACGTTCTTGTGATTGCCCTTCTGGGACAAACCAACAGCAGCCACAGTAAAGCAACACCCTTCCCCAGAGGATCAGTTCAGGTCCCTGCCACATTGGGTCCATTAAATTTGGAGTTTTGAAACCCAGCTGGTGTGCCTGAGAGACAACGCAGGAGCATTGGGCTGCCAGCTGGTCAGAGAACTCAGACACAAACAGGGTGAAAGTAAGGATCTGAGGGTTTCCGGGGACACCAAAGGGGATATTGTTCATTCTTCAGTGAAGACTCCCTGAACAGTAGCAGGGACAGACTCCCCACTCTGGGTATTAGAAGGCTGATGCCATTTCCCCCCACCCATCAACATGGAAAGACTTCAGTGAACAGCATAGCACCCACAGTGGAGGCTTGAGCTGCTTACACCAAACCAGATGCCCCTACACTCTGCAGGTGCTTCTGAGCTAGGACAAGTGTGCCTGAGTGTCAGATCACCACAGGCCCCTCCCCCAAAAGGCCGGGAAAATCAAACCCCTCCTCCTCCCACAACCACCAAGACTACTAACTATAGAGTGCTGCAAAGCTTCAGCTCTCAGGGAAATAGGATCTAGCCTCTTTTAACAAGCAGACCAAAACACACCTAGTTAAAACTTGCCACAGTGGACAAGGTCCAAACACTCCTCAAGCAGAAAGAGAAACTCTGCAGAGGCCTTACCTGAGGGAAAGAGCAGCCAAAACACAAGGGCAGAGTGCACCTAGCATATACCAGAAACACCTCCTGACACTCTAGGCCCTGGACAGTATATGACCTCTTCTTAATATAGTCATTACTCTCAGGAGCAGGAAACATAAGGTTTCCTGACATACAGAAGACACAGACCTAGACAAAATGCCACGGTAGAGGAATTCATCCCAAAAGAAAGAACAAGAAGAGTTCACAGCCAGTGTGCTAATCAACGCAGGTAAAAGTAATATGCCTGAACCAGGATCTAAAACAACAATCATAAGAGGAAAGCACAGAAGACACCAGGAGTCCCTTACAACAGAGATAAAAGACCTAAAAATTAGTCAGCCTGAAATAAAAGGTGGTTTAACTGAGAGGCAAAGCCAACTGGATGTAATGACGACAATAATGAAAGAAACAGGGGAACAAATAACTGATATAGAAAATAAAATTATGGAAAACAATGAAGCTGAAAAGAAGAGGGAAAGAAAAATATTGGATCATGAAGATAGATTTAGGGAACCCAGGGACTCCATAAATGTAATAACATGTGTATCATAGGATTCCAGAAGAAGAGAGGGAAAAAGGGACTGAAGGTTTACTTGAAAAAACTTCCCTAATCGGGGGAAGGAAAGAGAAAACCAAATCCAGAAGATACAGAGAACTCATATTAAAATCAATAAAAGCAGGCCGACACCAAGACACATCATAGTACAATTTGCAAAATACAGAGATAAAGGAAGAATCCTGAAAGCAGAAAGGGAAAAGAAATTCCTAACCTAAAAGGGAAGACAAATAAGGTTAGCAGCAGATCTATCCACAGAAACTTAGCAGGGAGAAGAATGTCTTGATCTATTCAATGTGATGAATAGGAAAAATATGCAGCCAGAATACTTTACCCAGTAAGGCTGTCATTCAGAATAGGAGAGATAAAGGTTTCCCAGACAAACAGAAACCAAAGGAATTTGTGACTACTAAACTAGCCCTGCAAGAAATATTAAAGGGGACTCTGAGTGGAAAGAAAGACTGAAAGCAACAAAGACTAGAAAGGAACAGAGAAAATCTCCAGAAACACTAACTTTACAGGTAATATAATGGCACTAAATTCATATCTATCAATAATCACTTTGAATGTAAATGGACTAAATGCTCCAATCAAGACATACATAGTGTATCAGAATGAATTAAAAAAAAAAACACAAAAAAAAACAAGACCCACCAATATGCTTCCTACTAGAGACTCATTTTAGACCTAAAGACTTTGAAAGTAAGGGGACTATTTTTTTTTATCATGCTAATGGATGTCAAAAGAAAATAGAGTAGCCACACTTATATCAGACAAACTAGATTTTTAAACTGAAGACTATAAGAAGAGATGAAGAGCATTGTATCATAATAAAAGGGTCTATGCAACATGAACAAAGATCTAACAATTGTTCAATATTTATGCCTCCATTTGGGAGCACCCAAATTTATAAATCAATTAATAATAAACATAAAGAAATTCTTTGTAGGGGACTTTAGTACCCCACTTAAACCAATGGACAAATCACGTAAGAAGAAAATCAACAGAAAACCAATGGCTTTGAATGACACATTGGACCAAATGGGCTTAACAGGTATATTAAGAACATTTCATCCTAACACAGCAGAATAAACATTCTTTTTGAGTGCACATGGACTATTCTCCAGAATAGATCACATACTGGGTCACAAATCAGGCTTCAAAGGTAGAAAAAAAATTGAGATCATACCGAATATATTTTCAGACTACAATGCTTTGAAACTTAAAGTCACCACAAGAGTAAATTTGGAAAGGTCACAAATACATGGAGGTTAAAGAACATCCTACTGAAGAATGAATGGGGTTCACCAGGAAATTAAATAAGTTATAAAAAAAATACATGGAAGCAAATGAAAATGAAATCACAAAGTTCAAACCCTTTTGGATGCAGCAAAAGCAGTCACAAGAGGGAAGTATATAACAATATAGACCTACCTGAAGAAGCAAGAAGAGTCTCAAATACACAACCTAACCTTACACCTAAAGGAGCTAGAAAAGAAACAGCAAATAAAGCCTAAAGCTAACAGAAGGGAAATAATAAAGATTAGAGCAGAAATAAATGATATAGAAAAAAAGAAACCAGAACAGATCAATTAAAGTTGGTTCTTTGAAAGAATTAACAAAATTGACAAACCCTAGCCAGACTTATCAAAAAGAAGAAGGACCCAAATAAATAAAATCATGAATGAAAGAAGAGAGAACACAACAAACACCACGGAAATACAAACAATCTGTAAGAAGATATTATGAAAAATTATATGCCAACTAATTGGGCAATCTGGAAGAAATGGGTAAGTTCATATAAACATACAAACCCCCAAAACTGAAACAGGAAGAAATAGAAAATTTGAATAGACCCCTAACCAGCAAAGAAATTGGATCAGTAATCAATCTCCCAACAAACAAAAGTCAGGGACAAATGGCTTCCCAGGGGAATTCTACAGACACTTAAAGAAGAATTAATACCTATTCTTTTCAAGTTGTTCCAAAAAACATAAATGGAAGGAAAAGTCATTTTATGAGGCCAGCATTACCTTGATTCCAAAGCCAGATAAAGACTCCATTAAAAAGGAAAATTACAGACCAACATCCCTGATGAACATGGATGCAGGCATTCTTAACAAGATACTAGCAAATCTAATCCAACAGTACATTAAAAGAATTATTCACCATGATCAAGTAGAAGTTATTTCTGGGCTGCAAGTGTGGTTCAATCTTTGCAAATCAATCAATGTGAAACATGACATTAATAAATGAAAGAATAAGAATCACATGATCCTCTCAATAGATGCAGAAAAATCATTTGACAAAATACAGCATCCATTCTTGATAAAAACCCTCAACAAAGTAGGGGTAGATGGAATATACTTCAACATGAGAAAGGCCAGACATGAAAGACCAACAGCTGATATCATTCTCAATGGGGAAAAACTTAGAGCTTTGCTTCTGTAGTCAGGAATAAGGCAGGGATGTCCTCTCTCACCATTATTATTTAACATAGTAATGGAAGTCCTAGCCACAGCAATCAGACAACAACAAAATAAAAAGCATCCAAATTGGCAAGGAAAAAGTCAAACTTTCACTATTTGCAGATGACATGATATTCTATGTAGAAAACCCAAAGACTCCACCAAAAAAATTGCTAGCAAATTCAGCAAAGTTGCAGGATACAAAATCAATGTAGATAAATCTATTGCATTTCTATACACCAGTGATGAATCAGCAGACGAGAAATCAAGGACTCGATCACATTTACAATTGCAACAAAACTCATAAGAGACCTGGGAATAAACCTAACTGAAGAGGTAAAAGATCTGGACTTTGAAAACTATGGAACGCTTATGAAAGAAATTAGAAATGACACACAAAAAAATGGAAAAACATTCCATGCTCATGGATTGGAAGAAAAATATTGTTAAAATGTCTAAGCAATTACACATTCAGTGCAATCCCTATCAAATAGGGATTAGCCAAAGCAATTTACACATTCAATGCAATCCCTATCAAAATAACACCAGCATTTTTCACAGAGTTGGAACAAACAACTTTAAAATTTATATGGAACCACAATAGCCAAAGTAATGTTGATAGGGAAAACCAAAGTTGGAAGTATCACAATTCTGGACTTCAAGCTGTATTACAAAGCTGCAGTTATCAAGACAGTATGGTACTGGCACAAAAACAGACACAGAGATCAATAGAGAACCTAGACACAGACACAGAATAGAGAAGTCATAAATGGACCCACAACAGTATGGTAGCTAATCTTTGTCAAAGCAAGAAAGACTATCCAGTGGAAAAAAATAGAGTCTCTTCAACAAACAGTGTTGGGAAAATTGGACAGTCACATGCAGAAGAATAAAACTGGGCCACTTTCTTACACCATACACAAAAATAAATTCAAAATGTATTGAAGACCTAAATGTAAGATAGGAATCTAACAAAATCCTAGAGGAGAACAGAGGCAGGAACTTCTTTGACCTTAGCCATACCACTTTCTTACTAGACACATCTCCAGAGGCAAGGGAGACAAAAGCAAATATCAACTATTGGGACTTCACCTAGACAAAAAGATTTTGCACAGTGAAGGAAACAGTCAACAAGACTAAAAGGCAACCAACAGAATGGGAAAAGATACCTGCAAATGTCTTATTAGGTAAAGGGCTAGTATCCAAAATCTGTAAAGAACTTATCAAACTAAATGCCCCCAAACCAAAATATCCAGTTAAGAAATGGGCAGAAGACATTTTTTCTGAAGCAGGCATACAGATGGCTAACAGAGACATGAAAAGATGCTCAACATTGCTCATCATCAGGGAAATACAAATCAAAACTACGTGAGATATCACCTCACAGCAGTCAGAATGGCTAAAATGACCAACACAGGAAATAACAGGTGTTGGTGAGGATGTGGAGAAAGAGGAACTGAATTATACTGTTGATGGGAATGACAATTGGTGCAGCCACTCTGGAAAACAGTATGGGGTTTCCTCAGAAAGTTAAAAACAGAGCTACTTTACCACCTAGCAATTGCACTACTGGGTATTTATCCAAAAGATACAAAAATACTGATTCAAAGGGGCACATGCACCCTGATGTTTATAGCAGCATTATCAACAATAGCCAAAACTATGGAAAGAGCCCAAATGTACATTGACCGATGAATCGATAAAGACAATGTGGTATATATACACAAAGGAATATTACTCAGCCATCAAAAGGAATGACGTCTTGTCATTTATAACAAGGTGGATGGAGCTAGAGTGTATTATGCTAAGTGAAATAAGTCAGAGAAAGACAAATACCATATGATTTCACTCATGTGGAATTTAAGAAACAAAACAGGTGAACATAGTGGAAGGAGGGTAAAAAAAAAAAGAAGGTAAATCATAAGCAACTCTTAACTACAGAGAACAAACTGAGGGCTGATGGAGAGAAGTGGATGGGGGATGGGTTAAGTGGGTGATTGGGTATTAAGGAGGGAACTTGTGTTGAGCGCTGGGTGTTATACATAAGTGACAAATCACTAAATTCCACTCCAAAAATTAGTATTACAGCATATGTTAACTAACAAGAATTTAAATAACTTAAAAAAAAAAAAAAGCCTTCCACCTGCCATAATCCTCTCTGGGAAGGAGAGAGGGTCTGAAGATTGAGTTAATAATTGATCCTGCCTATATGATGAAGCCTCTATAAAAAGTCCAATAGTACGGGGTTTGGAGAGTTTCTGGGTTAATATGTGCTGGGAGGGTGGTGAAACCCAGTTCTACACGGACAAAATCTCCTGCGCTGGGGACCCTTCTGGACTTCATTATTTGGCTGCTTATACATATCCTTTAATATCCTTTAGAATAAACTGGTAATCTAGTAGGTAAACTATTTTCTTGAGTTCTGTGAGATATCCTGGCGTATTAATCAAACCAGAGGAGGGGGTTGTGGAAAGCTCCAATTTATAGCCAGTTGTCAAGAACTCAGGTTAAAACAACCTGGGCTTGTGATTTCTGTCTGCAGTGGGGGCAGGGGCAGTCTTATGGGACTGAGCCCTTAACCTGTGGGGTCTGTGCTAACTCCAGTTAATGCCAGAATTGAATTAGAGAATTTCTTGGAGAAAAACCCCACCTCGCTGGTGTCAGAAGTGTTGTGAGTGTGGCAGGGGCATAGGAAAGGAGTTTAGTAGTTCAGTAAAGGAAAACACAGGGAATATTCCTTTGACAAAAATTTAAAAAAAAAAAATTGCTCTAAGTCTTCACCTGCTTGGACAAATCCTCTCCAAGCATCCTGGTATTATGGATATGCTCTACCCTTTAGGGTTAGAAGATTTTGGGTTTAGTCCCTGCTTATAATTCTTTGACATGTATCTTGAGAAGTTTATGAAACCTCTCTGAATTTCAGGTTTTTTGCTTGCAAAGTGGTGATAGTAAATACTACCCAGAGATATGAGGAAATAAAGTGAGTATATGAAGAACTCTAGCACACATCAAATTCCTACTCAGGTCAGGAAGGCTCATGGTAGTTATCTGCTTTGATAGTTGTTGCAGCTTTTTGGAGTGGGCCTTAACACCTTTTCACCAGCCCAGTCATGAGGAAATTAGAGAGGCAAAGCAACACAGGTAGCAGAGCTAAGGGAAGGGAAGACCTGACGACTTTGACATCAAGGCCCTCTGTCCCGTTTGTAACCAGACCGCGATGATAATGAACGTGAAAGCCTTTAGTAGTATACCATTCAAACGTTGCTTACTTTTATATCCCCAGCGGGTCAGTCTGTTGTCAGTGCCCAAGATGTTTCACAGGCCCAACTGTGAATGTATTGGGGATAGGATGGTGTGGATACCTTCAGTTTAAAGTCAGTAACCATGATCTGGGGCAGCTTTCTTTTTCTTTAAAATAGGATAATAGCTATTACCTTATTTTAATATATAACATATATTAAATATACAATATATTAATATATGTTAAAATATCATATATTACATATTATATATACATAAATATATGTGATGTATAATGTATATATAATCCTCATATGAGGATTGTAAATAATAGATGAGATAATATATGGAAAACAATTCACATTTTGTAAATAGATAATGAATGACAGATGTTATTATAATAATTAAAAATTAGTTGCCACCCAGTAAGGATTCCTATGCTTATCTGATCATAAACTCCTAACATCTGGGTTTCCAAGTACTCTATGAACATATCTGCCAGCCTGCCTTCTTTAGCTACAAGTATATTATTCCTGGTATGCCACACAATTGGAAAGGAGGGAAAGCAGAACAAAGAAGATGCTATAAATAGCCTTTAACTCTCAATGATATGAATATATATTTCAATTTATTGATTATGTACAAAGCCTTATGGAGTGAATCTTTCTTAGTACTATGAATCTTTTACTCAGTTCTTACATTAAGAGCAAAAAGTTATTTCTCTGGAGAATTATTAAAAAGAAGGAAAAGCAGGATATCCTAATAGTTAAGCTCAGATTCTGGATCTGGACAGCCACAAATCCTTACTCTTTCACTCCTCAGCTGTGATGTAGGGCCAGTTACCATTTCGTCTATACGGTGGAGATAATAATGGCACCTAATCATAGGATTGTTGTAAGAATTAAATAAGCTAATATGTAGCATGTCTATGGCACTATTAGTTTGTTGAAAATGAGCCAAATAATAAAGTTTAGTTGACAATTTATATAAAATTGAATGATCAGAAAGTAACATGGAGGTATTACTTTGTTAATTTGGTTTTAACCCTGAAGATAAGAGTTTTTTGAATATTAGAGAATAAACTTGGCAAATTAACAAGTTGATTGAAATGAGTTCTCAAAATTAAATTAAAATTTAAATTAGCAATATTTGTAAAGGTTTTCCCAGGACTATCTTCTTCTCTAGAGGATGATAATAAAGAAGAGGGACCTAATTTTTGCATTTATTGATAAACAATGCTGAAAAAAATGAGACGTAGGAAGAGAATGATGCCAGACCTCTGGGAATAGGATAGTAATCTCAGATGAAGTCCTTTGGTATTTTATCTCTTATATGGGAAATAATTGAGATTTTAAGAGAATAAATCACCCAATTAATTAACTTATAGGAAAGGGTAGTGGTATGTATACTGCTAAAAGCAAATGCAAACGGCTATTGACAGCAAAGTCTGAACACTAAGGACTATCTCTGAAATGTAGAGATGGTCCTGAAACTCACAGAGAAGAGATCCAAGGTTCAATGTAGCAGAAACAGTGAAAACATGAATCAAATACATTTGGAGAAGGCTTACACACTGTATTTCTTTTTAGTAGAGAAAAATGGTGAGCATGGCGGTAAAATATGCTGTAGAAATACTGTAGGTGAAACAGAAGGTGTCATAGTAATTATTAAACATTTGCCGTTTTCCAATCCTTAAGCCTTCCTATTAGTGTGACCTGCTATCTCCTACAAATCCTGGATGAGTATTCTCTGAAGTTACCCTAAAGAAACCATACACCTTCAGTGTTTCCCACTACAGTGTTTCTTTACCAAGTGTCATGGATACCCTGAACAATAGCACTGAGCCCTAATATTACTCCTCAAATTGTTTCCCTTAAACTGAAAACATTTCTTTTTTTTCAGATAAGATAAAAACATTTATTTATCAGAGAAAGAGAGAGAGAGAACAAGCAGGGGGAGCAAGCGGGCTCCCCGATGAGCAAGGAACCCAATACAAGACTCGATCCCAGCATGTGGGGTCATTACCTGAGCAGAAGGCAGATGCTTAACTTACTGAGCCACCCACAGATCCCAAACTGAAAACAGTTCTATAAACACACAAATATTCATTAGAAAAGAGGACTTTCTGTGTCTATAATCATGAGACCTTGATATTTTTAAAAGAATAATTTGGGGAACTACAGCTTTACAATATCATGACTTCCATAAACATGAAATATGCATTTTTTAATTCAATGACTTTCAATATTCATTTTTAATAGTCATTTTTTCTAGCAAAATATTATGCTATACATTTACATTTTTGTACTCATTCATTTGTTTAACAAAATGTATTGAGTCCTGGGATTTCTATGAGGAAGGCAGGTGTCTCTGCAATTATGGACCTTCCAATCCACATTAGTTCTCAGGACTGACTATAAGGCATGAAGAAAAGTAGTAAAAGAGAAACTCTATAGAAGCGAAGTTCAGTCAGATTCTTTAAAGGAGACTTTCCTTAAAACAAATGAACACCTTCCCCCAACATCCCAAAACCAGAATTAATCAGAGCATAAGGTAATACAGTCTTTCAATAACTTCTAAAATCCCAGCTGTTGAACTTGGCAACATGAAATAATGGTAGGAAGGATTTTTAAAACAAAAATAATGATTTCAACGACAGAGTTTAATTAATGCAGCTGCTATAATAATTCCAGAAATCTCACAAGATCCATCAGATTGAATATGTTCAGGACACTTCACGGGCAATGCTCTGACCTACTGAAAATCCAGACACTGACAGACAGTAGAGCAAACAGCCATTTGCTAAACAAAACTGAGCTTACCGATACATCATCTGCAGGAGGAAGAACACGATTGTGAAGGTTTGAAGCCCCTGGGCTTGACTTTCTAGTCAACTGCATGCCATCCTAGATGGCATTGGAAGCCTATGGCTGAAAGATATTAAAACAAATTACAAATAGTTGAAATGAAACTAGTTAGACAAGTCTGAACAGAGAAACTTCAACCCATAGAATGGCTTGAAGAAAACAACCCAGAGATAGCATAATCCCAACAAGAAAGCAACATATTTTTTGGTATTGACTAATTTTGTTACAGGAAAAGAAACTGGTTGCAAGGATTTGAGTGAGAAATACCTTAGGAATGCACTAGGATTAAGAGTTTAAAGAAGATTATTGGTAAATATACAAATACCTTAAAGAAACCTTCATGTAAAAGCTCTTAATAAGAACAACCAGATAGCCTTGAAACCTAGAGTCATAATATAATTCAAGAAATAGTTTTAATTTTTTGTTGAACAACAGTTATCTCCATGTATCAAAGGGTTATAGTGGATTTATTAGTATATGTAATCATTTTTCTTTTAAAAAATATCTGCTTCTGAGAGTACACACAAATAAATCATATCAAACTAGATTTTTTCCCAAAATCCTTTAATGTAATAAATATCCATGCTATAGTTTATATTTAGGTAATATAAATTACAAGTATATTTTCTTTCAATATGTGTATGTGTATATATATATATAGAGAGAGAGAGAGAGAAAGCAAGAGAGAGACATTTATCAGAATGAAGAAAATAAAAAGAAGATTGGGAAACAATTCTTTAAAAAGTTTTCAATCAGACATGAATACCTGCTCATTGTAAACACTGAAACATTAAAGATGAGGCTGAAACTCTGACCTCTTCCTGATCATGGCTCCTTTCCTTCTCCTCAGAAGCAAATAATGTTATTAAGGTCCATCTTTTTTTTTTTTTTTTAAGATTTTATTTATTTGTCAGGTTTGGGGGGGCGGCAAAAGCTAGAGGAGCCACAGGTAGAAGGAGAAGCAGGCTCCCTGCCGAGCAAGGAGCCTGATACGGGACTCGATCCCAGGATGCTGGGATCATGACCTGAGCTGAAGGCAGACACTTAACTAGCTAAGTCACCCAGGCATCCCAAAGGTCCATCTTTTTATAAAATCTTTTATAAAACGTACTAAACATTTCCATACACACAGACACACAGACGCGTATACCCATAGAAAACTTATGATTATTGATTAAACAGTATCATATTATATACAGCCTTGGGAAATGTGGTTTATTGTCTCTTAACATTTTGAAGATCTTTCTATATTGAGAGATATAGATTTACCTTATTTTTTTAGAAGCTACATGCAGTATGAATATATTTGGTGTTGAGCCTTGATTATAATCTTACAACCAAATGATACCCATTTAAAGCAAAACACTAGTTTATTTCTATTTATTTATTTATTTATTTAAGAGGCTTGCACTCACGACCCTGACATCAGCACCTGAGCTGAGATGGAGTCAGAGGTTTAACTGACTGAGCCACCCAGGCACCCCAGGGAAACACTACTTTAAATGAAGATTTTCAGTGGTCATTACTTCTAACGCTTAGGGAAAGTGCACTCAATGGGGCGCCTGGGTGGCTCAGTCGTTAAGCGGCTGCCTTTGGCTTGGGTCATGATCCCAGTGTCCTGGGATCGAGCCCTATATCGGGCTCCCTGCTTGGCCGGAAACCTGCTTCTACCCCTCCGACTCCCCCCGCTTGTGTTCCCTCTCTCTTGCTGTGTAGGTCTCTGTCAAATAAATAAATAAAATCTTTAAAAAAATAATATTAGTACTGTAGGATGCTTTAAGTGTACCAACTCTACAATCAGAGGTGGGGTTCAAATCTTAGCAGTTTTCATGTCTGCAAAATAGAAATAATACTAGTGACTACCTTGTAAGGGTTTTTAAAGTTTTTTTTTTTTTTTTTTTTTTTTTTTTAAATTTATTTGACAGAGAGAGATAACAAGTAGACAGAGAGGCAGGCAGAGAGAGAGAGAGGGAAGCAGGCTCCCCGCTGAGCGGAGAGCCCGATGCGGGACTCGATCCCAGGACCCTGAGATCATGACCTGAGCCGAAGGCAGCGGCTTAACCCACTGAGCCACCCAGGCGCCCCTTGTAAGGGTTTTTAAAATGAAAATGTGTCAATATATGTAAAATGCTTAGAGTAGGGTCTTGTGGAGTGGAAGCACCACAGAAATACTAACACAGTGCTTGAACTCTCAACCCTGGGATCAAGACCTGCGCTGAGATGAAGAATCAGACACTCAACTGACTGAGCCACCCAGGCACCCCCTGAAATATTAACTTTTAATATTAGGGCCTTAGTTCATATATAATCAAAAGAGAAAAACCATTTAGTGAGACTATAATAAGTGCAAATAAACAGTACTTATCAAGGACCAGACATTTTCATCAACACTTAATACTTTACAACAACCCTTTGGGGGTACAAATTTAATCCATTTTACGGAAATAGAAACTGAAGCTCACAGATGTTAAATTAATTTGCCTAATCACACATCTGAATGTGGTGGTAAAGATGGCATTTCCCCCCTCAGGTGCCTCTGATTCTAAAAGGCTCCGATCTCTATCAATTAGATCTACTATATGAATAGCTCTTGATACAAAGCTGGTCCTTAAAAATAGATCTCAGTAATTCACTATATCAAAAAATTGTATACAGTTGTGTGTGTGTATGTGTGTGTGTATTTTATATATATATATATTTTAAGGAAATGAATATATGTGTATATATGTAGTGCATATACATGTATGTATATATGTATGTGTGTGCATATACAATGTCATTTTTGAAAAAAGTGGGTAAATCCTTTATAAGTTATATAAAGTATATTTATATTATATATTTATATATTATATAAATTATAAATATAAGTGTTATATTTAATTTATATATTTATATTATATAAGGTATATGAAATATATAAAGTACATAAAGTATATTTCTTTATATTTGTATAAACAGAACAATATAATAGGATATACAAAATTTTAAATTTTTACTATCTCGGGAGAAAACTGGGGAGAGATTGCCAGTTTTTTCTATGTACTACTCTATGTTGGAAAATAGCTTTCTAACTTTAGAGATGTAAATGCAATTACAGTAAGGTATATTTAAAAAATTATGTAGACCAGGAGATGGCAGCATAGTAACACATTTGGTCTATGTTTCTTTGTGCCTCTCTTACAGTGCTTTTTTTTTTTTTTAAAGATTTTATTTATTTATTTGACACAGAGAGAGAGATCACAAGTAGGCAGAGAGAGAGAGAGGAGGAAGCAGGCTCCCTGCTGAGCAGAGAGCCCGACTCGGGGCTCGATCCCAGGATCCCGAGACCATGACCTGAGTCGAAGGCAGAGGCCTAAGCCTCTGAGCCACCCAGGCGCCCCTCTTACAGTGTTTTTAATGAATGTCAGTTTGGATCACGGCTATCTGTTGTTTCTAAATTTCTCCTAAATGAAACAATATTAACAGATTGTGGAATCCAGTCCCCGTTTTACTTGGGTTGGCTTATTGCTTAAAATATTATTTGATTTTTTTTTCAGGGTCTATAAATAAAATTTTATTGGAACACAGCCATGCGTATTCACTTATGAATTGTCTGTTTCTGGTTTTGCACTATAATGGCAGAGCTGAGTAATTGTGACAGAGACTGTACTTCTCACAGAGTCAAAAATATTTAGTATCTGACCCTTCACAGAATAAGTTTCCTGAATCTGGAAAATGAATTATTATTGTGTAGAACTAAAATTTCTTTTTAGAAGCTCTAGGAATATATAGTTGACCTTAGCAATTTCAAGATGTGTTACTGCATATCCTTATGATCTTGGTTTAAGATTTGAGAAAAGTAGGATGGGACTTCAGTAAATGTCTGATCCATAACTTTTAATCTTTGTGACTAAGTCACTCTGATGTTCCTCTATTATTTACTACTCTTTTGTTTGCTTGTCGTCAATATATCTTTCTGGGTGATAAATTCTCTGATGATTTAAAAAACAACAGAATACTTTTTTTTTTTTTTTATTCTTTAATATACCATTATTTGAGGAAGTTCTGGGATCTTTGTCTAAGGAAGGTTGAAAAACCCATTTGTGACTACTTCAATCTACCTGTGGGTCTCTGGTGGGCCTGTTATAGCTTATAGAGAGAACCCTTTCTACTAATGGGCCAATTACACTGGAGGAAGAAGAGTCCAGAAGTCATCATGCTATGCATGGCCAACAATACTCCCCAAAGGCTTTGCTGTTTTCAACACCTATTATCAAATTACTTCTCCTTCTCTATGTTGGTCTTGAGAATAGGACTTTTTATTTTTCTAAAGATTTTATTTAATTTTTTGACAGAGAGAGAGATCACAAGTAGAGAGACAGGCAGAGAGAGAGGAAGAAGCAGAAGCAGGCTCACCACCGAGCAAAGAGCCCTTTGTGGGGCTTGATCACAGGACCCTGAGACCATGACCTGAGCTGAAGGCAGAAGCTTAACCCACTGAGCCACCCAGGCAACCAGGACTTGGTTTTACGTATAGTTGCATATCCAATGTCTGGCACATAGAGGTTCCAGAAATGTTTGTTAGATGAACGAGTAAGTGATTTATGTAAGTAGTTGCATACAACGCTCTAGGCCAGTGATATCCATAGATCTTTGATTATGATAGAAATGATGTATATCAGTGCTACTTAGTACGGTAGCCATTAGCTTCATGTGGTTATTTTATATTAGAAATGATATTAGCATGGCTGAGGAAATGAATTTTAATTGTATTTAATTTTAATTAATTAAAATCAAAATAGTCCCATCGGCTAGTGGCTACCATATCAGATGGTGCGGCTTTTAGTTGTTGGTGATGTTACATGACTTCCTATTTTCCACTCTGCAGTGTTAGTGGATGATGGACTGAGACATTCTGCCTCAGCTGAATATGAAAATCTCTTTTCCAGCAGTACCTATTTATACATTCTGGGAATATTAAATAGAATATGCATGGTATGATTATGCAGGATTTAGATATGTGACAAATCTCTTTCTAGAGAGAGATTTAAATAGATTTCTCTGTATTTATATAGATCAATTGAGCTCTATCTACAGATATATCTCAATATACCTATATAAACAGCCTCCTTTGCCCAAACAGTTTCAGTTTCCAAATGATATTAATTTGGCTAAGATTGTTTCGATATGTGTGATCATCATAGATGAGTCTTTTAGCGTTCTTTCAGCTTTATAACAAAAAGGAGAAGAAAGAGATTCTCAGACCCATGTAAAGAATTGTGGTTGTAAGACTTTTAACAGTGTTTTTTTTCCCCTCTGACTGTTGATCCCATGGCAGTGTTTCTCAGCTGGGTGATTTTTGCCCCTCAGGGGACATTTGGCAATATTTGGATACATTTGGGGTTATTACAACTGGTGGAGATTACTATTGGCATATAGTGTGTAGAGGTAAGGAATACAGTTAAACATTCTACAAGTCACAGGATAACTGCCACCTTCCCCCACAGCAAAGAATTATCTCTGACTAATGTCCGTAGGCAAAAACAGAAAGTATAATGCAGTATAATGATGATTAAAAAAAATGAGTTTGAGTTTATTTTATAAATATATTTTAATGCATGCAATATAATATTATGTATGTGGGACAAGAGAGACTCTCAGCTGATACAGAACTCAGCAGAAAATCTTGCACAACAGTTATTTCATTAGCCAAATTAATCATAATGGGGGGAGCAAAGGTTTAGAAGCACAGAAAAGGATTGAGTTTTGTTCAAAACTAGTCCAATCATATATGGTGTCAAAATATACATTTAAATACATATGAAAATAACTTATTTTATTTTTTAAAAGATTTTATTCACTTATTTGACAGAGAGAGATCACAAGTAGGCAGAGAGGCAGGTAGAGAGAGAGAGGGAGAAGCAGGCTCCCTGCTGAGCAGAGATCCCGATGTGGGGCTTGATCCCAGGACCCTGAGATCATGATCCGAGTCTAAGGCAGAGGTTTAACCCGTTGAACCACCCAGGTGCCCCAAAAATAACTATTTTATCATAAAAGGTAAATCTCTCCAAAGATGCTTTCTAAATTATTTGAATATTCTCTAAAAACATCATATTTCAAAGAATGCCAGACTTTTTTTAACAGGAAATTTTAATATTAGACAGTAAAGACTTTTTCAAAATCTTTTTTTGTTTTTGTTTTTTGTTTTTTTTAAAAAGATTTTATTTATTTATTTGACAGACAGAGATCACAAGTAGGCAGAGAGGCAGGCAGAGAGAGAGAGGGCGAAACTGGATCCCTGCTGAGCAGAGAGCCTGATGCAGGTCTTAATCCCAAGACCCTGGGATCATGACCTGAGCCAAAGGCAGAGGCTTAACCTACTGAGCCACACAGGGTCGCCCAAAATCTTGTATCAAATTGTTTATGAATGTCTAATTTTATACTGACCTCTCATTTAAGTTATTTATGAATATCTAACATATTGATTTCTTATTCTGTGGGTACCTTTCTTATTCTGAATTTGATTGAAGGTAAAACCATTTAGAAAACAAAATGCATTAAGATGTAATAAAACAGAAGTGGAAAGTAAATTTACATAAAGTTTGGAACTTCTCTCATTTTTAGAGATGGAAAGTAGTTCCTTATCATGGAGTCCTTTTCTCATTTCCGCCTAACAAAAAGGCCCAGAAATTTTGTCTTTTTTCCTCCTAAATATCAAAAAAGCATTTTTAGGTAGTGTAGAACAGGATACTGGGTTAGGAAATGTTTCCAGTTTTGCTATTTGGTCCCAAGGTTTATTCATTGTTCCAAAGTAAATATTAGGGAGTTGTTTACCACCTTACACCTATTAGAATGGCAAAAATTAACAATCAGAAAACAACAAATGTTGGCAAGGGTGTGGAGAAAAGGGAACCCTCTCATACTATTGGTGAAAATGAAAGCTGATACAGCCACTCTGGAAAACAATACAGGGTTTCCTCAAGGTGTCAAAAAATAGAGCTAATCTATGACCCAGCAATTGCACTACTGGGTATTACCCCAAAGATACAGATGTAGTGAAAAGAAGGGGCACATGCATCTCAATGTTCATAGCAGCAATGTCCACAATAGCCAAACTGGAAGGAGCTGAGATGTCCTTCAATAGATGAATGGATAAAGAAGATGTGGTCCATATTTACAATGAAATATTATTCAGCCATGAGAAAGGATGAATACCCACCATTTGCACTGACATGGATGGAACTGGGGGGGATTAGGCTAAGTGAAGTAAGTCAAGCAGAGAAAGACAATTATCAAATGGTTTCACTCATATGTGGAACATAAGGGGAAGGGAGGGAAAACTGAATGGGAAGAAATCAGAGAGGGAGATGAACCATGAGAGACTATGGACGCTGGGGAACAAACAGAGGGTTTTGGGGGCGGGTGAGGGGAGGAGGTAACAGGGTGTTGGGTACTAAGGAGGGCACATATTATGATATGCACTAGGTGTTATACGTAACTAATGAATCATTGAACACTACATCAAAAACTAATGATGTACTATACAGTGGCTAACTGAGCATAATAAAAAAAATAAAATCTGTACGACTGGGTGTAAATGTAAATGTCAATTTTTTTTCAAGTTTCAGAAACAGGTACCTGTGCATCTGAGAGCAAAGGGGAAAGGACTCATAATAATGCCATCTCGTAAGTCCCTGTTTCAAATCTAGCGCCTCTCTATCATTTGTGTGAGCTTTGGTCCAAATGAATTACCTTGATTTATTTGGTACTGTGAGACTACAGATTCTTAATAAGGATTATT
The DNA here is from genome assembly GCF_010015895.1 of Lontra canadensis. Classification (NCBI taxonomy): domain Eukaryota; kingdom Metazoa; phylum Chordata; class Mammalia; order Carnivora; family Mustelidae; genus Lontra; species Lontra canadensis. Next base: position 12,612,375 of record NW_022630995.1, on the reverse strand, counting down.
TAGTGAAGGAGATAAAAACTGTGGAGTCAGGGAAGGGCAGCGTGCCTTGTCAGGGAAAAAAAATAGAGAACGCTTAGCCAGTTGGCACTTGTCTGATTAAACGGGATTATTCTAAAATGAGTAGTACATAGTAGGAACAGAAAGAAGGACAAGGAGATAATGAGAGACATTGGGCAGCAATGGCAGCTCTTTGTGGAGCTGACAGTATTTTGTACGCTCATGGTTAGCAAAACAGTTCAGATGGTGTAAAAGAAGATGCTTTCCTCATGTTTAAGAGGAATGTTGTCAGATCATGCTTATCTGCACCTTGAACTCAATGACAATATACATCGCAACACATACTCAACACAATTTGCTAGAGACCACATTTGCATTTTGCATGCAGAAGTGATTGCTGCATTAGATATTGGTTTTAGATTTAATCCAGTCTCGATAATGAGTCACTTTGGTGTAAATTCCAGGCTTATTTTTTTTTCCACAGTCTATTCCCCAGCTTACTATTCCAATAAGATACCAGATGTTTCTATCACGTGCTATAACCAGAGGTCCTCCAGAATCACCCTGAAGAAGAAGAAATGTACATTGTCAATAAAACAAATGAAAGGGAGTAAAAACTGCAAGTTAATGAGCACGTGAATACCTACTAAATTAATTTTTTTAAATCAAGATATGTAAAATGAATACTAACTTACTGTTAGTATTAATGTAACAGTAAGTTTATTACTTATTATCTCTGTTTTTATCTTACAACTTCTGCTTATCTGTGTAAATGTCTTCATTTGGGGGGCAGTGTGAGTAAAGCTAAGGTTTCAGTTTTATCTTGTGTACTTTTTAGTTTTGTTCTATCTAAAAGGAAGCACAAATTGAACCTAAGTCTAGGTATACAATTCTTACATGAATGACGACCTTAAGGCTCAACTATATGTCACCTCCATGAAGCCTGTCCTGTCAACTATATAAAATCACTAGCTATGAATTTGAATTGCATCTCGTACCACTCACACCACTTGATAGGAAACTGTCCTGGATGTTATATTGTTGTGTAGTAATAGGTTTAAGAGGAGAAATATAATGCAAAGGACACTCCAGGCAAATGTGCATTATTTATTACAGACAGGCTTTTGTTTCTAAATCAAGATTTAATCCCTAGCCCTCATGAATTGGTTTGAAGTGTGTGAATCTTGAAGACTTACCTAATATCTTTAGCCTAAGGTGTAGACAAATGATTTTTAAAATCTTTTAGCAATGAACTTTTCATTCAAATGAAACATTATATGGAAGTCCCTTACAGATTTATTTTATAAGAACAATGATCCTGTATGAAGCAGTCCAGGGGTCTTGTGCTTTTAGCTCCCTTCCCTTTTCTTTCCATGCTTCTTAGTACCGTTTAGGGATCAATGGACAGAGTATGAAAACTCTGGTCTACTAAAAGTCATGCTCCTCAGCTCCTTTCCGGTAGGACCACATCCTAATTTAGGTCCTCAGTATTTTTTTACTCTGCTATTGGTGAAGGAAGCAAGGGAGCATGGGCCAACAGCAGAGAACATCTGCTCTTATACAGATTTATGTTCCTGCTGAAAAGTCATGTGATCCAGTTGTATTGTGGGCCACCCTGTTGTTTCTGCTTCTCCTCAGGAAGTAGTGAGTGGGAGATCTTGTATTCTAGAACATGTAGCCAAATCCTAGGATTTTATTCTTTTTGTTACTTGTGTGCTATATTATTAGATTGTAAATTCATATGGATTCAGTGTAGGTTTTTTAATATTTATGTTTCCTTCAGTAATTGACGCATTATCTTGCAAATTACCAAAAAAACCCACCCCTGAATAAATAAGTGAATGAATTATTATATCACATTACAGACAGCCAATGGCAGATCAATGGTGTCACCTTCACATTTAGGAAAAAGCTGGTGTATGTGTCAAATTCTCAAACATTTCCTAATCTTTCAAGAATTGTTAAACTTTTGGACCCATGTCAAAATCTTTATTATTTTAGTTACTTATTTTTAGTCTTTTAAGTAGCCTGAATTTAAAACTGATATTTTCCTTAAATGCTTAATACTTAAAGTTTTGTATGGTTTGGGGAAAAGCTATTTATTTAATTAGTTTTTAGACATAATTGGTGAGGTAGCGCTTTAATATGAATTAATGTGGATAAATATATTTTTTTCCTAATAGGGCGATTCTACCTGAATGTACACTGCTAAAGGTCAAAGGGTTAAGTACTGGTAAAATGATTCTCTGTTGGCCATGGAGTTATCTGCAGACCTCATTCCACAGTGCCTTACAAGTAGTAGGGATTATATAACTAAGTGGTTACCACTGTGACTTGAAGCAATGATTGTGTGGCTTTCTGGCTTGGTTTCCATTATCTGCTTCCAGTTTTTTTTTCTCTAATTAAAGTTCTAATTTGCAACTGATGCTCATTTTTTACAAATGGTTTTGGAAAATAAGAGGGTGTTAAAAGAGGAGTATTTCTTATAGTTCTCCCATTCCCTCTTTTTACACTCTCCTCTCTCCTCCACAACTTAATTTTTGGGGGTCATATGAAGTGACATTGGTCTATGGTCAGTATGGCCACCTCTAGTCAACAAATTCATTTCTGTGGATTTGAGTCTATTCTTACCTCACAGGCATCTAGTTTTCCTGTTAAGAATCCAGCACATATCATTCCTGATGATACGGCACCACCATATACAGGAACTTGATTACATATATCATTACTTATGATCTCTACTTCAACTTGTCTCAGAGTATTGGGAAAGGGACCTAGAGAAGAAAAAAAAATTAATAGATGAAGAATTTTCACATTGTTGCTTATGATAGTTAATTGTTGTATCTTAAAAAAGATGAATCAGTGATAAAATATGTCTTGAAGTTGACACTGTGCTTAGTGACAGCGCTTAGGTTCAAATTCTATTTCTTATGTGTCTTCTATGTGCTAGGTACCATTCTTGGCACATTTACTTCCACTATCTTACTTAATCCTTGCAATAACCAACAAAGATAGATAAGAATATTTTCTTTTTAGGGGCGCCTGGGTGGCTCAGTGGGTTAAGCCTCTGCCTTCGGCTCAGGTCATGATCTCAGGGTCCTGGGATAGAGCCCCACATAGGGCTTTCTGCTCAGCGGGGAGCCTGCTTCCTCCTCTCTCTCTGCCTGCCCTCTGCCTACTTGTGATCTCTGTCTGTCAAATATACAAAAATCTTTAAAAAAAAAAAGAATATTTTCGTTTTCAGATGAGAAAACTAAAGCTTACCCAGTTATGAGTCTTGCTATGATCACATAGTTAAATGGGTAATAATATTAGATTTAAACATTAGATTTAAATTAAATTTAAATGAGAACATTTCTCACCACCTGAGATGATCTGTGGTAGTTCACCTTACCTTACCTTACCTGGAAATCTGCCACTTCACTCTAAAAAGGACACAGCGATACCAGGAATTGAGAATCCTTTAGGAAGAGGAGTACAGAGCAGTGTTGTACTATCAGAAAGTAATTTTAATACTAAGTAGATGGAATGCTATTGCTTCATGAGAAAGACCATGTCTACTTTGATCTTAAATGGCTATCCAAACTAATTCCAGGGTAAGTAACAAATACCATGAGAAGAAATAGATTGTGTTTTATTAATGACCCACTCATTTATTGATTTGTTGTATGAAAAGTACCATTTCATTGTGTATTGTATGGTTTTAGTCATTGTGTTCTCATATCCCTTAACAGCTTTTAAAAATTAATTAGTTAATTAATTTATCTTTTTGAAAAATTTAAATTCAATTAGCCAATATAAAGTACATCATTAGTTTTTAGTGTAGTGTTTAATGAGTCATGCATATAACAAGTATAGCAACTTTTAAACATTGTTAGTCCTTCATATAACGATGGGTGCTCTGTTTATAACAGTTTCAAAGACAATTGAGAAGAGGACGGAGGGCAGAGCTGTCAGTTTGATCAACTAGTCAGGGTAATTCTGTGCTAAAGACTGGTCTTAGAGGCAGCATATAGGAGTTTGAACACTGCACAATTTATGTGCTATTTAGCCCTGTGCAATTTATTTAATCATAGTAAGCTTCATTTTACTCACCGGTAAAGTGAGAAAACGGTACCTATCTCACATGTTTTTTGTGAGCTAGAAAGTAATTGATGTAATCAGTTATGATAGTGCTTTGTTTCATATTCAAATTTTAGTCAATGGAAGCTATTGGAATGAACTGTAGACTTCAAGATTACATATTTAAAACCCTCCTGGTACAAAGCTGCACTTCGATGTTAATGATGACTGCTGAGTGCTAGAGCTTTTATGAGAAGATCTAGGTTTCTAGGGATTTTGTCACTAACCGTAAATAAATTCAATCCTCTATATTAACACTAGTAAATTCACTTACCTGGGACTTGACCATCTTGCTGAAAAACTAAGCCTAAGTCCTCTACAGTCATTAAAGTTATATAAGTTCTAGTGAATTTCTTCACCATTTTTAAGGATGAGAGGGTCATTATATGACCATTTCCTCTTCATTTCTGATTCTTCTTGAAATGCTCCCAGGGAAGAGTCTGGTCACCATCTGTTCTTTATACAGAGTTTTAGAACAATCTAAATCATTTGTGTAGACGCTTCAGGAGTATTCAATACTATCTCTTTTGTTCTGATTGACATTTAAAATGTATAGATATTCCTAGTCTTTTAATCAACTGAATCTCAAGTACTTATAATTTGTGTGCCTACTTTTATGTTTTATGTTATGGTACTTAGTCTAAGATGCTAGGTTTTAAATTTTAAATTCTTATCGTTCCTTAAACTCAACTTTTAAAAAGTCAATTCAGGTGTGTAACAATATAATAAGCTATTTTACATTATCAAACACTCAAGGAAGAAATTATCCAGAATAGAAAATTTCCATTTTACAAGCTGTCTGGTTCCAAGATTTCTAATTAGATACAATTGGATAAATTTTGGGAGGTAGGAGAAGAAAATCTTAGTCCTATCTCAGTTTCAAAATGCAGAGAAAACCATAATCCAATATTGAATACTTAAGTTTTGACTGATGTCTTAAAAATTCATAATGTTATTCCTGAAAAGTATGCATCTTGCTAGAGTAAACAGATCAGTGCTTGGTAATCTGCACACTACAGGGCATTGAATGATCCATGATGAAGTCCCAAAGCACTCACAAACCACTACTCTGGGAGTGGGTGGTGTTAAGTTTAATTAGGGTCGACAGGAAGTGTAACTGGTATTGCCCTAGTGGTAGATGCTATTCAATTCTTCTCCAATCATTAAGTGGCCTGTTTATTCCCAAAAGATTTGATTCCCCTTTGTACTCATTACCATTCCTTACAAAACAAGGCAGACCCCCCAGAGATGAGGAAAAGAATTTTCAGATTATAATGATAATACAAAAAGCTGGACCCAGTCTCAGAATCTTGAAGTACATATGGAAGGCAAGCAGATTTCTGTAAAAATGAAGTGACAAAGGCTCAGTAGATAAAAGCTATACTTGGAGGAAGTACATAAATAAGACTACAACTTTTTAGCAAGAGTCTGGAACAAGAGTCAGAAATTCAGATGCAGATTAGACTATGTGCAGTTTGATCACCTAGGAGAGGTAGAAACTGGAGACTCACATCAGGATCTAAAGATCTATCTTTGCACTTTATTGTGTGTTAGTAAATGTAGTAAAATGTCGTACTTGTGAACTTTATAAATCCTGAGGCCCAAAAACTCCTCCAAAGTTACATGGATTGGAGGGGCCACATTTAATATCTAGCATCATGCATGCCATTTAAAATAATTGTGCAAGGCTGTTTTTGTTTAGCTGCATGACACATTACAGAAGTTTATCATCATTACTGCTCACAAATCACATACTTTAAGATTCATGTAGCCATAGCAGAATCTCTGCATATGAGGACAGCCACAGAAAGAAGGATTGTGAAAAAATATGCTTGAATAATTTTTGAAAAGAAAGTTATAACTAACTTCCCAAGTAACCCATAAAGAAGGCATTAGACATAGATGCTGGGTAATAGTTCTAGCCAAAGTTTCCAAAAGTCACCATATCTAGATTTTTCTATGTGCTGTTTCATGATATTTTCCAAGGGACATCTTGATTTCATCTCTTATTTTCAATATTGTGATTTTCAATTTTATTTTACATCTCCATTCAAATGGAAGATAGGTTTGCATTTTTTGCTTAGCTTTTTTTTTTTTTTTTTAACTGAGATACTCACCATTAGCTTTTAATGCTCCCCATCCAGTGACAAACACTGAACTCTGAGGCAAGACTTCAAAAGTAGCATCTGGGAGACAGACTCTGCCCACATCATTGGAAAATAGGACAGGGGTGGAGAGCTTCACCACAGCGATGTCATCGTCATGCTTATGGGCAGCGTAGTTTTCATGAATGATAATTGATTGTATCTTTCTTCTCATCAGTGGAGGGCTGAGAGTTGTTCCAAAACTAGCCATCCAGAGTTTGGGGTTTTTGTAACTGATCACAGATGAAAAGGATTATGGTTGATTCATTTCTGATCTAAAGTTGCCCAGGACTCTGAATCAGCATGAGACATAGGGGTGGTAGAAGGGCAAATTGTTTAAGGTGATAATTGGTAGGTCTTCCCACCTTATTTGAGGCTTCACCCCCCAGGACTGCTTTCTTTCATTTAGCTGATCCAAATGCCCCCATTCTAAGGTAGCTTAAATTACTTCCTTTGAGGGGGAGTTTGTATTTTCTAAAGGGAACAAAATATTATTGCTATTTTTGATATAAAAGTAATACAGATTTGTTGAAGAGGCTATAAATAAATAAAAATTAGACATATGTACATATCCACACACATGTATGCCTTCATATGAATTCAGTTATATAAATGTCCGTATAGCTATGAGGGGAGAAAAAGAGAGGGAGAAAAGGGAAGAGGAGAGTGAAAGGTGTCATACTGGAGCCACACCTTGTATATTGTTTTCTTATCTTTTCTTTTTAGTTAACATTTTACCCAGGATATTTTCCCATATTATATGAATTTCCCTAGTTATTACTATCTCTTTATTATCTCCATATATCACATATGTTAAATCTTCAAGAAAGATTAAAAATTGCAATCCTAAAGATAGTCTTGTGGGATAATCTGATGTAAATTTGTGGGTTCAGATACTGTATTAGCAGAGTTTTAAAAAAAATCTCAATATATCCTAGGAAAACTGCTGAGTGTGTTTAACTTTTGACAGCATCGGCTTGTTCTTAAAGTTGGGAAAATATATTCTGGGGAATATATTTTCAGTTGGAAATGAAGATTTCTCTAACTTTTCTACTCTTCTTTAGTAACTATCATCTGTTCCTAAGCCTGCTTCACAATCATGAGATCCTGTGGGAGACTAAGATGCTCATAAAGGAATGAAAGCATGTGTCTTTGGCTCTGGTCATGATCTCGAGGTTATGGGGGTCTTGGGGTCTGGGATGGAGCCCATATCAGGTTCCTGCATAGTGGAGAGTCACCCTTCCCACTGCTCATGCTCTCTCTGTCAAATAAGTAAATAAATAATCTTAAAAAAAAAGAATGAAAAAGGGATGAGAATTATAGGAAATGAAGATGAAAAAAGAAAGTGAAATTGGTGATCCTGTTGGTACAGACTGAGGGCTTACATGTCAAAGCAGTGAGCAGCAGTCAGGAGCCACTCCTCACTGATCAAAGAAGCTCCACAGAAATGGATGCCGTCCATTTGCAGGCTGGCTTGCCATGGCCAATCAGCTTTTTTTGCAGGATAACCATCAGCAATTCTTTCCATAGATGGAAATTCCCTCCCTCTTCCACAACCTGTCAGAAGGAAATAAGATAGTTATTTATTAATATTTTATTTTATTTTACTTGTCTGTTTTAGCTGACACAGAACGTTACATTAGTTTTAGATATATTACACAGAGATTCAACTTTTCTAAGCATTATGCTATGCGCACAAGTATAGCTATAAGATGGTTATTTATAACCAGAGTTATAAACATGTGTGGGTGTGTTTGGCACATAGTTAAAGATGGAAACATTAGGGTGCCTGGGTGGCTCAGTGGGTTAAGCCTCTGCCTTCAGCTCAGGTCATGATCTCAGGGTCCTGGGATCGAGGCCCGCATCGGGCTCTCTGCTCAGCGGGGAGCCTGCTTTCTCCTCTATCTCTCTATGCCTGCCTCTCTGCATACTTGTGATCTCTCTCTCTGTTTCAAATAAATAAAAAATCTTAAAAAAAAAAAAGATGGAAACATTAATAGGTTTGCCTTGCCTTTAAAAAGTTAATTGAAATTATATAATAAAATAGTGATTATTCACATTGAAAAAGTATTGACTTAACAAAGTAAACTATTTAATGTCCTCCCTGGTACATTTAAAGCAACTTCAGCTCAAGGTTTTTTTTTTTTTTTCATATCTTTCTAGGTCATTTTCTTACGTATGACGATGTATTCCAGTGATATTTGACAAATTTTGTGTGTCAAAAGTACACTATTTATTGTAGAAAAATACCATTTGTACACTTAAAATGCTTGTCTAATATTATAACAATTACCCTACTATAACTTAAGTCTCAAAGTTCACATATTAACATTAATGAGTGTCATTTAGTTCTAAGCAAGATTTTCTACTTTAACAAAGTGAGCCAAATAAAAAGAAATATGATAAAATGATAGGGAATTGTTAAAAGAAGTTGTCAATGAAATTTTCTGTGAGGAATAACAAGTTATTCTCACATAAACATTCCCAATTATTAGTAGTAATTTTTCCCATCATGGAGAGTTAAGTCATGCATCCATTCAGAGATATTATATACTTTGGGGAAATAGTAAACATGGGGATAGAGAAACTCTAGCAGTATTTTGAGTTTTAGAATTTGATTTGCAAATATTGCAGTGATATTCTCAAACTTACAGCTGTTCAGAATGTGTTCTGCTTGTGCTTCATTCATATCTGGAAAAAAAACCAAGATGATTGCTCAGTAATGGAACAATTATAATTTGAAAATACTATGCTTACATGTCATGAGTGTTTCTGGTTAGCATGAACTGAATTATTCAGGAATTTCTTAAAGACAATAAAATAAATTCCTACAAAAAGGAGAGGCCTGGATATAAGTTCTTTCTTCTATTTGTGGACTCTAAGAAAATCCTGGTTTATAATTTTAAAATCATTGGCATTGAGAAGGATATCATTTGTCTGGAAAGAGGACTACATCTAATTAATTTAGCCATACCAATTTATTAAAATGCAGGTTATGCTGAAGAGGATCTAGGACTACTTTCATATATGTACTATTATATGGTGGATACCATTTCCTTTTGTCCTCGTTCATATGTTAGTGATAGGATAAAGGCACTGAAAGCATCTTAGATGCTGACATCTCCACAGAGGCTCCAACTGGAATAAAGATCTACTAGTGTAATAACAAATCCTCAATACATATTAGTCATTTTATCATAAACTGAAACAAAAGGAAGCATGATCAGTGAATATTCCCTAAAATTATATGAATTATTCCTTATGCCAGACAGTATAATAAGCAATCCAAATCCATGTTTTTGTTAAGATGAAAACCAGTGTAGAGTTTTGGTAAGCTTGCAAATTAATGAATCTTTCAGTCAGACTCTAAAGAGGAACATTGTGTTCATCTGCTAGGAACTCTGCTGATGTTTATGTCTATATTTATTAGAATAAATCCCTTAGAATTAGGTTTTGCCAATAATAGCAATTCTCTAGTGGCTTCCCTGATCTTTAAAATAACCCCAAAATTCCTACCTGGAGCTGTATGACATGGTCCCTATTTATGTCTTTGTTGTCATGTTGAACTGTTCTTGTTTTAAGCCACTACTCAGTGGCCACCCTAGCCTTTCTGTTTCTTGACTGTGCCAAGGTATTCCTACAGTCTTTGTTCTAGTTGTCCCTCCTTGCAGAAATACTCTTCCCATGACCATTTTCATGGTTGATTCCTTGTTGTCATTCAGATCTTAGCTTAAAAATCCTCTCCTCAGAGAGACTTTCCGTGTCACATCAAAGTAGCCTCTCACTCCCTATTCTCTATGGAAATTCATATTATTTGATATTACTTTGTTTATATACTTGTTTAATGGACCATTATCTTTTTTATTCCAATTAAAATGTTCTATGAGGACAGGTAATTTAGTTCCTGGCACAAATAGATTCTGCTGAGATAATAATGAGCAGTAATAACTAATAGTTTACTATGTCTTATGTACTAGCGACTGTACCAAACACTGCTATATCCACACAATAGTATTATGAGGCAAAACTATTAAGGACATGGCTTAAATACTTCTCAAGGTAAGAAACTTGTCCTACAACTATTTCACTGTAAGGTCGATTATAATCTAGTGTTACTTGCTGTAGGTTATGGATCAATGAGGGGGTGGAATTATGGTTACTTCACAGATAACTTTAGCCTTGGCTCACTTCTATCAGCCGAAACTATTGATGAACTTCCATGGTGATGCTGTATCTCATATGTACACATTATCTAGTAGATGTGTTCCACATGCAGGATAAAAGAAGTTAAATATCTCCAGTTCTAGAACAAGATTGTGTAGACTCACTTTTTTCTGCTCTTCTTCTATAAATACAACTAAATACCCTGAAAATTATCTAGCAGATAATAAAAGAACTCTGAAAGCTGGAAAGAGGTAGGCAAAATGACTAGAGACTACAGGGTTTTAAGGACAATGTGGTGAGTTTCCTAGTGTTGTGTTCATCTCACATATACTCTGGACTGGAGACCAAGAAAGGCCTGCAATCGGAACCATCAATGGGCATAGACAAAAAAATCTCAAGAATAGTCTGCTCTCTCCATCCAAATACAGGGAAAGAAGAAGTACAAGACCCAGTGAGGAGCCCAAACGTCCTGCTTCACAATACAGGGCTGACTATCCATTTTGTCAGAAGTAATGACAGCAAGAAGACTTTAACCATCCTAAACCCTACTTTCTAACTAGGGGATCAGCTTGCAGACAGATACCCACAGGGACAACATCAACCTTTATACACCCAGTGACATAAATAGGTTCAGGCCCACTGCACCCCTCCACAAATGATAACCTAGGGATGGAAAGCAGCCTAGAGAAGCCTGTTCTACTCCCATATATGTTGCTGGCAGTAGGGGTTGAGAGGAAGCTCCAGAAGACTAGAATAGTACTGCAAGGGCTCTGAAAACTAAATTGTTATTGAAACAATGAAAGTAGGTGAGACTACACTCTAAACATAAATAAGTGGACTACCTGCTAAAATAAAAGAATTAAATAGGATCAAGAGTCTCCTAACATAATAATCAAAAGGTTTGAATACAAACAAAGTTACTTGCCATACCAAAACCCAGGAGAACTACAATCTGCACGAGAAAAGACAATCAACTGATGCCAATACTGAGGTGAATAAGATGTTGGAAGGATCTGATGTGGATTTTAAAGCAGGTGCCAGAAAAATAATTTAGTAGTCAATTACAAATTCTCCCAAAACATGTAAAATATAAAATCTAAGCTAAGAAACAGAAGTTATAAAAATCAAATGGAGGGGTGTCTGGGTGGCTCAGTTGGTGAAGCGTCCAACTTTTGATCTCAGCTCAGGTCTTGATCTCAGGGTTGTGAGTTCAAGCCCCATGTTGGGCTCCACACTGGGCATGGAGCCTATTTAAAAAAAAAAAAAAAGAAAATTGTAGGACTGACAATAACAACAACAATAATAATAATAGTAATAATAATAAAAAACCCTGTTAGATGGTCTTAATAATAGAGTGGAGATGGGGGATAGAATCACAGTAAATTCCAATGAAATTAAATAATATTTACTCAGAAGAACAGAGAGAAAAGAGACTGAAAAAAAATTAACAAAGCCTCTGAGATTTGTGGGATAATAACAAAAGATTTAACATTCATATCAGAGTTCTAGAAGGAGAGAAAAAGAGTATGAGACTGAAAAAGTATTCTAGGAAATAATGGTTGGAAACTCCCTAGATTTAGCTAAAGACAAAGATGTATAGATTCAAGAAGCTGGGAAACTCTCAAATAGGAAAAACTCAAATCCACTCCAAACCCATTATAATTGAGTTACTAAAAGCTAAAGACAATGAAAAAAATTCTTAAAAACAGAAAAATGATACATTACCTATAAAGTAACACCAATTCAAATAACAGCAGTTTTCTCATCTGAAATCATGGAGGACAAAAGGAAGTGGCATAGCATTTTTCAAGTTCTGAAAGAAAAAACTATCAACCATGAATCCTATATCCATTGAAACTATATTTAGAAATAAAGGTGTTCTAGGATGAAGGTACATGGAAAGAATTTCACTTTCTAAAAGACCTACTCTTGGCTAATGGCTAGAGGAAGCTCTCCAAACAAAATACAAATGATAATAGAAGAAGGCTAGTACCTTCAGAAAGGAAAGAGACAGAATATGTAAAAACATAAATATACATAATAGACTATTTTTCACCTCCTAGGTTTCTTTAAACTTATTTTATGGTGAAACCAGAGATGCAACACCATCTGATGTGCAGAATATATAGAGAGGAAATACTAATCTGATGTGCAAAATATATAGAGAAAAATGTATCTAAAAAATGGGGAGGACAAAGAAACCAAAATGGAAGTAAAGTTTCTACACTTCATTTGAAATGGTATAATGTTGCCACCACTAGGCTATGATGTTATGTGTGTGTATGTTAATACCTAGTGTAGCCACTAGAACAGTTATACATAGTGATAAACTCAAAAACATTACAAATAAATGAAAATGGAAATCTAAAACATGTTCATGTTACTCATAGGGATGGAGGGAAAAAGGGACAGAGGAACAAGACACAGGACAAAAGAAAGCAAATAATAAAATGAAAGATTTAAGCTCTAACATAAGAATACTTAATATGTGGATGGTTTAAATACATCAATTAAAAGATAGAGTGTGATTAGGAAAACATGACTCAACTATTATCTTTTTACACTAAAATTTCTAAATTGAAAGTAAAAGGATGGAAAAAGATCTTACAAATAAGAATCTAAAAAAAAGCAATAGTGGCTCTATTAATATCAGATAAAGTGGACTTCAGAGAAAAGAAAATTACTGGATACCTAGAGGGACATTACATAATGATAGAAGGATCAATCTACTAAGATGAAGTAACAATTTTAAATGCATGTTTATAAATAGCAGAGCTTCAAGATACATCAAGCAATAACTAAAATAGCTAAAGAAAGGAATAGAAAAATTCACAGTTGTAGCTGGGAACTTCAGCAGCCTCCAATATCAACTGATGTAATTACCAGACAGAAAGTCAGCAAGGATATAGCATTAAACAACACCATCAACAACAATGTCTAACTGACATTTATAAAACTCCATGCAACAATAACAGAAAGCACATTATAAACACGCATGGAGCATTCATTAAAATAGACCATATCCTGTGTCATATTTAAAAGAATTGAAATCAGAATGCGTTCTCTGTTCAGAGTGGGGTCAATTAGAAATCAATAACAGAAAGGGAAGGAGAAAAATCTCCAAATACTTGGGAATTAAGCAACAGACTACTAAACAATACATGTATTCAGGAAGAAGTCCCAAAGAAAATTAAGAATTACATAGAATTGAGTGAATATGAAAGTACAACATAGCAAGTATTGTGGGATGCAGATAAAGCATTACAGAGAGGAAAATTATAGCACTAAATGCTTATTTAGAAAAGAGAAATGATCTCAAATCAGTATTCTTGAGTTCCTAACAAAAAACAAACAGACAAACAGAAAAAGAAGAGCAAAGTAAGCCTAAAGTAAGGAAGAGGAAGGAAATAGTGAAGAACAAACTATTGATACACACATCAACATGGATGAACCTCAAGGAAATTATGCTGAGTAGAAAAGGTCAATTTCAAAAGATACAAAGTGTATGATTTACATGACATTCATGAAATAATATAATTATAGAGATGGAGAAAGGATTAGTGGTTGCCAGAGGCTAGGAATGGGTAGAGGAGATGGGTGTAGTTATAAAGAGGTAACACAGGGGAATCTTGATTTGGTACAGTTGAATATATTGAGTGTGGTAGTAGTTATGCAAGTCTACATACGTGATAAAATGGCATAGAACTATACCTACACAAATGAGATCATATAACTGTGAAATCTGAATAAGCTCAATGGATTGTATTTATGCCAATTTCTTCGTTTTGATGTTGTGCTATAGTTGTATAAGATGTTAACATTACCAAAGGCCGGAGGGAGCATGCAAGTGCATAAGATATCCCTGTAAATTTCTTTGCAACTTCTTATGAATCTATAATTATTTCAAAATATTTTTAAAAATCAAGCACCCTATATAAAATCAGCGCACTATAATCAACTGTATTTCTACACAGTAGCAATGAGAGAGAAGAAAGAGAAATTAGGGAGTTGATCCCATTTATAATTGCTCCAAAACCCATAAGAGACCTAGGAATAAACCAAATCAAAGAGGCAAAGGATCTGTACTCAGAAAACTATAGAACACTCATGAAATAAATTAAAATGACACAAAGAAATGGAAAAAAGTTTCCATGCTCATGGACTGGAAGAACAAATATTGTTAAAATATCTATGCTACTTAGAACAATCTATACATTCAGTGCAATCCTTATGAAAATACTATCAACTTTTTTCACAGACCTGGAACAAATAATCCTAAAATTTGTATGAAACCAGAAAAGACCCTGAATAGCCAAAGAAATGTTGAAAAAGAAAACCAAAGCTGGTGGCATCATGATCCTGGACTTCAAGCTATATTTCAAAGCTGTAATCATCAAAACAGTATGGTACTGGCACAAAAACAGATACATAGATCACTGGAACAGTGATGGATCCTTAACTCTATGGTTAACTGATCTTTGACAAAGCAGGAAAGAATATCTAATGGAAAAGAGACAATCTCTTCAACAAATGTTGTTGGGAAAACTGGACAGCCACATGCAGAAGAATGAAACTGGACCATTTTCTTACACCGTACATAAAGATAAACTCAAAATGGATGAAATACCTAAATGTGACATAGGAATCCATCAAAATCCTAGAGGAAAACACAGGCAGTGACATCTGTGACCTCAGCTGCAGAAACTTCTTGCTAGACACATCTCCAAAGGCAAGGGAAACAATGGCAAAAATGATTATTGGGACTTCATAAAGATAAAAAACTTTTGCACAGCAAAGGAAACAGTTGACAAGAACAAAAGACAACTGACAGAATGGGAGGAGATATTTGCAAATGTCTTATCAGATAAAGGAGTAGTATCCAAAATTTATAAAAAATTTATCAAACTTAACACCACAAAAAACCAAATAATTCAGTTAAGAAATGGTTAGAAAACATGAATAGACATTTCTCCAAAGGAGACATGTAAATCTCCAACAGACACATGAAAAAGTGCTCCACATCACTCATCATCAGGAAAATACAAATCAAAACCACAATGAAATATCACCTCACACCAGTTGGAATGGCTAAAACTAATAAGTCAGGAAACGACAGGTGTTGGCGAGGATACAGAGAGGGGAGATCTCCTACACTGTTGGTGGGAATACAGGCTGGCCCACCCACTCTGGAAAACAGTATGGAGGTTCCTGAAAAAGTTGAAAATAGAGCTACTCTATGACCCAGGAATTGCACTACTGGGTATTTACTCCAAAGATACAAATGTGGTGACCCAAAGGGGTATCTGTTCTCCAGTGTTTATAACAGCAATATCCACAATAGCCAAACTAAGGAAAGAGCCCAAATATCCACTGACTGATGAATGGATAAGGAAGATCACACACACACACACACACACACACACACACACACACACACAGGAATACTACGCAGCCATCAAAAATGAAGTTTTGCCATTTGCAATGATGTGGATGGAACTAGAGGGTATTACGCTAAGCGAAACGAGTCAATCAGAGAAAGACAATTATCATATGATCTCACTCATATGCGGAATTTAAGAAACAAAACTGAAGATCATAGGGAAAGGAAGGAAAAAGTAAAACAGGATGAAATCAGAGAATAAGACAAATCTTGAGACTCAATCATAGGAAACAAACTGAAGGCTGCTGGAAGGTTGGTGGGTGGGGGCAAGGGATAACTGGGTGATGGACATTAAGGAGGACATGTGATGTAATGAGCACCAGGTATTATAAAGACTGATGAATCACTGAACTCTACCTCTGAAACTAATAATACATTATATGTTAATTAATTCAATGAATTCAATTAATTAATTGAATTTAAATTAAAAGAAATAAATCAAGCATCCTGGAAGAAAGTCTGAATTATCTTTCTTTTCTTTTTATGTACTATTTTAAACATTGTCATTTGAAGAACTAATCGGATAGTGTGCAGTCCAAAAATGTAAGGGGAAAACAATACCAAGGTATAGTATATATAATATATATTGTATATAATTATATATATAATATACAATTTTATATATTGTATATATAAAAAATATACCAAGGTATTCCCTTCCTTTCCTTTTCTTTCCCTTCCTTTCCTATCCCTTCCCTTCCTTTCTCTTCCTTTCCCTTCCTTTTCCTTGTCACTCAGAATCACTGGAGAGAATTCTGACTTCTATATAATGAGAAGAAAGGCCATAAATATTTTATATTTTATAGTATGTAATATAAAGTATGTCATATTTTATATTATAAATCACAAGGCTATAAATTTTAGGAAAAAATTCACCTAATTATCCATGGGCATTTCTACAATTTTTTATATTCTACAATTCTACAATTTTTTAAATTCTACAGTTTTTAAAAATATCTACATGGACAACTATTTAGCAAACTTGCACTTATTAACTGAAAGCCAAACTCAAAGCTTCCCCTTGAGCTTTAGTATGATCCTGTATAAGTTACTTTTGAAGGATTATATTTAACATTTTCTGCATCGTTTCTTCTGTGTTAGACTTAAGATTATTTGCCAACTAACTCTTCCAGTATTTGTGTTTTGGGGCCATATGTGTGTTTTGGTTTTTCAGTTACCTTTTTCAAGACCTGTTATCAATTCTCCAACTTCCTAGGATCAGGGGTTCTAAAGATATCTGTGAAAGTCCATAAAATAATACATTACATTAAAATGTTTATACTTGTCCTTTTCAAAGCATTTTTAAGTTTTTCCAAAGGATAAGTTTCATAGTTGCTACTAATTTCATTTTGCAAAACAGGAACTAAGACAGTTTCAGCAACTTACCCTAGGCTGCCCTACTATGGTTATTGTTGACATGGGTCTCCTGAGCTCTAGTCTAGGGTTCTTCCTACCACTACCTTCAGACTTTCTTCTAGAATGCATTCCAGGCATTTTCTTTCTACTGTATATACTGAAATCATTTCTATGAGTTTTGTTTTTAAAATTTTTATGTATTTTTGTGTAGTTCTAAAGCTCTATATGGAAAGAAGAATGGTCTAGTTTCCTCTGTGTTCTGTGGTGCTTGTTTAATTAAAGATTGCTTTTGTTTCCTGCCCACTTTCAAAAGAATGAGCTAGTTTATAGAGTTAAAGATAGATCACTTTACAAATACCAAGTTCCTGCTCTCTGCTGAGTTCTGTGCTAATCTTCGGGATATGATTGTAACTACAGAAAACATATTCCCTGTGTTCAAGGACTTGGCAGTCTTTTGCAGAAAAAGATGAAATAAAAAATAAACAAGTTAATTTCAGAATACCCTTGGTAAGCACAGAAAGGATGAATGATAAATCCAAGGAGACCATTCCATGGGAATGAGGAATGTCTTAACTGTAACTTGCTCTGATTGGCAAGAGATCTGGTGATGGATAATTTGCCACAGATACCTGAATAGACAATCCCTCATCTTGATCCAGCAACACTATAAAGGACCTAAGTGCCCTAATAACACAAAGTCAGGGTGGACAGATCCAGAAATGATAGAGTTTAGGTTTGTAACATTTGGCTTAACGGGAGCTCAAGATTAAATTAAATTATTTTTAAAAATCAAAACTTCACACATACCTACTACATCCTTCAACAAAATGCTTTCTTCAGAAAGTCTTGTCTTTGCTATCTAAAGCACAGAGCACTGGATTCAGAGTCTTACTCTGTTCTGTCTGCATGGTTAACAGAATTCAGTGTTGAGCATTACTCAAGAAACTTCAAGTTCTTATCTCCAAGCCATTTTTTTTTTCCTTTTTGACTTTCACCAAACCTATAATGCAATCTTCTCTTCTGTCAGCATATAATGATATATCTGCTCTAGCCCTCTGGAACAGTTTTGGGGGAAAAAGTACCAAGGGAAAACTTATTAGTAACTGTAATTACAAGTCAGCCTTAGTGTCTCATTTCATAGCTTATACAAATTCTTGTAAAATATGGCAACTTCAAGGTTAGTATATGTTAGGTTTGTTAACATATAACCTTGGAATTATAATGAGCTTTGTTTAATCTTATACCCCAAATATCTATTATGCAGTTCCTTATGCCTGTGAGGCAAATGACATGGTGCCTTTATGCCAGACACAGCTATCATCAGGGTCTGGCATTTTTCTTCTTCTGTCTCCTCCATGCCCTGGGCCAGTCCTATCCTCCATACTGTAGGAAGGCTCATGGTAGTGTCAGGAAAAAAATGACAAGTCTCCTTTCACAGGAGCCAAATCATGTTTGTATCCCTCATGTGATTTCTGTGTTCATACCACTCTTTCATTCTGGATTCTGATTGGAGAGAGTGGTGTAGCTGAAAGAACCAGGCACCACAGATTACTATATCAGTAGCAGAGTTTAGGTTTTTATCTCATACATGCTTAATTAATTCAAAGAACTGCACCAAAATCTTAAAAAAAAAAAGAAATATTATATTTGGGTTACCATATAATTTTTGTCTCATACGTATCTCCATACTAATCAAAGGAAGAAAATCTTTTGTGTTGATTGTGTGGAGATTTGTTTATTATCAAGTAAATGAGAAATTTAAAAATGAAAAGTGGTTTCATTTTATGGTGAAATAAAGCTTTCTCTGTAGATGAGAAGAATGTGAAAATGATAAACTCTAACAAGGGAAGGAAAATGGGATTTCTTGCCTTTCAGATAAGGTAATGAAGTATCTATCTTCAAGAAGCTTTCATTTGATTTCAACTTCTGATGTAAAATGTTGTCAGCTTGCCTTTTTACTGTGTCTGCATGGTTAGAAGCAAACTGAAACTTAAGCAATACATCTGTTTTCAAACCGTCATTACTTGAACTGAAAAAGAAAAACACCAGAATCAATGAATGAGTATTAGCCATATTTATAATTATTTTATACTCTAGTATTTAAGCATTAGTTATATCTTCAAGAAAATAAAACATGAATACTTTATATATTTTACTGTTTTGGATTTCCTTCCTTCCTGTGTCATATAGTTGTTAATACTGAAATTATACCTTGCTTGTATAATTTGATCATATTGAGAAAGCAGAGTATCTTAGCGTTCTATATTTTTTTTCTGGAAAAAATGCTTATTAAATCCATCAACTTTGTGTATATGTGTATAAAGTGAGTAAAACAGAGAAGAGTATTTTCAAGGATTACAAGATTCTTTTGCTGAATGCAATAGTCTTTAAGAGGACAACCAGTAGAATATGTTGTATCACTACCCAAGCTAAGAAATTATTTCCTTATAAGTACTCTGTAAAGAAGAAATGACAATTAAATGTAATAATATTAAAATATTTTTGCTCTTGATAAATTTAAAATTTTTAGATCCTGTCCACAAATCAAACAATGAAAAATAATTAAGTGATACAAAGTTTCCTTTTATCATAAAAATTAATTAGTGTGATTACCTAAAGTCAACAACATGAGACTTGATGTAATGATGATTTAAATTGGATCTTCGAAATATATTCTCTATCTGAGAAAAGAAAACAACAGTGTAGAACTTTTTAAAACATCATTTCACACACTTCAACATATCACAAAAATGCCTGTATAAAATTCTCAGTAATAGCATTTACTTCTAAGATTGTTTGCAACTATCCTTAGAAAGCTCATCTGGGCATAATCCTCTTGTCATAAGGTCACCTCTAAAATTGATGTTGATACTTGAACAACTTGTCACATGATCAAAGATGTCTGATATATATCAAGAGTTGAATTAAGCTAGATATTTCAGTTGCCAGTATAAAATATACATTAGGATGGAAGTGCTGAGACTGAATTTCTTTGAAAATTTTGATGTGTATGGAATTAACAGCCATTATCAGTCAAGCTCGGTTATCATCATCATGGCTATGATGGAAAGATCAGTTTTGTAGGCTTTAGTGAAGTTTTTGGACTATATTTTGATCCTGTGGTAGGTAAATGGAGGAGAGGGTGAGAATGTATATTTATCAGGTACTTCCTTAAAAAGAATATACTTATCAAGAAAAATACATGAAATGATTACTTAGAATAAGATAAAACTGTACATGCCACTTGTATGTCATTTTAGTTGAATAAATACTTTTCACTCAACTAATTTATTAGTTTTTTTCTGGTAAAGTGCCATGTCATGTCATACTACATAGTTTGGTGAACATATTTATTGAAAAATAAATAGTTATTTAAAAATGAATGACCGGGGCACCTGGGTGGCTCAGTGGGTTAAGCCTCTGCCTTTGGCTCAGGTCATAATCCTAGGGTCCTGGGATCAAGCCCCGCATTGGGCTCTCTGCTCAGTGGGGAGCCTGCTTCCCTCTCTCTCTCTGCCTGCCTCTCTGCCTACTTGTGATCTCTGTCTGTCAAATGAATAAATAAAATCTTTAAAAAAAATTGAATGACCACATGTTTTCCTTCCAATTATGAAGGGAAATTTGTTTTTTAAGGAAATAGTTTTATGTACACACATACATTTATTTGGCAAAACAAATACATGTTCATTGTAAAAAGTTATAAAAAGCAAGCAATACAGCAAAGTAAAGTGAAAAGCATCAAAATCATTTCCAAATCACTGTACAGAGAACCTGCTATTTACATTTTTGTTATGTACTTCCAGATGTTCTACATTCATTTATATATTTTTATATATGACATTTATATATCTTACATATAATTGAAAGTTTTCTGCCTGCCTCCTTCCCTTTTCTTTCCAAGCTCATCATTTTTTGTTGTTTCTTTTGAAATCACAGCTTTGTGAACCATACATTATAATTGAACATACAAAGAGTTTAAATTACTGAGCGCTACAAGAAGTTTCTAAAATTCATTTTAAGCACTAGTTTTAATCATTTCTCCTAGGAGAGTATTTCCTAGGACTGTAATTTATAATCTAAATTAGTGGTCACAAATTATAGCCTGTAGGACAAATCCAGACAGCCACTGTTTTTGTCTGGCCCATCATCTAGGAATGATCCTCACATTTTTTTAACAGTCAAAAAAATCAGAAGACGAATAATATTTTGTGACATCTAAACATTTGACAAAATTCTACTTTCAGTGTCCATAAATAGTTTTATTGGACCATAGCCATACTCATTTGTTGATGTATTGCCCATGGCTGCTTTTGCATTACAATGACAGATTTGAATAGTTTCAGAGACCACATAGCCTGCGAAGCTGAAAATACTTTACTATCTGGCATGTTAGAGAAAAAAAATTGCCAACTTCTGGTCTAAATTACTATACTTTCCTTCTTTACGTTGGCTCCATTTATACTCTAGAGGAGAGGGCCAGTTCTAGTGAGTAGGCCATTTATTTACTAGTCATCTCACTGAAGTGTATTTTTATGGTATTCCCATGTGGCAGACATAGTTACAGGCAACAGAAAATATGAGTAAGTAGACTTAGCCCCTCACAAATTCAGAGGGGCATAGACATACAAAATCATAATGATGTAACAAGGTGGTAAGCACTTTAACAAAGGTGTATGAAAGTTATGTGAGAGCACAGGAAACAGTTGCTAATGTTTATTCAGACATAATTTGTCATACTTTTTATTTGCAATATAAACCAGTCTTCAGGATAACTCAGAGAGATAGGAGAAATTATCCCTGTTTTGTAGTTAAAACTTTGAGGGCTAAAGTAGCTTTTCCAAAGCTCATAAACTGTCAAGAAGTAAAATTTGGATATGAATCTAGATGTTCTGACTTCAAAGCTAAGATGTACGAAACTCAGTATATTGCTTCCTACAAAAACTACACCCACCTTAATCAATTTTCTTTAATCAAAATTTCCTTCAGATGTATTTTTGAAAAGACATGCCAACCCCACTCAGTTCCATCCTTTAATTCATTTCATCAGCTCATTTTTGTTGGGAATGGATAAAGAACCTGGCAAGAATGATCTGTCTTCTTTGGTCAGTGCTAGGCTCAGTAGAAGCTGTGTACACAACTGAAGTCTTCAGTAGAAGAGCTTGTCTGTATGTTTATGTGGTATATTTTCAGGAATAAAGGTTTTGTGTAAAGTGCCTCGTGAGAAATGTATCAGGGTCATACACACATTAGGTGCTTAATAATACAGTGATATGTAGTAGTGTATCACTGTATCATTGTGCCCAAATGATTGAACTGTGTTTCCAGATTACTCTAATAATTTTTTTTTTTTTTTGTATTTGAGCTACTTAATCTTTCTGTTGGGATCCTATTATTCAATCTTTGGTGCAATTATTCTTTGCCCAGTGTATTTTTCCAGTTTTCCTGAGATACTGTTGATTAAAGTTGCCAGGATTAGCAAACAAAAATATGGTTAAGTTCTAATTTCAGATAAACAATGGATCATTTTTAGTATGGGCATGTTTAAAATATTGAATGAAATACATTTTCAGTAGGATCTAAAATTAAAAGTTCACTGAGAGGGGCATCTGGGTGGCTAAGTGGGTTAAAGCCTCTGCCTTCGGCTCAGGTCATAATCCCAGGGTCCTGGGTTCGAGCCCTGCATCGGGCTCATTGCTCATTGGAGAGCCTGCTTCCCTTCCTCTCTCTCTGCCTGCCTCTCTGCCTACTTGTGATCTCTGTATGTCAAATAAATAAATAAATAAAAATCTTAAAAAAAAATAAAAGTTCACTGAGAATTTTATATTTTATCTGGCTCCCCAACATAGGTATAATTTGATATTTTATCAACTTATCTCTTACTTTATTTTAACCTTCTTCTTCACCATAGTATTGTCAGAGTAGGAATGATGACAGACTTACTTCATTATTGACTTTTTGTTTCAAATCTCTTCTCATTTTTGAGTGTTCAGCTGAAAAGTCAGGATTATATTCAATACTGGGGATCTGGAATGAGGTCTGGTAATAGTAAAATTTCTGATCTGGAAGGGAGAACAAAAATGGATGGTTTCTCTTTAGTTCATTTGAACTGCATAAATATCAAAGTAGAAGGAATAACATGCAAAAAGTCCTATAATGATGAACTCTTGGGAATTAAACATGTGATAGCTATGGCCAATACCTCCCTTTTTTTTTTTTTAACTAAAATTGGTATATAATATTATACTAATTTCAGGTGTATAACATAATAATTTGATCTTTGTATATACTCCATATATGCATATATATATGTGATATATATACATGTATATCATATCTTCTTTATTTGTTCATAATTGGACACTTAAGTTGTTTTTGTATTTTGGCTATTGTAAATAATGTTGCAGAGAACTTGGGGGTGTATATGTCTTTTCAAATTAGTGTTTTTATTTTCTTCAGATAAATGCCCAGAAGTAGATTAGCTAACTCATCTGGTAGGTCTTATTTTAATTTTTTGAGAAATTCCCATACTGTTTTCCACAGTGGCTGTACCAATTTATACTCTAACAGTGTACAAGGTTTCCCTTTTTTCCCACATCCTTGTCAATACTTGTTACTTTTCTTTTCTTTTTGATGCTAGCCATGCTAACAGGTATGAGGTGATATCTCATTGTGGTTCATATTTATATTTCCCTGATGATGAGTGATGTTGAGTATCTTTTCGTGTGCCTATTGACCATTTGTATGTCTTCTTTGGAAAAATGTCTATTCAGGTTTTCTGCCCATTCCTAAATTGGATTGTCTGGCTTTTTGCTATTGAGTTGAGTTCTTTATATATTTTGGATATTAATCCTTTATCGTATATATGATTTGCAAGCATTTCTAACTCATTTTTAATATCACATGTTTTCATAGTCATGTGGTTGTCAGTTGTTTTCTGACAAAATTATTACCTGTTAGTGATAATTCATAAATTTAAACTATTAATTAGATCATGATAGAATGTAATATATTCTCATAAGTTAACCTTGAAGTCAGAATTGCTACTAAAATAATGTTTTTACTTTCAGTGCATTAAATATTATTAAACTATATAATAGTATAAGATGTATTGCATTGTTCACGAGATAATATTATGTGAGCCAGTTAAAATTTTAAATGCTAGAATTAATCTTTATAAAGGATGATCATTTCCCAAATGTAGATATGTTTATACCAATTAATACTGCATTCTGCAAAGCTTACATACATTTAAGAAAATTATTGTTGCAATGAAAATTACACTTCAAAATATTAGAAAATACTAGGGTTTGAAATAAATTGAGTAGATCTTCAAATTTTTAAAAGAATACAATGAGATAGACTTACCAAATGCCAAAAAATAAACAAGGAGACCGATGATTATCGCTAGAACCAACACAACAGCTGCGACAATAAGGGCTGTCATCCATGGTCTCAGTGAACTTGTCCTTCGACCCAATATTGCTGGCCTTTTGAGAGAGGGTTGTGTATTAAAGTCAAACAGAACTTAAATACTAAACCTTAGTTTTGCCTGGTTTTGATATAGAATGTTTTTTTTCTAGAATTTGTGTTTAGCCCATATTGCATTTGGTAACATCTGAATATATTGTTCTATAAAGTTAGAAAAATACTGACAATGAAAAATATCACTGATTGACATTTGACTTTATATTTTAAAAAGTCAGAATTATATAGCAGTTAACTACTGTTTCATATACTTCCTGGTTCATCATGCTAGTGTTCTGAAATATTTTTTTCTTTGTAAATGGTCAAATAACATATATTTGGCTCATGGGCTTCAAATCCAAAAAGCCTCAAAGAATGAGGGCTTCTGGGTCACTCCTCTCATTCTGGCATGAACCAACAGAGGCTCAGAGTGATTACTAAAACCTTGGAGTTGGACACAGCCAATGATATGGTATTAGCAATGTAATGGGACAGATAGTAGCTATACTTGTGGTAAACATAGCAGAATGCATAAACTTACCAAATTACTAGTTGTACATGTGAAATACTATAACATTGTATGTAACTATACTTAAATAAAAAATAATAATAAAGATAAAACCTCAAAATTGGATGTTGAGGGAGTTGGAACTGGGTTTTGGGCTTTCGGAACTTTTTTCAAAACTCTATACTTAATCCTATAATCTCCATTTATAAAATGAGTAATCTGTAATACATATGAAAAGCATCTAAAATAGGATGGGTTGGAGAAAAGAAAATAGAACTCTAAAGAAGAAATAATAGGTAAACCAAAAAGAGATCACCAATATAATGAACAAACAAATAAATAGTGATAGCTCAGATCTTTGGACCCAGGAACATCATGGTGTGAGAACCACTGGTATATTTGATGAATATCTATTTCATAGTGTTATAAGATTTCAGACCTATGATTTTTAACCGATGGTATTAGGTAAGATAAGGCTGTATTTACTTCAGTAAATAATGAATCAATTTAAAGAAAAATATTAAGGCAATAATGATACTAGTAGTATGTAAATATGGCAAAAAGCATGAAAGTTGTATGTAAATGACTGACATTTGGGAAACCTATGTGGAGGCAGAGAAATGTGACAAAGTTCTGTCCCTATCCCAGAGTCAGAGCCCACAGCCTAAAGACCAAATCTGCACAATTACAGAGTTGAGGCAGGCTAGAATGAGACTGGCATGGGTTGTCCAGGAAGATCTAATTCACAGGAGCACTGGGCAAGAATATGGTTCTGAAAGTTAAATATACCATTCTGATAAAATTATACATGAAAAAGCAGAAAAAAGAATTACCTTCTCTGGGTTGGTAGATGGCTGTGGTAAAGTAGAAAGTAGATCCCCACTTACTAATCAAAGATATCAACTGAGAGGGGCATTTTGGCATCAACAATCTGAAAAAAGTGGGGATACTTCTGTATTCTGGTATCTGGGCAAAGAAGCTACAGGCAATTTCCTCACCCCAGAACCATCAACCTGAGCTCTGTTAAGTATCTCAGTCAGGTAGAACTAATTCTGAGTTCTGCTGTGTTTCTGGAAGGATCTAGAGTTACTCTGGCTTGCTACTCTTTGGTTGGTATCAAGACAAGATTATTAAAATCTACAGACATCTGAAGTATCTTTAGAAGAGCTGGGGTCCTGCTGGGGCAAGGAAAGAGCTGATGAAAATATTTACCATCTTTACTAATAGAAGATCATAGGCAATTATGAACTCATTCAGTTAACATTTACCAAGTTTCTTCTGTGTGCCAAGTACTTTCTGTTTGGGATTGAAAAATGAATAAGACATACTGTCCTATCTTTAAGAACATGTGATCTAGTGACACACTAAGTAACCAGTAAAATACAAGTGATAAATGTCGTGATGGAATTATGCCCAATAAGTTATGAGACATGAATTGACACAAATGGTTTTGCTTAGAGACCTTATCCTTTGAACTGTGTTTTGGAAGCTGAGGAGGAGGAATCAGCAAGAATGATGGGTATGACAAGAAGAGGGAAAGCACAAACAAAGACAAGGAGACAGGAGACAAGGATAAGGATTTCTCAAGGACATACATGAGAAAGTAGAATTTCTGAACGAGAATAGAGGTAAACCTAATTAATGCATGTGTTCATTAGCTAAACATTTATTGTTATTGTATTAGCTAAACATTTATTGAACATTGCTATGCACAAAACAGGAATATAATGAAGAATCTTCAATAGATCTTCCTCTCAAGGAACTTAGAGTCTATAGGGAAGGAACACAGTGTACACAAATTGCTACTAGAGTTATAGAGTATTTCTAAGAGAATTTCAGAGGACTAATGATTTCTCTTTGGAGGAAATAATGGTTGAAAACGATAATTTTTTCAAGTTTAAAAATGCTGGGCCCATCTTCTCACTGTCTTCTCTTCTGAGTCCAATACAGAAAACCATTGATAGAGAGGAAGTTTATTTCACAACAGAACTCTCATTATCAAAAGGGTGTGGTTTCCTGTTGAACTTCTAACACCAGAAACGTCATTGTGACTTATGTATGGGTCACAATTGAAAAATTGTTTGAGTACATTTTCTTAATTATGTAGACATGCACAAAATATTTATTCCTAGATATTTTTTTTAAAAAATAAAATATTTTTTTCTCACTGATTTTTTCAGTACTGATCTAATTTTAACTTACACATTAATGAATTTCAGTGGCTGATATCAGTGATTATTCCAGATTGGTGGAGCCTGAACCTCATAGGTACTTGGTAAATATTTGTCTACTAAATAAAATAATGTGTCATAAAAGAGGAGTTGACCCTAAACTATTTGTAACACAAAAACTATTTTTAGCAGAGAGTTTTGTTAGAGATGAATTAGGACAAAAAACAAGCTTAAGCATTTACCTGAAATCAAGATACAATTACAAATTTTGCACTTAAAAATCTCGAAAGGACAATTCTCTCCTTCTCTTTCCTTTCTAGTTTCTCCCTCCCCCTAATCCTTCCAATTCAAAGAATTAATTTGGTCAGACTTATCCCAGACAAATGACTAAACAGATTCACTACAGTGTAGGAAAAACCCGCCTTAGAGAAGCCTTTGACATTCAAACAAACAAACAAAACAATATAAGTGACCTCACCTTTGAGGTATTTATGCCAAAGCAAAGAGGAGCAGTGACAAAAGCTATTCATTCAAGCAGGTCAATCTAGAAAACCTTTCACAAAGAGTCAAAGCATTGATCTCTCCCCTGCCTTTGGTAACATTCTGAGTGGTTCATTATCCAGACTCTCATGGGAGGTATTTCCTGAACCAAAGCTCAGCAGAATGGAATGGACTCTTCTTGCTCTTATCAGTGTCAGCCAGTCAAGGTCATAATTTTTTTTTTTTTACCAAGGTATATATTCAGGTTCTTCCCTTTAGATAGCTCTCCTAGCATCTATTATTTTTCCTGGAGCTTTTAAAAATGCTTTATATAACCAAAATATTGTCCCTCAGTGATTCAAAGATGAGAGATAAAAGGATTTCTTTCTGCCACAGCCATGGCCACATAATTTGAAGGGTCCACGGTCTCTGAAAGAGATTGTTCATAGTAGTTAGGAGTGTGGGTTCTGCAGCCAGCCTACCCAATTTTTTATCCCAGCTCCACTACTATGGGACCTTGGGCATTCAATCTCATTGTGTCTCAGATCCTTTTACCAAATGAGGGTAATAATACCCATTTTGTGGGATTATTGCAAAGACTAAATGAGTTAATTTACATAAGAGCACTTAGAATAGTTACTAAAACATGGTGAAGACTTAGGAGTTTTGGTTATTTATTTATTTATTTATTTAAATTATCAAAAACAGCAGAAAAAGATACCAAGGGGTTTGTACTTGATGAAATGGAGTGAGCTGGTGAAAAGCGTGTGCTGGATGGTAGATGTGCTGTTTGTGAAGGAAAGAGATAAGAACTGTTGCCCAGGACCTTGATATATAAGTGACAACACAGGAAAGAAACTATGCACAGACTGGGAAGCCCCTAGGGAGACTATCAAAGCCCTGATGATTTCCATGCAGAATTCTGGCAGATAACAGGGTCTAAGCTTGAGAGAAGGGGGACTACCAGAGCCTTCAAGAGAAATCCCAGATTTCAGAGGTAAGCATAATCAGACTTTCACATTCGGAGCATCCATAGGGAAAAAAATTACTGCTTAGCAGTGATGATGATGATGATTTTGATTGTAGCACCAGATGTGATGAGACTTGCATAAAATCTGTGATGTGAGTAGAAATACTAACTAAAAGTTGTGCAAAAGATTAAATGAAGATTTGTGCTTCCTTCTATGTTTCATGTTCTGACAAGCTGTGTGTCTTGTTTCTGTAACTCCACATTATGCAAATGAGAAAGACATAATGTTTCATAAATGAAAAGTTGACTGATGTCATAATTAAAATAACTGGTGTTTTAGTTGATAAGAGTTCAAAAGGGGATAATCAAGGGCAGAGAGAGCTACTCTCCAAATTCTGCTCATTAATGCAAATTTACATGGTGAAGTTCCATGAGAAGCTTTTCCTTGAAGGAAATTTTAGAGTACTGAGGTAATTAAAACCTGATGAGGACCAAAAATGATGTATAAGCCATTGACCTGGGCTACTGAAGATAAAGTGGCCAGAATGGTACTGCACCCACTTTGGCCAACACAGCTTATTTTATCGGTACATTTTCCCTCTCTTACTAATATATATATATTTAAATTAAATTGAATTAATTTTTTTGTGTGTGTGTTCCAAAATTCATCATTTATGCACCACACCCAGCACTCCATGCAATACATGCCCTCCTTAATACCCACCACGAGGCTCACCCAACCCCTCAGATTTCCCCCAACTCACTTCTCCTCCCCATCTCCCAAAGTCCTCTGTGTTATTCCTTATGCTCCACAAGTAAGTGAAATCATATGATAATTGATTCTCTCTGCTTGACTTATTTCACTCAGCATAATCTCTTCCAGTCCAATCCATGTTGATACAAAAGTTGGGAATTCATCCTTTCTGATGGAGGCATAATACTCCATTGTATATATGGACCATATCTTCTTTATCCATTCATCCACTGAAGGGCATATTGGTTCTTTCCACAGTTTGGCGACTGTGGCCATTGCTGCTATGGACATTGGGGTACAGATGGCCCTTCTTTTCACTACATCAGTTTTTGGGGGGTAAATACCAAAGTAGTGCAATTGTGGGGTCATAGGATAGCTCTATTTTTAATTTCTTAAGGAATCTCCACACTATTTTCCAAAGTGGCTGCACCAACTTGCTTTCCCACCAATAGTGTAAGAGGTTTCCCCTTTCTCCACATCCTCTCCAACACTTGTTGTTTACTGTCTTGTTGATTTTGGCCATTTTAACTGGGATAAGGTAGTATCTCAATGTGGTTTTGATTTGAATCTCCCTGATGGCTAGTGATGATGAACATTTTTTCACGTGTCTGTTAGCCATTTGTATGTCTTCTTTACTAAGATTTTTAGTTAAGCATCATTTATCCTTAATCATTCTTTTCCTACTGTGGTTTAACAATAAATTTTGACCTCCACAAAAAAGCAGGTCTTGTTTCGAATATTGAAGTATGCACTGATGTATTAGCTACAAATACTTTTTAAAGAACAAGTTCTACTGTCACTATAATGACCAGTGGGAAATACATGATTATACTCATGTAAAATTTGAGAAACGAAACAGTTCAAGATAGGGGAAGGAAAGGAAAAATGAAATAAGAGGCAAACAGAGAGGGAGGCAAAACATAAAAGACTCTTAAATATAGAGAATAAACTGAGGGTTGCTGGAAGAGAGTTAGGTGGGGGGGATGGACTAAATGGATGATGGGTGTTATGGAGGGCACTTGTTGGGATGAACACTGGCTGTTATATGTAAGTGATGAATCACTAATTCTACTCTTGAAACCAATACTATACTATATATTAACTTGAATTTAAATAAAAATAAATAAACAAAATAACGTAAAATTTAAAATGTGAAAAGAAAATGAAGGAAAGCCTTTCTTGAGTCAGAAAAAACTATTGAAAGAAGGGTGTGATACTGCTGGAGAAGTCACATGAGTATCAAAAAGGAAGGGTAATGATAGGTGGGAAACTTTGACAGGTTCAGTGAACAATAACTGTCAGGAGTTTTTACATCTAGTCAAAACATATTTTGAGCTGCCAGAGCTTTTTAGTGTCTTCCTTCCTGCCTTCCTTCCTTCCTTTGTTACTTTAGCAGCTTTATTGAGATATAGTTCTTATACTCTACAGTTCACTCATTTAAAGTGTACAACTCGACGGTTTTTAGTTTTTAGTATAATCCCAAAGTTATGTAACATCACAACAATCAAGTTTCAAACCTTTTATCACCCTAAACAGAAACTCTGTACCCATTAAAAGTCCCTCTTTATTTTTTCCTAACTCCCTGACTCTAGACAGCCATAAATCTATTCTCTGTCTCTACAGATTTGTTTATTCTTGACATTTCACATAAACAGAATTATATAATATATGGTCTTTTGTATTTGTCCTCCATCACTTAGCATAATATTTTCAAAATTTATCAATATGATAGCATGTATTACCCCATACTGTTTTCCATAGTGGAAGGTAGAACTTCATTTGTGTTTATTGCCAAATAATAACCCATTTTATGATATGTTATATTTTATTTGTACATTGATCAGCTAATGGACACTTGAATTGTTCCTACTTTTTGGCTGTTATGAATAATGCTGCTGTAAACATTCACGTTCAAATTTTTGTGTGGACATGTGTTTTCATTTCTTTTTCATATAGAGATAAGAGTGGAACTTCTGGGTCATATGATAACTCTATGCTTAACATTAAGAGGAACTGCTAAACTTTTCCAAAGTGTCTACACAATTTTACATTCCTATCAACAATGTAAAAATGTTATAATTTCTCCACATCCTCATTAATCTTTTCTGTTTTTCTCTTTCCCTTTCCATGGTAGCTTTTGTTTCTCTTTTCTTCCTTCTACTCATTTCTTCCGCTTTGTTCTTATTGTTTCACCTTCTTTCTACTATAATCTGTTCATTTCTTATTAAACTCTTCCTTTACTTCCTTTACTTTTTTAAATCACATTTTTAAAAAGCAAGTATATATGTTAATAAAATTATCGACAATTTTCTAGATTACCCACTCTCTGAAACTCAGAATCATAGAACAACTCCCTCTGCACAACTGCTTCACAAAGCCAGTCTACTTCTGAATTGTCTTTCCCATTTGGCCCCTTCTTTTCATGTCCTTTACACCATCCTACTTCAGGCATTAGATGTATTTCATCTGGACAATCACAGTAGCCATTAATAGCTCTCTTTATCTATTAATTAATTATCTAGATAATTTCCCCTTAAATACATTCTACAATGTTGCTGCCAGAATTATTTTCCAATTATCCCAGTTCTAATAGTGTGACTCTCTCATTCAAAATCTCTCAACTATTTCTCATTATGCAGACCACAAATTCTCTGGATTAGTATTCATTCATTCATCCAATCATTCACTGAGGAAATATTTAGAGAGATCTCATTATGTGCTAAGAGCTGATTCTGCTCCTGGAAAAACTGTGGCAAACAAGACTGGCAAGTTTCCTCCTTTTGTGAAGCTCACAAGCTAGTGGAAGGAGGCCAAAAATAAAACAAGCCAAAGAATAAGTCTCAACTCTTGAAAACAAAGTATATTAATGAATAGAGAGTGAGTGGAAGCTGGGGGGAGATGGTGCTTAATTGAGTAGTGGGGCGTTATCCCTGGAGAGATGCCGTTTCAGCTGAGAGATGAATTGCGAAGATGAATTGAGAAGTGAATTGGGAATCTTCTAGAAGAACTAGGTAAAGAGCAACAAGGTGGCAGCAAGATTCCAGAGATGGAACAAAGGTGGTCTTCCTGAGTTCCTGAAAGAAATCAGGCCAGAGTGCTGGATCATCGTAGATCCCAGAAAGAGGAGAAAAAGTTCAGCCAGAGAGACAAGCAAGGATCAGATCATGGACCCTGAAGGTGATGACAAAGTACTGATAATTCTAAGAGTTATAGGGACCCACTGGACAACTTTAAATATAGGTAGTGTCTTTCATTTATTGTGTCTAACTTACCTTTGGGTTCTTACTTCCCTGCACAGGTGCTAGTCTGTTCCTTATATGCACCCCTTCTGCCTCAAATATTTTCTCTTCCCCTGTGTTTCTAACCTCCTCTTTTTGCAGCTGCTGGCATTACCATTTCTGGAAACCTTTCAATGGGCTACTCGAATGCCTTCCCCCTCTTTTAAGGTCCAGTTCCTTTCACTGCAATCCCGCTCCAGTTAGAAGCAACCTTGAAGCTTCCTTTACATATTTCGCTATACAACAAAATTGGTCATGTTCTATTTCATATTCTGGCTACCTGTACCACTTTGTCCTTCTCCCCACCTCAGCTGCCCAGTCTCATACTATGCTCTATGTCTTGTCATTGCCAATAGTGTCAGTTCCTCCATAATCTAAATTTTAATCACAACTCTGCAACTACCACAACTGCCTTAGTACCCCACTGGGATTTATAAACCACACATCCTACTATGTTTTCACTGTCTTCCATCACCCTCATCTTGGCATTGCTCTCTTACTTGGCAAAAAGCCCATGGTCCCTAATTATACTCATTCCTGGCATACACCCTCAGTCTTGTAGTCTTCTCTCTATATATCATAATCATATAGCAAAACTCCAACCTTGGTTAAAAACAAATTTCACCTACTTTGTGTTTATACAAATATGGCTGGAGAAAAAATACTCAATTTTGCTGATGAGTCTCATTTTAAATTGCAGGAGCATTAACTTCAAGTTGGCCTCAGTGCTTCCTAGGCATCATACTTCCTTAATTATTCTCTCTTTCTCCTACTGTGAGAAATAGAGGATTATTTCATACCTTATCTTCTCAAATCTTTAATACCTCCTCTTTCATCTTCACCCTCAGCTGATGGCCTTAAAACCATTTCACTGAGAAAATAGAAATAATTAGAAGATAGCATCCACTAACCCATCAGCTATCACCATTGTGCCTTTTTTTTTTTTTTTTTAAAATCTCTTATTTCTGTGCCCGTGTTCTCTGTCTTTCTTCTACTTACATCAGTAATGTTTAACACAGTGTTTGGCCCAATGTGGGCAATAAATTCTGGTTTATTCTTTGAAGTGACATTGCTCTGCTTTCTTCAGAGACAATGAAATTTAAGTGAAGGATATATGGAATAAGGAGTGAAAAGATTGGGTTCCAGTCTTGTCTTCCTACAATTTGTCAGAATCACTTTGAAAAGAGGTCAAGAATTAAGACATTATCTAGATAATTAAGAGGAAAATCTCCTACTTTCTCTGATTGCCCAGATGGTTTTCTCAATATCCCACACATCTGTTTAATCTGTCCTGTATATGTCACATATTAAGAGGGTCTCTGGGTTGATGTCTCATGAGGAAGAAGAAGCTGATAGTAGCTGATTTATTGGGTTCACCTTAATGCATGCATCATGCACTGTTATGGGTCAGGCTCTTAAGTATATGTTTGAGGACAGCACAGTGTTACAATATTTTCTGCAGTTTTACATGATATTTAACCTCTTCTAGCCAATCCTGCATGTATCTTATAGTCTTCAACAGAAAATAGGCAATGTTTTTCTCACATTACTTTTTTTTTACGAGGTTGCTTTAATCTCAGTAGCCTCACCAGCTCTCTGAAGAGAGGTTGGTCGCATGTGTGGGTTGGAAAAGAGCCCTGTTTGTTTTCAGACAAAATGCCTTTGCACTCACTAGTCACGTAACCTCACCTCATTTATTAGAGCCCGAGTTTATTAATCTGGAAAATGCAGATGACTTCTACAGAGATATGAGAATGAATAAAGAGCAAGTGCTTGCTTGAGGTTAGCTATTGCTATCAGGTTTGAATGAAGAAGACTTGCTGATCCTACTGAACAAAATGGTATGGTTTGAAAAGTGTAAAAAAAAAAAAAGAAAGAAAAAAAAAAAGGAAACAAAGTGTAAACATTCTGCTCTGACCAAGGCAGTCCAGTCACCGCACAGAAATCACACTCATTTGGGAGAGTCCTGTCGATGTGGTAACCAAGCGTACAGATAGTTCTCTCATCTCATTTCCTATTACTCATCTTCACACTTCAGTGGCAAAATACCTGCCCAAGGATGACTGTATTCCTTCAGTTAAATATAAACGGCATTTCTATATATCTGATAAGCTATCTTTAATTGTTGGGAGTTCTTTCTGTCTGTGTTTGATAAAATTTACACAGTGTAATCAGAGCCTCCTGAGGGTGGTTCTAGAGACTCTCAGGGCCCCTGAGAAGATAGGGAGTGGTCCTTTACTCAAAGATGCCCCACCT
Source organism: Lontra canadensis (assembly GCF_010015895.1). NCBI lineage: Eukaryota > Metazoa > Chordata > Mammalia > Carnivora > Mustelidae > Lontra > Lontra canadensis. The sequence goes on along the minus strand of NW_022630995.1, from coordinate 12,577,271 downwards.
TATTTCAAACAGGTTTGGGAGAACAAAGGGTGAAGTGGAAGGGTAGAAGGGTGAGACAGAGGTCACCCTAACAATAATAATAATGATGATGATAGCTTTCTTTTATATAGCACTTTAGAGTTTTTAAAGAGCTTTAGCTTTACCCTGTAACCCTTGATCCATCCCACATCTAGTAAGGTTCACATAGTAAATATGATTTACTCATTTTTCACTTGAGGCTGTAAGAATTTACCCAAGAACATAAGTACTAATTATTTGAGCCCACTCAAGTTCCTTGTCTTCTACTTATGAGCATTTTCCTCCGTGGAACACAGGTCCTAATCCAAAATTACTACAGCAATGACCAATGGGGTGTGTTACAAAAATAGAAGTTTGGGAAAGTAAATTTTGCTGAGCAGAATTATACTAAAAAACAATTTTATTTTCAGCCTCAGTACAAAGATCTGGAAGAACCCCAAGAATCAGAAAAGTAGTACATGACAACAATTAAGAGCTTCTAGTACTTTGTGGAGTAACCATGGCAACCATGGCCTTACAGTTGAGCTGGTCAGCAGACCATGTAGGAGAGGCATGCTTGAGTCACAGGTCTCAAGATAGTGAGAACACTAGCTGTCTGGGCTGTGACCTTCAGAGCACCCCAAAAAGAGGGAGAGGACAGAAAATGATTATTCCTGTTGGAGAGATGTAAAATCCTTTGGGGAAGAGACAATTCACTTATAAGCGGGATGCAATGAACCATTCTATTGGGTCTGTTCTCTGAAATCTGAGTAGGAGTTCAAGTCAAAGAAGTATTATAAACGTATAAAAAAGTATTATAAATGTCTAGAAAATCATTTTGATCATTTGTTATATGATGCATTGGACACTAGGGTTATTATAAAATCCTACTGATACATTCTCAATGGCACCTTCATTGAGCCCATTAATAATGATAACCTTTTACCTTTGTAATCTTTTATAGTTTTCATGGTGTTTATCTCAAATATCAGTACAGTGGTAAAAGCAGGTCTTACGTATGCTCTAATGGCACACAGGTATTAACTAGAAGAATTTTAATTCAGGTGTTCTGACCCTCAACCCAGTGTTTCTTCCATGCTATTTGCTCCAAACTGCTATTTATTTTGGAATGGGAGTATTTCAGTAATCTGCATTTTAATTTATCAGTTCTTTATAAAATAGAGAATATTTAGAGAGGGCAAGATTATTTTCCCAGAGAGTTGGCATTTGAGCTTGGAATTGCAAGAATTACAGAGGATTCCACTTGATAAACTTGAAAGGATTGGCAAATTCAGGTTGTTAACTATCAAAGCATATTTAATTGTAGTCATTATAAAAGCAACAATGAAACCTAAAAATAAAAAAAAATTGTGTTCCTTGTTTGTGATATATTTTTATGAGTGCTGAAGTATATAAGTAGCCTCCATAATAAACACACAAAATGAGGATTTGTTTTAAAAAGTAGGGCTTCTAATCTGCGTTTTCTTGAAGATGTCAACCTGGTCAAAAACAAAACAAAACTAAACAAAACAAAACAAAACAAAACAAAACAACTATTACATTAACCAAGGAGGCATTCTGCATTGTTAGTCTAATGACCCTAGTCTAAAATTGCCCTCTCCCACTTCCCTATTTATATAATATCTACTCATCTTTAAGACCTTATTCAAGTGCTCTATTTGAAGTGTTCAAATTCTGTCCTGCTTAAAATTAGTTGTTTTATTTGAGTTGTTTTCCAGATTTCAGTTGCAATATCACAATCTTTTGCTGTAAGCACTAATATCTCTATCAATTTTCTTAAATTTTTAAAATGAACTTATTTTTAATATAGCCAATCCCTAAGCAATAATACCCACCAATACTGAATTTGATAGAGCAGCTTTATTTTCTCAATCATACATTAAAATAAATCCTACCTAAAGTCATTTCATATTATCACCAGCACAAGTATGGGTCTTTTAGGTAATGCTGCTGAAATTACATTGATTATACCTGTACTTAACATTTATTCATTTAAAAATTGTATTGTATTTATTACTATTTATTCGCTCAATCTTTTCTTTACCAGAAATCAGCTTTCCTTTAACCCCCTATCAGGAACCCAGTTAATAGTCTTGTCCTTGGTAGGAGTTGAGTACATTCATTGTTCTTATTGTTGAAATAAAATAATATTAAGTTCATCTTATTAGTATTTATATTCTTGGTTTGCATAAGAAATATTCTGTATCCATTCACTACAACCCCTGTGTATGAGTTTGAAATTCGATGTCTGGTTCATTTACTAAAACTGGAAATCAAGACTGCATTTTAACTCAGTAATATGTCAATATCTAGGAAATTTGGAAGGTATTTTTTCTCAGATGGCTAATAAACTGGGAAATAGCATACAGACTGTGCTGTGAATTCATGAAATAAGATTAATTGTGGATGGATTAGGCAATAGTACAACCAAGTTACAAACTGTTCTTTCACAAGTCTATAAAATAATTATTGCACACTACTTATTCCTACAGGGACATTTGAAATATTGTACTATGCCAACACTATTCAAAAATACTAAAAACAAAACAAAACAAAAAAAACATTCTGTTTTACTTAAATACCACACCAAGAGAAGACCTCTCCTTTTAGAAACTTCCCTGTTTGAATACATTTTGTCTTTTTCACTGTTTTAAATTGTTTGATAATAACCATTGATAAAAAATTGATAATTTTGCTTATAAACTTCATGGAGCTAAGAAAGATAGATAAGTCATTCCACATGATCTTGGCTGATTTTTACTTTTTGCTTCCATATTTTTGAATGAGATATTCACAAAATGACATGCAGAACTAGACATCATCAAAAGAAACAGTAATCTGACAACTTTAAAAAAATGAGGGGAAAAGCTAATGTTGGATCAAATCTTGTGTTTACCCAGTTTTCATAACTAAAATGAAAGTTGAGTGGCAAATTGGAAAGTTTATGTTACAAATATGAAAAGGAGTAGGTAGGTTAACTTATAAACATGAATAAAACTATTCAATATGCACTCTTTTTAATCTAGCAGTTTTACTTTAGCATTTAAAAATGATTACTGAGTTTATACTAAGGTCAGATACTTCCAGTAACCGAGATTATAGCAGTGAATAAGCCAGATACTATACTAAATTCATTTTTGTATTTTTAGCACTTAGCATATGGCAGTGCTCAAGACTTTTCTCTGTTGAAATAATAGGAAAAAAGGAAGACTCTGAGAAGAATTTTAAAGAAGATTAACTAACATTTAAGATATGGGCAAGGAATAAAAAGTCTGAAAACCACAGAGGGAAATGAGGAGGAAAGTAAAATGTGATATGATAATGAAAGATAGAGGATATTCTAGGAAGGATTGATCCATAGTGTCATGTGCTATTGAGAAATCGAATATGATGAAAATTTAAGAAACCCATAGAGTTAAGCGTAGTGAATCACTGGTGACTGTGACAGGAGAAGGAACAGAGTAGTGACATTATAAAGCAAATGTTAGTGGATCTGAGGAAAAATTGGGAATGAAAAGACAGGACAGCAGATATAGAATTTTTTTTCCATGAATTTGACTACGGATGGGAAGAGAGAGATAAGTCAGCAAGGCGTATGGGGTGGATGGAGGAATTTTTTTGCCTTATGATTGGAACAGTTTTGCAGATGCTTACAATGCTGTTAACTAACTAATAGAGATCCTGAGTTTGGGAGGATATTTGAAGGATCCTGGATTCTAAACTTGGGTTCCTGCATATCAAATTGCCATTTGTAGGGGTCAAAAGTGGTCATGAATTGATATTTCATATGGTTAAACCTAGTAGATTAGAGAACTTGGATGCACCGTAGACATCCTCTTAGAGTCGAATGGATATAGATAGGTTTGTTGGTTTGATGTCAGGAAGTTGAAGGAATTTTCATCTAATTGATCAATCACATTAGTAGAAATGTGAGAGGCCGGGTGGTAAGAATTGGAAATTTGAAGGTGCTGAAGGAGGTGGAGATAGTCATTGTGGAAAATGGAAGTACAGTCGAGGGGGATATAATAGGAATGTTGGTTAGTGCTCAGTCCTCAGATGAACTGGCACCTCTTGGAAACTTGTGAATTTTCTGTGCATTTCTCAGTGGTCTGGGTAGGGGTGAGTCATTGTCCAGACAGTCATAGTCTCTCTAGAATTTATCTAGGTATGAGTGATAAAAAACATAGGACAATAGAATTTAATGGGGTTTGGCATCATTAAAAAATTTGTTGAGGGACACGTGGGTGTCTCAGTTGGCTAAGTGTCTGCCTGGGGCTCAAGTCATGATCCCAGAGTCCTGGAGTTGAGCCTCCATTGCATCAGGCTCCCTGCTTAGTGGTGAATCTGCTTATCCCTCTCCTTTTCCTCCTTCCTCCACTTGTGCTCTTTTGGGTGCTCTCTCTTTCTCTTTCTCAAATAAACAAAATCTTCACAAAAATTTGTTGAAATGATGAACATAAGGATCATAAGAAAAACAAAAAAGAACATGTATGTGTGTGATGGGGGTGGCAACTGATGAGTATGGAGAATTGACAAATTTTGGGGACACCTGCCTGGCTCAGTCGTAGAGCATGCGATTTTTGATCTTAGGATTGTAAATTCGAGCCCCAAGTTGGTTGTAGAGATTATTTAAAAAATAAAATCTGGGGCAGCTGGGTGGCTCAGTGGGTTAAGCTTCTGCCCTCGGCTCAGGTCATGATCTCAGGGTCCTGGGATCGAGCCCCGCATTGGGCACTCTGCTCAGCAGGGAGACTGCTTCCTCCTCTCTCTCTGCCTGCCTCTCTGCATACCTGTGACCTTTGTCTGTCAAATAAATAAATAGAATCTTTAAAAAAAATAAAATCTTAAAAAAAAAGAATTTACAGATTAGAAAAGCCAATGAATTAAAAAAAAATACCCTTATGCATTAGCAGTAACTAAGACTTCAAGAAGGAAGGTTAGGATAGGGATAGTTGTCCAAAGTTATGATTCACGAAGTGTATCATTCCAAGTCATGACAAAGTCTAGGTGTAGACACGAGAGTAGTATTTGAAGAAAATATTATAGAGATGAGGATATCAAGTTAATAAATGACTAAGATGTTGTAAATCAAGCACAGGCCCTGATGTTTCCTAGGGTAGATGTAGGACTTGAAGTAGAGAAAGAGATGGGGAAGCAAGGGCCAGTCTTCATTAATGGGGTGGGGAGGAGCATAATCATGGATCCATAAGGACCACAATACAGAAGGAAAGAGAACAGAGAGTAAACTATGTGAAGCTCAGAGAAACAAGCCAGTTTGCAAGAGCATTTACATGGGTGTGGAGAGCAATGGTCCCAGGTGGCATCAGAGAGTCAGGAGGACAAAGACTAAATCTTCAATAGTAAACCCTTTCTTGAGATGGTTGTAAAAAATAATGTGTCCTAAAGATATGCAAAAAGAAAAGTTTATGATGTAGAGAAGTTTGTTAAGGAATGCCATTCCAGAAATTGTGAAAGTGCAGATTACTTATCCTAAAGAAACAATTTTGAATGTGTGCAAAATTAGTCAGAAGGATGTTCATTATTACAGTGTTGTTTACGATATATGTGTCCATTTTACCGAGATTGAAAAATAAAAAAATAGAAGAGATTTAAATTAAAGATATCTAGAATGACATTTTCCTATAAAAATATTTAACCATAGAAAAACAGATGTTTATATCTTGTTAAGTCTTATTTTTAAAAAATATATAAAAAGGAAAATACAAATGTATATCCATGTATAATGTGTGTGTGTTCTGATAAAACTTTAATTGGATTTTTAAACTTGGAATTCTGTGACTTCAGAGATACAAATCACTCCTACTTAGGTTAGGGGCCATCTGTTGTCTAATTTTTTTTATTTTGTCCTAGTCCTACATTGACAGTGCTGAATTCTTGGGGCCCAATGCACTATTACAGAAGATGAGGGAAATCTGTTATTTAAGTGACAAATTTGGTTTCCAAATTAAAAATCACCTAACAGTCTTTTTATGCCTATTGTTATAAGACCCAAACTTGATTTAATAATCAATGTGGGGAAGAACTTAAAATCCATCAATGGGTGTTACTACATGAAAACAGACTCTAAGTGTTTGCCAGAGGCAGTAAGGGAGACAGGGAGAAATGAGTGAAAGTGGTCAAAAGGTACAAACTTCCACTTATAAAATAAAGTCATGGAAATGTACAGCAAAGCAACTATATTGTATATTTGGATGGAACTAAGAGAGTAGATCTTAAAAGTGCTCATCATAAGAAAAAATTGTAACTGTATGGTGGTGGATGTTAACTAGATTTATTGTGGTAATCATTTCATAATGTAGACAAATATTAAATCATTATGTTGTATATCTGAAACTAAGACAATACTATATGTCAATTATAGCTCAATTAAAAAAAGAGACTAAGGGGGCGCCTGGGTGGCTCAGTGGGTTAAGCCTCTGCCTTCAGCTCAGGTCATGATCTCAGGGTCCTGGGATTGAGCCCCGCATCGGGCTCTCCGCTCGGCAGGGAGCCTGCTTCCCTCTCTCTCTCTCTGCCTGCCTCTCTGCCTACTTGTGATCTCTCTCTCTCTGTCAAATAAATAAAATCTTAAAAAAAAAAAGTAAATCCTAATGTATGCCAGTATTAGAAGTAAAATCAATTAAGTGTGAAAAGTTGTTTTTGTTCCTTTGTTTTGTGTTATCTTTTAACAGCCTAAATATATTAATGTGTGGCTCTACAGTGAGCAGGCAGAAAAGCGAACATTTTGAATGACTGTAGAGAATAAAATCTGTTGGGTGATTGTGATCAAGAATTGAGTTTTAGGGGCGCCTGGGTTGCTCAGTGAGTTAAAGCCTCTGCCTTCGGCTCAGGTCATGATCCCAGAGTCCTGGGATGGAGCCCCGAGTCGGGCTCTCTGCCCCGCAGGGAGCCTGCTTCCTCCCCCTCTCTCCCTGCCTGCCTCTCTGCCTACTTGTGATTTCTCTCTCTCTGTCAAATAAATTAAAAAAAATCTTAAAAAAAAAAGAATTGAGTTTTATACACAATATCCAATTAACAAAGGATATAGTAAATCTCTCGTTAAACATCTTTAGAAAAGACATTTGTAATTCCTTCATTATCTGAGTAATTTGTACTAATTGATTCATATTTGTACATAAAGAATGTTCAAACTTGAGAAAAATGCAGAATGGATCAGATGTGGAGTGCAAACTAAAAAAATGTCTAAGATTTATTTTCTATAGACTTGTTCCAAATCTATTAAAATACAGAAATTTTAAGATTATTTGCTCTTACCTGCTTTTTACATTCTTATGTATAATTGTTCTTATATTGTTCTTTAAATTTTTATTTTAAAAAGCAAAGGATTTCTCAAAGGACATTAAGATTCTTATTCATTTTTTGAAGCTTTAATGATGTTTATCAATTTCAGAATCGGTAAAATACAATACTTCCTATACAACTTGTGTATTTCCTCTCCAATGTGTCAATTAAATGCATACTTTAGAAATATCACAAACAATATTATATATTGTAGAGTCTTGATAAAAGTGAGAAAACACTTTCTGCCTTGCCACATCCTTCCACTCCTACAAATTTACACAATGTTACCTCAGGCTCTCTGTTTTCCCTTCCTCTCTCTGTGATTATCCCATTTTCGTGTTAAAATTTCCAATGAAAATCCAACTTGTTAAACTTTTCAAATCCTAAATATGAAATTGTTAGCATGGTTTCCTGAAATAAAAAGCATTAACATTACTACTACGTGTTATTATTTTCTTTAACACTAAAGGAAAAAAAGGTCTATTAAATTCCCAGTAATGATAATGTTCAGAACAAGAAACCACAACCTGAAACAACTCTTTCAAACATGAAATCAAGTTAAACTTACTGATACATCGTACACTGCTGGGAATCCACACTCCTTCAACTCCGTGTTGCTTGTGCTTTCTTGTCAAATGAGTAGCATCCTGAGCATTCCTTCAGATTTGTAAGCTGACTAAAGAAAGAATGCTTAAGGATTTAGAGTAAACTAGTTTAACAAGTTGGGATGGGTAAATTTTAACCAATAGTAGGGTTTGAAGTGAAGAATCACTTGATAAGTTTTTGTTGCAGGAAGTAAGAATTTCCTGGTTCTGGCTAATGAAAATAAATGAGAAACAATATTGCATTCAAAACCTAAGCAACACCCTTGAAAACTTTCAAGGGGTGTCACTTTTTGTTGAGTCACTACAAGTCTCGTCTTCAGGCCCCGCTGTTCATTTTGAAGCGCAAGTGTGAAACAGGATCAGAGGTTTCCGTAAAGCATTTGATAGCCCTTGACTTCTTTTTCTTAGTGCAATAGTACATGTACCACTATATCTGGCCTAGTAGTTCATTTTGGATGCTCTAAAGGAGAATCCAGATCTAAGATAAGAAAATGAAAATATATTTGTGCCGACTGCCATGTTGAAGGGTTTCACCAACTGATTATCTTCTCTCCATATACTCTCCCTTGTAGCTACAGAGGCATTTACCTTCTTGGACTTTTAGTTTTCTTTTCTGTCCATCCAGTCCTTTTTTCCCCCATCATGTCTTTACCCACAAAATTTCCTTTCCCTTCTTTCTAGCATAGTGCTCAATTCAAACTTCACCTGGCTGTAAGATTCAAATAATTTAACTAGAGTCTGTCGATACAGAGACTGTAGACTTTGAAAGCCTACATTCTAAGATGACTCCCCCAGGATGATATCTTCTAATTTCCCTGGCTTTCACACTATCTGAATAGCCCTTGACCTGTGCTTTCCCTTAGGCAGGCATCTAGTTTTCATTTTGCTTATTTTCAGGCCTATAGATCCATTTCTCCTGTTGGAGAGAGAAAGATTTGAGGCTAGCAACTTTAATGTCTTTGAATGAATGCACTTACCAGAACCTGTGCAAACTCCTTGACATTCAGTGCTTACTAAGTCTGTCTTTTGGTCAGTTTGACAACGCATAGTCACTCATATTTCCATCCCTCTTTTGTTTTAAAAAAAGTTTTTGGCAAAACAAAAACATATGATAATTACGATCAATAAATGAGCATATGGATGGAATGTTCAAATTAAGTAATAAATAAAAGTTTTATGACTTTGTCAATTTTTCTATTAATGTGTAACAGATTACTATAAACTCAGGCACTTAAAACAATAGCCACTTATTATCTATTTTTATTCCGGACATCAGAAGCCCAGGCAAGCTCAACTTTGTTCTCTGCTTGCTATGTCAAAGGCTGAAAGCAAGGTGTGAATTTAGCTGGGTTTCTTTGTGGAGGCTATGGTAAGAAATCCTGTCCCAGCTCATTCAGGCTATTGGCAGAATTAAGTTCCTTGTAGAAAGACTAAGTTCCTTGTTTCTTTGCTGCCTGTCAGCCAGGGCTGTCCTGCTCCTAGAGGCTACCTGCAATCCTCGATACATGATTCTTTCCATCTTCAAGCCAGCAATAGTGCATCTTCTCATACTTAGAATCTATGACTTTTCAGCTATCAGGAAGAGAAAATTCTCTACATTGAAAGGATTAGATTAGACGTATCTGGAAAATCTCCTTTTTTATTCAAAGTCAACTGATTAGTAACCTTAATCATGTCTACAAAATTCCTTTTGCCAGGTAAAAAAAAAATTACCTGGCAAAAGGAATAATAATAACATTATTAATAACATTATTATGGATATGGTATCTCAGTCTTAGTAGATTTTAGTGAAAATCTAACATCATATACTCTGGGGATATGGTTAGTGGTTACAACAGTTTCAGAAAGAAAACTTGCTAAAATGATAAGGAGGGAAAAGCTTCTATGCGAAAGGATTTATTTGTATTTGTATATTTGTTATGTATAACATCACAGTGCATTTAAAGCCCTGGAAGTACCTTTTGAAAACTAAAGGGAAGAAACCAAGATGAGGGATTAAAATGGAAAACAGGAAAAGATAATCATGACATTTTTGAAAACCAAAAAAAATGGATTTTGTTTTTACATCATAGGTGGAAGTCTCTTAATTTCTTTTTATGCTATTTCTTTTTTTGACCGGCTGGTGAAGACTGTGGATCCCTTCTCATAATAATATTTTTTTAGATACATAAAATAGAATACACAGAATTATAGAGAAACCAATATATAGCAATATTGCTATTGAAAAATTTTAAAATTTATGATAGAGTAATAAATGTTTTTCTATTAACATATGAAATCACAAGATATAGCAATGTTGAATGACATAATTTCAAAGTTGTGATGAGCATAAGCATTTTTTGATATATATGTAATAACTGTTAAATGAAATAAAGATATCTACAATCTCTTGGTGACAAAGTCACTGTAACTTATGTTACTATTTTTAATTTTATCTTGGGTTTTTTTTTGCCTATTTTATAAAAGAAAGAAACAGTAAATTTCTGTTAAAAGTAAGTGAAAATAAAGTTAAGACAGTTGTTTCTATCCAAGTTTCGGGTCTGCGGCCATATAACCCTGAACACGCCAGATCTCATCTGTCCAGGTTTTGGGCTCTATATTAAGTATCTCTGCTGTAGTAGATGGATAAATTAGAGGTATTTGAAATAGAAGTGCAGGAGAATGGACTATAGGACATCAAAATTGAAGAAGGAAGATCATTTTGAAGTTCTTCCAAAAATCCAAGGAGGAGATGTTGGAAGTGGAATAGAAGTTAGAGTCATTTGGATTTATGATTTCAAAGATTGAGGCTAGGTGTGGATTGTCCACTTGAATGTCGATATTGACCACAATGAAGACAGGAGTTTGAGAAAGGGGTCTATTTTGAACAGATACCTACTACCTCAATAAATGTGGGGAATGATCAAGAGGTTGGTGGTAATTAGGAGGGGCAATCTGTGGTATAGCTAGAGGCATGAGCTTATATATAAAAATACTATATGTTTTTATATTAATGTGTAGCAGTAATTTTTGGAAGACTACACAATTATTTGGAAGCTTTTAGTTACATGTAGTCAGTAGTAGAGAGATGTTAAACCAGGAGGGAAGACAAAGAGCAATATGACGAAAAGGAAAAGAAACCCCAGGCGTAATGGGAGAGAAGCAAATGTGGCAAGTACTGGTGACGACAGTGCCCTTCATTTACTGCAGTGTTAGAGGGTTCATGGAGGATGCCTTGGTTTATAGTTTATGGCCCTGGTGTAAAAGTTAGTTGGCAGCACAATAACCTGTCCTTCTGGTCAAGGTCTTTGGAGTGTAGCTATTTGATATAGCAACTCAAAGGTAGCCATTAAAAAAACGATTATACCAAACCACATAGTCACTGAAAAATACGTAATCTCAGATGAAAAAACACATAATTTTATATATACTGTATGTCAACTTTTTAAGATATACGTAAGAATATACACAAATATTGGAATATAAAAGAAGTAGAAATAGTTAAGCTGATACCTTTGTGTGCCCTCTATCTCTCAAAAAGTATGTTATAATGTTCCTGTAGTATTTTTTTTAAGGGGATATATAAATCATCAATTTCTTTACTTTAAAAAACTACTTCTGTTCAGTAGACCAATATTTCCTTTTCTCTAAAATTTCTATCAAGTTGCTGGTGCTTAATATCTGTCTTTCCAAAGGTTTGTTTTTTACTTTGAGGTTCTATTTATCTCTCTTCTCCATGTTTAAATTCTCCTTTCCTTCATGGCATCTCAGCCTGTTCATTCGGCTTCCCAATTCTCTTTCCCTAAGGATTATCACTTGTAGGGAAAACACTAGTGGACTGAACACTTATCCCAAGAATTCAGTAATCTCCATGTAGATCTAAGCATGAAAATACATGTTTGAGGTTTAGCAAAAAGTGGTTGTTTTGAATACCGTGAGAGATTTCAAAGGTGAAGTAAGCATTGCTAATAGAGTCATTCAAAATAGGGTCTGGAAGACACTGAGAAAGCAGGCCTAGGCATGCTTCCCCTTTCCATTTTTGGAACACCACAGATTTTTTACTTGTCAGTTGCACGTGGCCCACCTTCTGGAACACATTCTTTCATTTTGAACTAAAACAGAGAAAATCTAACATCTGTTAGCTAAATAGTAAATAAGTGTGTTAGATTGTTTAAATCTGTCAACATAATTCCTTCAAAACAATTTATGTAACCTTGTGGTTTTTGTCATTGTAACTGCACTCCCCTGATTGTAACCTGGAGCACACTTCATTTCTGTCCACTGTGTCTCCTGGATTGCATTCCCTAAGACCCCAAAGAAACACTTGTGGTTGCTTTACAACCTCTTCTTCTTGGTCAACAATACAAATGATGAAAGGTGGTGATTAAAACTATTAAGAAGGAAGTCCCATACATTTATGAAATTTCTCTTTCTGAAAATATTTGAAAAGGGGGCAACTGAACATCATTTACAGAGAATACCTAGGTTTTGGGGGTGGAAAGAGAAGAAAATCTGACAGAATGATCTCCTTATCTGTGAAACTATACTTTTAAATAAAATGTGGGAGATCGATTCTGTCAATGGAACGAAATGCATAAAAATAGAACTTCACAGGAAATCTATGACAACTGATTAGGAGTCTCTTTATTGCATAGCTTTGTTACTTAAAATTTTTTTTAATAATCCAGAATATAGAATAAAATATTACAAAGTAGAGTACTTAAAATATACTTTGTTAAATGCTCACTTTGGACTAATTTTGATATTTTCCATACTCAACTACATAATAACTTTTAAAATGTTTCCAGTAGGAAAAAAAATGTTCCCAGTAGATTGATTATAGAGTTCTCCAATATATTACAGTAAAATATGCTTTGGATTATAATCATTCTTATTTTTTTAGATTTTATTTATTTATTTATTTATTTGAGACAGAGGGAGAGGGTACACAGGTCGGGGGAGGGAGAGGGACAAGCACACTACGCTGAGGGGGGACTTGATCTCATGCAGTGGCGGACTTGATCTCATGACCCTGAGATCATGACCTGAACTGAAATCATAAGGCATGCAGGTGCCCCTGGATTATAATCATTCTTAAAGCCATCAAATAAAAAACAATTTCATTTGCCTATTTTTCTTTTTGCAGTAAATTAACATTAATAATCATACATAGGAGTTGTATTATATATTATTTCTTTTCAAGCAAATGATATACATAATTTCAACAAAACAATAGTATTTGCAAAATATACAAAGCAATAATATTGATAAATGAAAATGATAACATTATATAAAAACTTAATGACTATCTTAGGGGAAGTTTGACATTAACTGTGCTGATATCAGTATCCAGTAATATGCTTTGCACTTTTCAAATAGGTTTTAAACATTCTCTGACTTTTGGCTGTTATTATTCACAGGAAAGTTTCATAAACATCATGAGGTAGATAAATGAATGTTCTATTTCACAGATTGAAAGCAGTAGGAAGCAAAATTTTATTTTTTTAATTGTATGATGTGATTGCATTGCTCTCATCTCATATTAACTATAGTTAAAACTTTAAGGCAAGGAAAATATTGAAACCTATAAAAGGATGTTTATTGTATTTACAAAAACAAAATTTTAATTTGCTGCATTTTAATGGGCTTTATGTAGTTTTATCTGTTTATAAAATAAATTTTATAATTTAATCAAAAATTTTAATTTGCTTAATCAAATTAATCAAAAATTTTAATTTGCTGCATTTTAATGGGCTTTATGTAGTTTTATCTGCTTATAAAATAAATTTTCTAGTGTGGCAGTAAAAAGACCAAAGAGAAAAACAGACATTTGCTATATTAGTAGAATTCAAAATCTTTTGTTGGTCCTCATTTAAAATTAGTACAGATTTTTAGTTTATGCCATATTTAGGTTTTAAATTACTGCCAATTTAATTAGTTCTACAGCTTTGCCTCATTAAAATTATCCCTGAGTGTAGTTGGATATACTTTTAAGTGGTGGTGTTTGTCGTAATTATAAAACTGGTTTGGTCCAGTGATACTTTGTTGAAAACCACGTAAATTTGATTTATCTCACATTTTCTTTCTTTTCTTTCCTCTTCTTTTCTTTTTTTTTTTTTTTGGAAGGAGAAACAATGGATGGGCAACAATCTAATTCCACTGACTTCTAGAACTGCAGTATTCCTGGCTAGTGACATCTCCATAACTCAGATGAGAGTAGTGGGGAGAAGATGAGACTAGCCAAGGCTTATTTCATTTTCATGACTTCATGAGGGGATGCCTTAGACATGTCCCCTTTCTCTCAAACAAACATATTAACAAAGTGACATATATATTCAGTTGAAAGGGTAGATTCCCATTAAGGTATTTTTGTTCTTGTTGTTGAATTATGAATTTCACTGAGAGTTGGTTAAACACTGCAAAAATTTTGGTCCAATCTTGGACCAAATCTTGCTCTATCATTAAAAACTAATGCTTTAGTTCTCATGGCACCCCAATTCCATCAGGATTCTACAGGGATTATGTGCTGTATTATGTTTACTGTCCGCTTAATGAATTTGACCTGTCTTTTAAAGCAATGCATCAAACAAATTGTAGTTTTTGTGTTTGTTTGTTTTAAATATGTGAGTATTACTGTAACATTTACAACACAGGAAGCAAAACCAAGTTTGCTTTTTTTTTATGCACAATATTTTTGCAAAATTCACAAGGCAATGCTATTGATAAATAAAAGCAACACCGTAAAAAAAAAAAAAGCCCCTTTTTACAGTCTAAATATATTTGCACCATCATATGTACTGGTAACAGTTTACAATGATACACTTAGCATTTTTTAGCAGGCTTTAAACATTCTTTGACTTTTCAATTTATTATTCAACTGGAAAGCCTCACAACAATGCCATGAGGTAGATCATTTAATGTCCCATTTGGTAGGTGGAAAACATGAGGTTAAAGAAACTTGTGCAAGGACACACAGTTCATATGGGGCAGAGCCAAAACATGAGATAACATCACTCAACGTGTCAGATACCAAACGAAAAATAGGACATATAAATCACGTTTTAAAAATGTACTTTTCCAAAAATAAATCTACTTTTTCATTTTTCAGATTACTTATGGCCTTCTGTTTTTATTTGTGTTAAAATGTTATTGAATTGAATTGAGCATTGAATTATTTAAATCAGTGTACAGTTTCACAGGTACTTAGCAAAAAAGCTATCAGCCTTATGAAATGTAAATATAGTTACACAAAAGCACATATTCATTATTATAGAACTTACATGGCAGAAATTTATATATTTTGTAGACAGATTTTTTTTCCTGATTCTACCAAAGACTGTATTTACTTACCTTTTATATAAAAAGATCTGTCTTCAATCAGACACATCTTAAATTTGCTAAATATTGTCCAGAAAGCTTTGGATATTTTTCTGCATATAAAAGGAAGTGTAAACATTTGTGTTTTTTTTTTCTGATTTTTCTATTGATTTAGTTAATAGTAGTCATCAACTCAGAAATTTGGTGACATTTTCTTTTTAAAAAGAAAGTGTACATGGATGACGTTTTTTATTATATTTTAATATTAAGACATAAATAACAACTAGGAAATTTTTAAGGTTGTATTTATCTTGTTTGCATATATTGTCGCTAAATTCACATACATAGAAATTAACAAAACTTTGTCATTAAAAAAATAGAAAGGTTAGATTTTTCTCTGATAAATTGGAACAAATCTAGCACTTGAGATCTCACATCTGCACCCTGAAGATGAATACTGCTACATGTCTCTAGTCACAACCCTGGTGACAGATGACCACGCAGCTGCAGCTGTGCTTATGAGCAGACACAGTCCCAAATATACTGAGATGAGATATCAAAAATGATTCTGAAAATCTAGTAGATCATTTAAGGTGTTTTTTTTTTGTTTGTTTGTTTTGTTTTGTTTTGTTTTTTTTACAGTGTAATTTAAGCATTCTGAAACTACATGATTCTAAGGAAGGAACAGTTTTTAAAAAGTATATTGTTTTATGGAGTCCAAGGTACATTAATAATAATTCATAATAGCTAGTCCATATTGAGATACTGTGTGCAGACACTGTTCTAAGTGCTTTACTTTCATGAATGCATTCAATCCTCATAACAACCATATGAGGTAGGTACTATTTTTATTCCTATTTTAGAGATGAGAGTGCTAATGCACAGAGTTGTTAAGAAACCTGTGCAAGGGGGCGCCTGGGTGGCTCAGTGGGTTAAGCCTCTGCCTTCGGCTCAGGTCATGGTCTCAGGGTTCTGGGATTGAGCCCCACATCCAGGCTCTCTGTTCAGCAGGGAGCATACTTCCCCCTTTCTTTCTGCCTACCTCTCTGCCTACTTGTGATCTCTCTCTCTCTCTCAAATAAATAAATAAAATCTAAAAAAAAAAAAAAAAAAGAAACCTGTGCAAGGACACACAGTTCATATGGGGCAGAGCCAATATTTAAGCTTGGGTAGCCTGGTTCCAAAGCCTGTGCTCTCTACCACTAGACTCTGGGCTATATTTAAGCCCCAACGTCATTCACTCATTTGACAAATTAAATTAATTTATCTTAAAGCTCACAGAGGCTTTCCTTTCCTCCATATACAGGAAACATCCATGCTGTCCTTAATATATATGAGGTACTGTCCTAAGTGCTTATACAAATCAATTCTCCTGACATGATAGATACCTGACCTGTCAGAGAGCTAAAGACTTACAGAGGTACCAGTTACCATCTGCTAATGTAGATATTTCTAAATAAATAATTGGATAGCTCATTCCACCAAAAATCTGAGGAGTGTTTTTCCTGCCGTTAATCTTTTGAAAGCAACTCTGCTAGCCTATGTCCCGTCTTTTTATCTATGCTAGCCTATGTCTCATCTTTTTATCTTTCTCATACACATGGAAGAATGCTCCCAAGTTTCTTCTTTTTCCTTCTTTCTGGTCTAACTTCAATTGATATATGAATGGCAAGATGCTATTAAAGAATAAATCAGAAATGTTTCTTAACAATACAACAGGCTTCCTGAAGCTAGTTTTTGCATATATAATAATATTAACAGTAAGTTCAGATATACTCAAATATTTTTAAGTGGCAACTCTTCTTGTTAATGATAATCCTTTGTATTATTATTCACAAACCCAGGTTGGAGTTCAAGTTATATTGTAAATCCGTGTTTCTCCATTCTAGCCATTGAATGTCCAGCTATCAGTCCCAGAATGTTGAAACTCTGAATTCTCAGGGAGTGATATTTTGCAACAAGAGTTACAGGTGCTCCAGGTACAGTAGGTTTTTGGCAGCCCCAGCAGCTCCTCATATCCTGTGAAAAGTGATGTTCTTTGTCTTCCATTGGGGGAAACCATTTATAAATACTGATCTTATTAATAAGTATCACAGTTTCTCTTGTGAGTGAGGAGTTGGTGTTATTGCTGTTTGCTGTGTCTTCCTCCCTCAGGGCAGAGAAAGAGTTCAGTCACTTGTATGCAAAGACCACCTTGTGATACTAGATTGGTCTGAGTCAGAGGATTTCTTGACATCCAGAAAAACCACTGATCCAAACCACATGATTATAAATAATATACAATATGCAGGCATTTGAGCTTCATGTGCCATGGATAGAGTTCATGGACAGTTCACACTAGATACCAGTCTTGGAGGCAATCCATTCTCGATACTGAGTCACTCTGGTATAAACCCCAGGTTTTTTGGGAAGAGCACATGATTGTCCCCAACTTATTATACCAACTAAGTACCAGATGTCATGATTATCATAAACCAGCGGTCCACCAGAATCACCCTTGAAAAAAAAAAGAAAAATATATTTAAAATTATTAACTCTAATTTAATTTAGGAGGAAGGTCATTACAATCCTCTCTCTTCCACAGGGAAAAAAAAAAGGAAATTAGTACATGGTATAGGCATCCAGATTAGATATATGTTATATAATGTTTCTCTGAATTGAGATGCAATTTTGTCCTAAACATTAAAGTGCTTTGTTTCCCAGAAAGACTAAACCTCATTCACATGGAATTTTTATGTTATTTCTGGTTCAACATTCTTAGATTTTTTTTTTGTTAGTTTGATTAGACACTTCATGCATGGTTTAGTAAGTATGTATATAAAATATTAAATATGAAGTTAACATTTGCAAGAATAGATGGAAAGTTTTGATGCTCTCTTAATATTGTTAGGTAGACTCTATATTATAGATTGATTCTTGGTCTCCTTGTCTTTCATGCCCTTAATTCTAATTTATGCTTGCTTGCTTAATTTTATATAAGCCCCTTTAAATCTGTATGGAACAAGGACAATTATGTAAATAAACAGATACACATGTAGAGATTGAAAGAGTGGTCTTAGTAGTTTGTCAGGTTTCAGGACTAGCTCTATTAATTATGGACTGTATGACTTAGGATAAGATACTTAACTTCTCTGCGCCCCTTCTATCTCATTCATTTGTTCTTTTATCAACTATCTATTGAGTTCCAATTATGTGTCCCAGGCATTTTTAAGGATATTCAGGATTCAATGATGACTGAAAGTGAATGGTTCCCATACTCATAAACTTGAAGTTTAGCTTATAAAAGCATTAAACAAGCCCATAAATAAATGCAAAGTGATAGCTATGATAAATGCTAAGGAAACATACATAGGGGAATGTGACTGGTCAGGGAGGTCAAGAGAGTTTTTCTTGATGAGATGTAATTGAGTTGATATCTAAATGATTTAACCATGAAAAGGAAGGTGGTGATATAACATGTTCTAGGCAGAGCAAACAATACTACAAATGCTCTGTAGTATGGAGGAGCCTGGTATATGCAAAAGTCTGGGGAATAAAAAAGGGGGACTGAAGAGAAGACAGCAAGGGGGCAAGTGGTGTGTGATAAAGCCGGAGAAGTCAGGAGACTAGCTCTTGAGGAACCCTGTGGATCTTTCTTAGAAGTTACATTTTCTATCTTAAGAAAGAAGGTAAGCCACTGAAGTGTTTTAAGGATTTTGATATGATCAGATTAGCACCTTATTAGAAATCATCCTGGCTTTCATTTGACTAATGCAGTAAAGGAGCATAAGTGTGAATATAAGGAAATTAGCTAGATGTCTAATTCCTTTGAGGGAGCGGTAAGGAAAAAGTAGGGAAAGGGAAGCAAGAGATGACAGAGATATTTAAGGAGGTAAAATCCTTGGGATTAGGTAATCAATTGGGTAAGGGGTAGGGAAAGAAAGCTAGAGTGCCTTCTATCTGGGGCTGAACAGAATTAAAGGAGATGTTGTTCCTAAAGACAAAGAAAGAAAATCAGGTGGGGAGGCAGAAAAGCAAAATCAGGTGTACCATTCTGAATTTGAGATACCTTTGAAATATCCAAGAGGAGTTGCCAAGTAGGAGTTGAATATGTAAGTCTGGAGATCAAAGAGGAGGTTGGGTGTAATCATTATTACATTATTACATGGTGCTAAGAGGTTGGGTGGGGGAAGGATAGGACAAAATTAACGAGACAGTAAACAACAAGTACTGGAGAGGGTGTGGAGAAAAGGGAACCCTCTTACACTGTTGGTGGGAATGCAAGTTGGTACAGCCACTTTGGAAAATAGTGTGGAGATTCCTTAAGAAATTAAAAATAGAGCTATCCTATGACCCTGCAATTGAACTATTGGGTATTTACCCCAAAGATACAGATGTAATGAAAAGAAGGGCACCCTGTACCCCAATGTTCATAGCAGCAGTGGCCACAGTTGCCAAACTGTGGAAAGAACCAAGATGACCTTCAATGGACAAATGGATAAAGAAGATACGGTCCATATATACAATGGAGTATTATGCCTCCATCAGAAAGGATGAATACCCAACTTTTATATCAACATGGATGGGACTGGAAGAGATTAGGCTGAGTGAAATAAGTCAAGCAGAAAGAGTCAAGTATCGTATGGTTTTACTTACTTGTGGAGCATAAGGAATAACATGGAGAACATGGGGAGATGGAGAGGAAAAGTGAGTTGGGGGAAATAGGAGGGGGAGACAAAGCATGAGAGACTGTGGACTTGAGAAACAAACTGAGGCTTTTGAAGGGGAGGGGGTTGGGGGGTGGGTGAGCCTGGTGGTGGGTATTATGGAGGGCACGTATTGCATGGAGCACTGAGTGTGGTGCATAAACAATGAATTTTGGAATACTGGAAAGAAATAAAATGAAATGGAAAAAAATACATTTATTGGAGGTCATGGGGCGGTCAGTGGAAACCTCAGGAAGAGCTATTTTGATGAAGTGATAGGGCAGAAACCATATTGGGATGGTTTAAAGGGAGGTGAGAAAATTGAGATAATGGGTATGGACATTTCCCCCAATATTTCATAGTAAAGAGATAAGGTGTGGTGCTGGTTGGAGGCATTATGGGTCAAGAAAAAGTTGTTGTTGTTGTTTTTCCACCTAACTTAAGAGAGATAAATAGAAAAGGATCTAGCTACAAGAGAAATGTTGATTATGAAAAGAGAGAAAATAATGTTAATGTAAACTTCCCCAAAAGGCCAAGAAGAACCTGAGCAGAGAAGGGATCAGCCTTAGAAAATAGGTTACTTTTCTGTTGTGACCTAAGCTGAAGGTGGATAAAATGGGTTCAAATGAAGGTAGGTCTGCCTGTTTGGTGTTAGGAAGATGAGGAAATTCTCTGCTTACGACTTACATTTTTCTTTGAAAACTGGAAAACAAAATCATCAGTTGAGAATAAAAAGGTAAAAAAACCCCACAGAAATTAGGGAAAGTGGAAAATGCTGGGAACATTCAGAGAAAGGTGGATTTGAAAAAAACAAACAAAAATAGTAGGATTGTCACTTTTATTATCTAGAACTTACTATAGTAGAACCAATGTGTTCTGTTGTATTTTTTCCAGGAGCATTTGACTTCATAGGTGTAGGCAGAGAGAAAGAGAGATTAGATAAGTTCTTCCAGCTTTGGGACTTTGTCAGACAGAAACACTGAAAAGAGAGATCAACAAGAGAACTTGAAATATTAGCAGAAGTATTCAGAAAATGATTAATAGTGAAATCTAAGTTGGACAAATTGACAGTGGAAGGAAGGATTAATGGAACGTGATAAGGCAGAGAAGCAATGGTCTGTAGGTCCTTATGAAGTTGAAGATAAGTGATATTTTATTCAGCCAACAAATTCTGGTGCCAGGCACTGTGTTAGCTCTTGGTAATACAGTAGTAAATCAAACAGACACCTTCTCAAAATTTGTGCCTTCATGGAGTTTATATTCTAGTTTAGTGGGAGAAATAATCAACTATCTAAATAAAATATCTTGTATACTGGATGGTGATAAAAGCTAAAGGGCAAAATAAAACAATGAAAGGATTCAGTCTACATATGTGTGGCATGTATGTTTGGGGGTGAAGACTGGTAGGTTGGGGTGTAACAGAGAGTGTGGCCTAGGGAGCAGGAATAGTTTAAAATGCAAGCAGGAAGGATTGAAGATAATTGTTAAATAGGAAGATTTGGGGAATTCATATTTTTGGAGATGCAACAATTTTTGGTGACAAGGCTCAAGATGTGATCCTAGAAATAGTGACTGAGAAGAAGTGAAGATCAATGGGGGTTAGGAGGTCTAGTAACGGAGAGTCCAGCATTTCAAAGGGTCTGTGTTACTACTGCAGTCTTGGGATGGAGAGGAAGCATGTTTCAGGTGTCAAGGTCATTGAAAAGTGGTAGGGACAAAGAGAGAGACTTGGAGGCCAGGGGATGAAAACAAGATGCAAGAGAGATGATGCCAAAGCTGAATAAAGTGGTCTTCAGAGGACAAGTTTCTCTGTCTTCTGTTTCCAATCTCGTTTAAAAAAAAAAAAAAAAAAAAACAGAACAGAAGAGTAATTGTTTGAATCAGAAATAGGGAGCAATAGACTTTAATCTCCTAATTTATAAAATAGGAATGAAGAGAGGGTTCAATTTCACTATAGTAAATGAAATAATATATATAATGTGCTTAGCACTTGGCTTGGCCTACATAAGCACACAATTTAAGAATTTTTAATATTATGATTATTAAATAAACTGAATTCTTAGTGAAATAGTGACTTTTTTTCCTTACCTAGGGGAAATATATACCAAATTTAGAAACAGCTAATGGAAATTTTCCAAGTTTTGACCTTGACTTTGGACTTACTTTACATGCATCTACTTTTCCTTCCATGAATCCAGCACACAGCATTCCTGAAGTGATCAAGCCATCATATACATCCTTCCTATTACACACATCAGTGCTTATGGTTTCCACCCTGGCTTGCCGAAGTTTATTTTGTGTGGGTCCTATTACACAAGCAAACATACACATACAAACAAAACATGTATTCTTTGAATATTACTGTATCTAAAACATGGAAAACACATATGTTGTATATTCCTAGGAACTAAAACAAAAACAAAAGAATATAAACATTAATTATAATTACTTATTGCCCAATTTATGTTCTGTATGATAAATGCCTAAATGCAAGGAACTATAAACCTACATACCCCAATACTATATATTTGTGAATCTTCAAGTTATTAGAACCCCTATAATTATATGTGATAGTGTGTATATACACTTTTTTTCCATGAAGAGAGGGTTCATTCCACTCATCTTGACCAACTGGTACCCTTTTCTATATACGGAAATCAAGGCTAAGGGAAGTACATTTGTTTTCTGAGATAGTTAAAAAGAAACCAGTGCATGAGCTGCACAGAGCTACTTGCCCTATTCTGTGCTATGTGCATTATTTAGGGGTGCCTTGAAGCTTGGGAAACAACCACTGACCAAGATATGCTAGCAATCTGATGCCAGTACAGAGCAAGGCTGGTGGTTATGGGAAGGAAGGAAGTAGCTTAGGACTCCAGAACAAAACTGTTGGTGAGTAGTCCTAAACTAGTGATAAGGGTGGAGAACATTAAAGGAGACTTTTAGCAACATCTCACAAAGTCCAGTTGGACATGCACGGGGCATTTGGGAAATTTTATGTATAATAGAGTTTTGTCAAGTAAAGAAAAGCCAGAGGCACCTGGGTGGCTTTGTTGGTTAAGTGTCTGTCTTCAGCTTAGGTCATGATCTCAGGGTCCTGGGATCCAGCCCTGCATCTGGGTCCCTGCTCAGCCTGGAGTCTGTTTCTCCTTCTCCCTCTTCACCAACCCCTTGCTTGTGCTCTCTCTCTCTCTCTCAAATAAATAAATAAAATGTTTAAAAATAAAGAAAAGCAAAGAAAAAAAAAGCCAGATTAAGATATATTAGCATTTGTCTCTTCCTTCCTTCAGGATGATCTTTGATAGAACCTTAAACATTTCTTATTTCCCACTTTAAAACATTCAGCTAATCTCTCTCTTCAGAGTGGAATGAGCTAATAACTAAAGAACTATTCAGTTCTGGTCTTTCATTTATAGAACTTGTTTCTTTCACCCACCCAGGAGCTGAGACAGATGAAAATAAATATATGTTAAATTAACTAACCCAAATGAAAATTCTCAAAACATTCACAAAACATTTTTACATTTATAATCGTTAGAAATCCTCATTAAAATGCGGAAACATTTAGACAAAAGAGTGAGAGAGAGAGAGAGAAAGAGAGAGAAGGAGAAAAAAGGAAAGAAAAGGAAGGAAAAAAAAAAGAAAAACAAAAAGAAAAAAGCTATCACTGGGTGCCTAGGTGGCTCAGCTGGTTAAGCTTCTGACTCAGGTTTCAGCTCAAGTCATGGTCTCAGGGTTGTTAGATCGAACCCTGTGTTGCCCTCTGTGCTTAGTGTGGAATCTCCTTGAGATTCTCTCTCTCTCTTTTTCCTCCTCTCCGTATGCTTCTGCCCCTCCTCCCACTTGCATGCATACACTCTCTTTCCCTAAAATAAATAAATAAATAAATAAATCTTTTTTATAAAAGCTATCATTAAGATTGTGATCTGAACTATATGCTAACTAGGAGTTTCTACATCTGGGAAATGTACAATTTAGAATCATTTACTCTCCTGTAGCCCTTAGTATTTTGTCCCTTCTTGTAGCACCTAAAACAGTCTGTTTTTTCTTCTGTATTAGCTTCTCCCCTTTCTCGCCACTGCTATAATTAATTGTGAACTCAACGAAAGAGGCCTGATTCCTTTTCCTTTTTTAACCTGCAGCTTCCAATTCTACTCTGGGCCATATACACTGGAGACATCAACATTATTTTTATGAAAAGTTTGAAAATGGATTCCCTAGGACAGCTCATTAGAGCTCAAGACAAATTTGCACTAAGTATATTAGGTTGAACTACTCACCATCATCTACAATGGATCCGAAACCTGTGACAAAAACACTTGTTTTAGGTGGCAACTTTATAGATGAATCTGGAAGGCAAACTCTCTGGACTATATTTGAAAACTCAACTCGAGTAGTAAGCTGAGCCAAAGCAATGTCATTTTCATTTGTTTCTCTGTGGTAGTTTTCATGAACAATAATTTTCCCCAGGCTTCGTTGCACTGCAGGTGGTGTTATCGTTGTACCAAAAGTAGCAATCCATTGACTTGGGTCTTTATTTCTGCAAAAAATGAAAGGGTCAGCCTTGTGATGTTTAAGGGCACCCTTTAAAAGAGACCGAGATTGTATTTCTCCCAACTATTGGGATTATGCTCCTGAAAAATCTCTAAACTCACAGTATCCCAGTCTTTCTTCCATTCTGTCTTAAATTTATTCCCATCCCCATTATACTACAATACTGATTTCTCTTATAAAGGTGACCAGTTATCTCTACTTTATCACACTCAGTGGCTGGTTCCTGTTAGGTCTGTTGTCACACAGAGGCCGCCCTGGACCTGCTGAGATGTGTACTTCAATCACTGTATCTTATATTCCTCACTAGATATTAATAAATTGACATTCTGGGTTTATTTATGTTAAATTTATGTAAATAAAGGTCTGTCATAAACTAAAATGGAAGTCACTCTCCAAAACAAGTACAAAGCTTGGAGGACTATGTTAACCCCCCAAATCAGAAAGCCTTTAATTAGTGGAACTTAAGTTCCCCCAAGACATAATGCTAGTTATTCTGAGGACTGTAAATGTATATAAGTGAATCTCTTTTTTCTTCTCTAGTGAGAGAGTGACAATCACCTTAAATTCCTTAGGTCATTCTCATTACACCTCTACACATAAAGAAAGGTGTAGCCACCTTGGAACAATTTGGGTGTTACCCTTGGAAGAATGGTCAAGACTCTCCTCATATTACCAAGCATAGTTTTCTCTGAAAGGGAATGTGAACAGTGCCACTGGCCAGGGCTTTACTCTGAGCTTTTGTCTTTTGAGAGTTTAAAAGAAACCTCAGGGAAGAAAGATGATGTGTGCTTCACCTCCTGGGGCAACATGGTGCCCCAGGTGCATGCATGTAAATTAACACAGTTGAGTCTTAAAAACTATAGCTGTGAAAGCCTAAGCATCGCACTCTTATCAGGTCGTATAGGACCAGTCTTCAATATGGTGGGGACAGTGGGACAGGTGATAGGTCCCTCCAGTCATCTATACATATTTCTGGACCACAGAGCCCACATGGGTTCTTGAAGGAAGGGCTCCAAGAGTGATACCCTTTATTTTTTTCTTATTTTTAAAGTGATGGTGGATGTTGACAGAGGGAGGATAGCCCTCTGTTAGAGGCCCTCTACACCTAAGATCAAAACTTAGGCCTGCATCCAACTGTATATGTTATTCAGGAGAAAAGAATGATAACAGAAGCAGCTGAATTTTCTCCTTGAGCATGTGGAAGAGTTTATACTTGTTATGCGTATAACAGTCAGTTCTTACGCTAAAATAATTTATGATATAGTAGGAAAGATAACACTAGTGTCATGACAATATAGGAAAATATGTGCTAGGAACCATGAGAATGATCCAAACCAAACTTCATAAATATTGAGAAAAGAGAGAGGGGAGCAAGTGAAGGAAGTGTAGAGCAAGCGTCATGCATTCAGAGGACAGAGCAGGACCCATTTGGAATGGAGTAGAGGGGAGACTGCTGAGCTGGACTCTTCCCGAGTGCTGAATTGGTGACAGGCGATGACGGGGCAAGGAAGACTCACAACAGCCCTGCGAACTTACCTGCGGAAGCAGTGAGCTGCTGTGACCAGCCAGGTGTTACTGATGAGGCTGGCTCCACACTGATGGCCTGCCCCTTTGAGCTGGAGGCTGACCTGCCATGGCCACTCCCCTTCCAGAGCTGTTTCCCTCCCTTGGACAATCCTTTCAGTAGAGGAGGATGCTGGTAAAGGCATATTTGAAGATGTCATCCTTATTCCACAGCCTGTAACAGAAATATATATTAGCTCGTTTTCATGAAATAGAGGAGGAAAAGAACATATGCTGATTTGCACTGGGTACAGATGCTTTGGCAGTCCATTGTACCTGCTGTTTTTAACCCCTTCCTAGGACTCAGCATCTGAGGTTAGTCTATAGGGGTCAACCTGATCCTGTTGAGGTTCAAAAGAAATACTAACAGGCCAAGGCCTCCAGCCCGGGAATTAGATTCTCTATTAAGCATATATAGATGGATAAATAGATAAAACATTTATTTAGCATTAAAAATATATAGATCCTCTACTAAATGTTTTAGGTTTATTTATAACAACACAAACGGAGCCTTGGAAAGAGAACTTAAATTAATAGAGGTCACCCAGCTGGTAAGTGACATAAGATTCAGAGGATCTACATCAAATTTGTGTGTTCTTGCCCCTGAGAGAGAGCCCAGTACTGAATACAGGTCATGCTTCTCCCTTGACATGAAATTATACATTGAATTTATACATTATACATTGCCTTTGCAAGCCTGGAATTTAAATAGTCTTAATAATGATATTTTTGGTTTTCTAAAACTTTAAAGCCTAGTTTCTAAAAAAAAATCTGACTCCCTGGCAACAAACTCTGAATTTGTTAGAGTTCAATCAACCTTAATAAGACCTGAAAACATACTGTTATATTTTATTAATGTGACTTTTATTTTTTTATTTATTTGTTTAAAGATTTTATTTATTTATATATTTATATATTTAGTTTTCTATGAGAGAGAGAGAAAGTAGTGAGGGGGTTAGTGAGGGGAAGAGCAGAGGGGGAGGAAGAGGGACAAGCAGACTCTGTGCTGAGCCCAGAGCTTAATATGTGGCTCCATCTTAGGACCCTGACAGAGATTAGGACTTGAGCCAAAATCAAGTCAGATACTTACCTGACTGAGCCACACATGCACCCTTATTTTTATCTTTTTAAAATAAGCTCTATACCTAATGTGGGGCTCAAACTCATGACCCCACATTTAAGAGTGGCATGCTCAACCTACTAGCCAGCTAGGAGCCCCTATTAATAGAACTTGTAATTATTTATATTTTTATTAAAAATACTAGTTTTTTCAAAAAGGAATTTTTTCAGAAACAGGTTAAAATATATGCCTGAAATCATATTTATAGATTCATCATAATTTTCTCAGAATTAAATAGCTCCAGTTTAAAGAGACCACAAAATTGAAAAAATAGGATTTCTGGGTTAATATAATGCCATATTGGTAGTGCCCAACTTCCTCTTAAAATAGGCATAGAAGTAGCACTGATATAAATAATATCTACTAGTTTTGAGCCAGGCCCTATATGTCGTGTTACATATATTTTCTCCAATTTTCACAACGACTGTCTGTGTTAGGTGTCATCCTCATATTGTAGATGAAAAATCTGAGTCTATGCTATTTTTCAAAGGCAAAAGGAGAAAATTCATGAAAACTTATAGAAAGATAAGAAAAAAAAATTTACAAATTCTGGTAAAAACTGCAATATCCAAAGGGGTTTGAAAGCAATTTCTTAGACTACGCAAGCTCTAACCTGTGAACCAGAATTGTGTGGGGAATCCTGGTAAGCTTGACAAAGCCTTTGGCTCCCTGCTGTTGTGATTCCTTGGCCCAGGAAATTAAGCTACACTGCACTTGTTCCTAGCCAAGCAGAAACTATAGTTTAAACCATCCCACTGTGACTCATAAACTCTTTTCTTCCTCTCTATGTATGCAGAAACCACATTTCCTGGCACACCATCCTATCAGGACATACAGAAAAGATGAGAAGTTCTATGAAAATGCAGTTACCCCATGAAGTGGTCTGAATGTGAACCCCTCACGTTTATGTTAAAATCCTGACTCTTCGAGGTCATTGTATTAGCAGGTGAGGACTTTGGGAAATGCTTAACTCACCAGGGTGGAGCCCTGAATCCCACGAATGGGATTATGCCTTATTAAAGAGTCCAACTGCCTTATTAAAGAGTTTCCAGAGAGAGGGGCGCCTGGGTGGCTCTGTGGGTTAAGCCTCTGCTTTCTGCTCAGGTCATGGTCTCAGGGTCCTGGGATTGAGCCTAAATTGGGCTCTCTGCTCAGCAGGGAGCCTGCTTCCCCCTTTCTCTCTGCCTCTCTGCCTACTTGTGATCTCAATCTCTCTGTGTCAAATCAATAAATAAAATCTTAAAAAAAAAAAAAAAAAGAGTTTCTAGAGAGATCCCTAGCCCCTTCTGCTCATGGCATGATGATACTTGAAATCTGTGAGCTGGAAGAAGTGCCTCACCTAGCCGTGCTGGCATCCTGATCTGACACTTCCAGCCTATAAATTTCTATTTATTCAATAGCAATAAATTTCTGCTATTTATAAACCACCCAGCCCATGATATTTGGTTATGGCACCAAGAATGGAATGAGATGCTCCATGAAAGCAATTTAAACAGTGAATGGAAGAGCACTGGCATCAGTGCTATATTTGGTGGTGCAAACTGGGAGGTTGATGTAGTTTTCATAAACTCTGCATCTAAGATCAAAACTTAAGCCTGCATCCAACTGTATAGCATGGTTAGGGCCCCCCAAATCAGATGATATATAAAATCAGAAGACAGATACATCTCTGAAAGTTATTTTCTACAAAAAATTTTAGGGCATGTGTTTGGTATCAGGCAAGTTGTGCAAGAAAACATGATCTTAATGTAACAAAAGCAGCCAAACATAAGGGAAAAAATATACAGTGATGAGAGTACATATAACATAAGAGCGGTCTGCAATTAAATAAAATTCAAGAAATCATAAACACATCATAGGAGATATAAAATTCACATGGAAGAAGACAAAAAATGACACTAGACAACTGAGATAAGTGGTTTTGGGGAGTACATAATGGGTAAGATCTTTCTGAATGCAGAGGAAAGTCACCTGAACTGGAACTGGAAATAATGATTGACATGGAGGGCAGAAAATGGAATTCAAATAAATAACCTGTGTTCCTGAGGAACAGCAACAAAAATAGAACAATTGGAATGGAAATCATTCATCAAATTTATAATGGAAGAACATTTTTCCAGAACAAGAAAAAATATATATACAGATTGAAAACATTCATAATATCTAGTCAAAATTCAGTGCAAAATATGATTACATCTCACTCTCGTGGCAAAAAGTTAAAGGGAAAAAGATTTCCTACATTCACCCCAGAACAAAAATGGTAACCTATGTAAGAATAAAAAATGCAACAGTTTTATATTTCTTCTCTACAAAAAACACTAGTAGAAAATGGAATAATGTGTATAGAATTTATAGTTAAAGTTTATGACCCAATAATCTTATAAGAAGTTGAGTTAAAGGAAATGGAAGCAGGAAGGCAGAAAATGTACACGCCAGATATTTCAGCAAGAATACAAGAAAACTGAGAAATCGTAACAGAAGAAAACTTAACTAGTTACCACTATTAAAATACAACATTAGAAAGATAGTTACAAAACTTATAGTATCATTAATAATATATATATATATATATATATTTTTTTTTTACTACCTCCTGCAAGTCATAAAACTTGAAATTGTAAGGGCATCTGGTTGGCTCAGTTGGCTGAGCTACTGACTCTTGATTTTGGCTCTGGTCATGATCTCAGGGTTCTAGGATCAAGCCCTGCATCGGGATCCATGCTCAGTGGGGAGTCTGCTGGAGACTCTCTCTCACCCTCTCGCTCTGCCTCTCCCCACTGTGCTCTCTGTCTCTCTCTCTCTCTCTGTTTCTCTAAAATAAATGTAAAAAAACTTTAAAAAACCTCGATGTTGTATTTGGTATACATTTTAAGATTTAAATGTTCTAAATATTAAAAATAAGCAGTAATAAAAACACCAAGTGTTTGGTTTACAGAAACATTAGGTGAGCAAAAAAAGGCTTTATAAATTCTGCTTCTAACTTTTCTGTGGCTTTTATTCATTATCTTTGTTATGAAAAGGATAGTTAATTATGGGTTTTGGAACTTACGGCTGTTGAGAAGATTCCTCATCTTTTTACTGTCAATAGCTGGAATAAAGAAAACATTGAATTAGTTGGTAGAAGAATATGTTCCTGTTTTTATGTGATTTTGTTCAAATGGTCACTGTAAGAAACGTATCCAAAGCATCTGTATTTCAAGAGTATGATATTTTTCATAGCCAACTAATAAATACATAATTCTGATTTGATTTGATCCAAAACGTATAATTTTATCGTAAAATGTAAAGAGAGCATTTTTGTTTTCTGATTTTTGCTATGAGATCTGAGAGAGAAATTAGGAAATTAGGAAAGAATGCTAAAGATAAATGTCCCTGATTGCCTTCTTTGGGAGCTTCAGTGTAACTCGAGGATGCAACCTCCAATTCCCATCACTGCTTGTGCTCAGTATATTAGATGTACCAGCCAATGTGTGTCAGGTGTACGCCTGATGGCCAGTGTTGAAAGGGCAGCTCCAGAGAAATAAGGGCATCATAGGTCCCTCACAGCCCAATTTCCAGCCCTGGTCTACAAAGGATAGGAATTCACTCAGTGCAAGTTAAATTCTTCCTCAAGATGGATGTTGTAGAAGGTTGAAGCTCAGGCACCAGGAACCCACCCATACCACTTTATGCCTCCCTTCTCTGACATCTTTTTTCCCTTCAAAGTTCTCCTCTTGTTCATTTTAGTTTCATTGTTTGTTTATTTGTTTTGTTTGGTGTTTTGTTTTACTTTGGAATATAATTAACAGTTAAGGTGGGTACCATACTCTTCATTATTTCTAATTACTTCATGAAAGTTGTCATTAATACGTGTGAAGTTTCTATCTCAAAATGGATTTTAAGGATTTTCCTGATTTCCAACAGAGAAATTACCTTTAGATAACCTTTTTCTTAAACTCATGGATGCTTAAGGGGAAAAGACTTTCCAGTCCAAAGAGCAAGCCTTATTTCTTGGTACTAGATCAGAAACAGCTGCCCTTGGAGTACTTAATCAGAACAGTGAACACAACTAGAACACCTGTGTGCGAGACTTATGCTAGTGTTTGGGGGGAGGGGTAAGGAACTAAAAAGGCACAGTAGGTACTGTGTACTGACCTTGAGACTTATCATTTGAAACACATTATTATGCCTTTCTGCTTGGATTCCAACTACCTGTGAGGTAGTTTCAATTTCTTAACATTTTGACCTCATTTTCTTCTACTTTTGGGGAAAACCAAAACTTTTCAGATTTTTTTTTTTGTAAGGAATAAATGAGGATATGAATGAAACATTATTTTAAATTGGAAATAATCTAGAGAACCTCTTCATAGATCATGTCAATGGTTTGTCCCCCAGGAGTAAACCTTCATAAAGATGTTTGTTTCCCTGATACTGTAGAAGATAACCCCTGGAAGTGACCTGTAAAGACCTCGGGGAGTCAGAACACCTGTGCTTTAGTTTTGACCTTAAGGCTTGTTAATCCTTGAGTCTCAGCTTCCTTAAAATGGCAGAAAATAGGGGCACCTGGGTGGCTCAGTGGGTTAAAGCCTCTGCCTTCGGCTCAGGTTAGGATCTCAGAGTCCTGGGATCAAGCCCCACATCCGGCTCTCTGCTCGGCGGGGAGCTTCCTTCCTCCTCTCTCTCTCTGCCTGCCTCTCTGCCTGCTTGTGATCTTTGTCTGTCAAATAAATAAATAAAATCTTTAAAAAAAGTCAGAAAATAATACTTATCTACTCATGCTTTTGAAAAGATTCAACACGGTATATTGGATAAAACTTAGAAATCTTAGCAAAAGCCCTAATCAAATATGAAAATAAATTTCTAAAATTAAAGTTTGCCTTGTAGTGATTTTTTATTTTAGTTTTATTCTACACTGATATGTTTATATCAGTGGTGAAGTCTTAAAATGTAAGACACTGACCTAAATTCTTATGAAAAATAGACAGGATTACAAGGGAACCACAAAGATAGTAAAAGGACTTACATGTGAGTGTAAAGGATGGTTTGTTTATAGTCAAAGGCAATTGTTTTGTCTTCAGACTTTGATATAAAATCCTTTCAATTTTTTTCTTGATTTGCTCAGCACTGTCAGTAGATGGGTATCGAAACATGAGCACCATAAGAATTTTCACGCCGTGTTCATCTGGACTGAAGAGCAAAGAAGGAGATAAAGCCACCTCTCTAGTCATTAACTACTTTTACCTATTAAGATCCATACTGAATTTTAAAAAACAATGGATGAAATATGTGTATCTCAGATTTCTAAACTATCTCTAGAAATACTGGCTCAGTTTTGTAGCTGAAAAAATTGTTCTTGCTCTTTACTTAGCTCATCGTCTGCAGGGGAGTGGGAGAGAAGGAGATGTTCATGAAATCATGCTTTATATATACTTAAACAATTTGCTTTTCAAGACATTCTGAGCCATCATAACCAACATCATTTTTCAGCAATGATATGGGAGAGACAATGCTCTGTGTTCATGAAACCCAGTTACCTTTGCCTCCTCAACACAGAGGTAGATTTCATTTGCTGGCCTCCTTTGCAGTTTATCAAAACTCTAGTGAATTCTGGGCAATGGAATGTGGGCAGAAAAGATGTACCCCACCTCTGGTCTGGCCCCTGACACCTCTCATGCCACCCTCCATGCTTTCACTCTTCCTGTATTTGCCTACCAGATGCTTAAGTTCCAGTAGGCAATTTCCATTCCACATCTCTCCCAGCACCCATGTCCCTAGTGCCACTTTTGACTCTTTGGATTTTGCCTTGGAAATGAAGTAAACCTTTATTGTGTTAAGCCATTTATTTGGGGGGGGGATTTGATGGTCAGTTAATAAGTGTTTGGTAAGTGGATAATTAGAGAAAGCACTTATTAAAGGAAATCTTTTGATAAAGGGAGCACATACTATACTATAATGTATAGGTCTAGAAAGCCTCCAGTTGCCCTTTGAGGATGATTATAATCTTAAAACAGATAAAGAATCAAAGAAGGAAGGAAGGAGGGAGGGAGGGAGAAAGCAAAGTAAGGAAGGAACAAAAGTAGAGAGGGAGAGAGAAGAAAAGACAGGGGCTCCCTAACCACATGTATATTTACTCTACCATCCAGAAGTGAAGCAGACAAATAAGTATTAAAAATACTTATATTCGTATATTGATTGATAGCCACAGAAAAAGTTTAAAATTTTTTATCAAAATAGGTAGAAAATAAGATATATTATGCCAGCAAATGCCAAGCATTTTGGACATCATATAAAAAGTATATTTGAGATGGGTTCTAATAATTCATTTGAGTCTCTTACAACAAATATATGTTCAATTTATGCATATTGGCTTTTATCAGAACCTAAAAATGAAAAGGTATTAGAAATAATAATAAAAATCCAGTGTCATTAAAGAAAAACCTTATTGCAGAGAAAGTTATCATCTGTTATTGTTGGCTAAGCTTAGAATGAGGGTAATTGAAAAGAGCTGTTCTAAATTCCTCTTAGCCCTGAGGTGAAGGAGTAGGTAAGTTACCAGTGCCTTTCGTCCCCTTCCACTGCCTGATAACTGACACTGACTCTTCACATAGAGCACTTTACATCTTCCTATTGTAACTGGAAAATGTCTATGCAGTAGAAGCTGCACTGCTCAGAGTTTATGAAATCTCTGTCTTCCTGCAGAGATTTGCTTGGAGGAGCTGGGTAGTCCTGCCGATGGAGTACTTCTTACGGGTACAGGTTTGAAGTTGCAAACTAAATTTACATACCTCAGTTTGATGACATGAGATTTGATAAACCGACTCCCTCCAGAACGTCGAAATATCGTAGACATCTGGTTAGACAAATCAAACAAGAGAAGTATTCGTAAAAAAAAAAAAAAAATGCTACTCCTTGTCTTTTCTAGAGTTGAGGCAAAGACCGTTTCAGTTTATTCCCAGATTGGAACTGGTTTATCATAGTGATAAGACTAAAAGAGGTTCTAATCCTTGCATAAACAAATAACTTTAACAAAATTGTGTAATTTTGTTAAGCCTCTGTAAAACAGGATAAAAATAGTATCTACCACATAGAGTTGTTTTGAAGATTAAATGCAATAATGTTTATCATGCATTTCACACCTTGCCTGGTGTATAGTAAACTATTGATAATGTTCATTTTGATTAGTGTCAAATTAATTTAAGTATCTATGCTACTTTTAAAGACAGCACCCTCACTTCTAATTAATAATTTAATTTTTTGAGAGGAAGAGAGAGAGTGAGCACTTGCGGGGAAGGGAGGGGCAGAGGAAGAGGGAGAGAGAGATAATCCCAAACAGTCTCCACGTGCAGTGAGGAGCCTGATGCGGAGACGGATCTCACCACCCTGAGATCACAACCTGAGCTGAAATCAAGAATCGGACACTCCACCGACTGAGCCACGCAGGCGCCCCAGCATCCTCACGTTTAAGAAAGCTCATCCTAAATTTGTCTTATTCCCAAATATGGAAACTAGCCCACTATTTGTATCAACTCATTGTTTTCTTAAATGATTACCCCATTACTAAAGCATTTGACACAATGAGTAACAATGGGTGTCCTTTGATTCTGATACCCTGCACTGGTTACTCACCTTTGTGTCGCAGGCAGACTTTCACAACTGGGACCAACTTTGGGAAGAAGTTTCATCACACTCCATACCATTAGCATTTTATTACTCAGCTTTTCCAGCCAGAGCTGTTGAAGGTTTGGAGGCTCAGTGAGCCGATTTCCTGGAACCTAATTCCCAAAACCTAATGCCCACTGTTGAGGTTGTGCCTCACAGTAAAAAGCACTGGACTGAGTCAGAAATCAGAAATTACAGGTCCACATAAGTTTACATAAGGCCCACCTCCCAGTAAATCTAGCCCCCTCCCCATATGACATTCTTGGGAAAGGGATAGAATATTGCCTCCCTCCCCACAAGATTTCTCCCTCTCTCTGACTCCTTTAAACTAGTAATAATGCTCAGTAGGTTTTATCAACTAAATATTGAATCTCCCTCCCTTCCTCCAATTCTACTGCTGTGGTTTGAATTGAGCTCTTTCGAAACTCATGCCTGGGGCTCTGCAGTATCCCCTCACTGGCACGTCTGTGATTCTGCTCTCTTCTCTCCTCTCAGTTGTTTCTCCACAATGCTACCAACCAGGGTGATATTCCTAAAATGCAAATCTGAGTATGTTATACTCCTGCTTCAAGCCCAGTATCTCCCTTGGTGTCAGCTCCACAGTCTTATGCCTTCATTAACCCTTGCCGCGCCTCTACCTTCAAAGCCTATTTTCTTATCTACTGAATGACTAGCTCTTTCCCAATCCCACTGGACTGGTTCACACCGTTATGGCTTTGCACATTCATTTCCTCTCCCTACAATGAACTTCTTTCCTCTGGCAAGTCCTTAAATGACAATTCTGTTAGCACCCAGACACTCTAGGGACAAACAAGTTATCTGTGACTTGCCCTCCTCGAAGTTCAGCACTCCTTTATTTGGGCCACCCTAGTGTCTTGCATGTGAGGCTGTTACAGTGATTGTCATACTGGTTCACAGTTGTGCCTTTCCCACTCTAGACTGTGATCTGTATGATGGTAGGGAATGTGTCTGACCCATCCTTTTACCTTCAGAGTTTTGAACACTACCTGACCCACAGTAAATACTTGATGCATGTTTGAATAAATCCATGAATGAATAAATGAATTAAGAATCAACAATATGATAAAGGGAAGATCGAGATAATAACACATTGTTTTGTTTTATCTGCAAACCATGTTGACAAGTATAAACAGAAATCCATGGGAATTGAAAGCAGGGAAGGAGCCAGGAGACTCCAGTGGTGACCCTCTTTTGTATGGTTGTTCCAGGGGTTTTGATCACTTTTGAGTTCTGTCACTTATGATTTCACTAAGCTTCTCTGAGCTCATTTTATTTCCATATTTCAGGGAACAGGGAGAAAACCTGATGTTAAGGTCATCAGCACTTCATATAACTGTCCTCTGAAATTCTGAACTGTGCACATAATGGCGTTTGGGGAAAAGATCAAGATTCTGATCATATCAGACTATAAGGAAATGCTAAGAATCTATTCAAACTAAAATGTGATTATAAGCAAGATGATTGTTCCCTGAGGAGTTGACCTCTGTTTTAAAAATGGGTAGATTCTGGTAGAGTACAGTATTGGTGTGACCACTAAGAATAGCTTACATGTACTAAGTCCATAGTACAGGGTATGCATTGAGCCAGTTCCTTTGTTCAAACGCCATACCACCGTAGGAGTGAAATATTTCTAAAATTTTCATCAGCCTCATTTTAAGATAAAGAAACTGTGCCAGGACACTTAAGTAAACTTGTCTAAGGTGGCATTATAAGTGCTGGTTCTAGCATATGAACTTGGGGAATCTGGCACTAGATCTTGTGCTCGTTCTTAAGTATAGTAAGTGACACTGAAAACCCTTATACTTAGATGACAGATGTTCAGGTTGGTGATTGGTAGAGAGTCCTGGGGAAGGAAACCCTGAAAGAAGACATCAGATACATCTTTTATTCCCAGAATCAAAACCTCATAAAATATCATCTCTTGAGAGATATTTTTTTTCCAGCTTCTGAAAGACTGTTCCTTTTTTGGACACCTAATCATCACTGTCAGCAATTTCTGGAGAAAATTAATGTACTGTTTATACTTTTCTACTGAGAACTCAGTAACATTACATTTAGTCCAAATTACAAAAACTAATTGAATCCTTCCCTTTTCACAGTCCAAACCTAAGAATAGATTTTTTTTTAAGAGATTATTCTGTTTAAAATAAGAGAGTCTAAGCTAAGATGGGGAAAAAGTTCACCATAAAATCAGATCCTATGTGGAGTCCTTGGTTTGAACTCCAACATCAAAAAACAACATGACATATTTGAAAATACGTGTGACTCTAATAGTACATCCAGTTACTATCCTCCACAAGCTTGGGCTTGCACCTTCCCTCTGGCTGGGAACTACATGCAAATTAAGTACTCATGAAAGATCAGTAGTTACTGGATGCCAGCTAGGGAATCTCTTTCCAGGTCCACCCATGAAAATAAGTCAGGCAAGTTCTGCAGATTTTCTGCTACTCTCAGGGGAATACGTAACAACAGAGGGTAAATACACCAATAAAACAAATCCCTGTCCCTTTCTCTCCAAGAAAACTTCCTGCTAGTTCAAAGGGATTTTCCCTTCCTCTGAACTCCTAAAATACCTTTAGTTCATGTCATATACATCTGACAATTATATTCCGTACTGTGACAGCTCTCATATTGCCATATTGTCTTGTTATCTAATCTATCTACTTTATACTCTTTTCCATGCACCAACTTTTAAATTTATTTTTATTTTTTATTTTTTAATAAACATATAATGTATTTTTATCCCCAGAGGTACAGGTCTGTGAATCGCCAGGTTTACACACTTCACAGCACTCACCATAGCACATACCCTCCCCAATGTCCATATCCCCACCCCCTTCTCTCAACCCCCCTCCCCCCAGCAACCCTCAGTTTGTTTTGTGAGATTAAGAGTCACTTATGGTTTGTCTCCCTCCCGATCCCATCTTGTTTCATTTATTCTTCTCCTACCCCCCTAACGCCCCACGTTGCATCTCCACTTCCTCATATCAGGGAGATCATATGATAGTTGTCTTTTCTCCGATTGACTTATTTCACTAAGCATAACACCCTCTAGTTCCATCCACGTCATCGCAGATGGCAAGATTTATTTCTTTTGATGGCTACATGGTATTCCATTGTATATATATACCTCATTTTCTTTATCCATTCATCTGTTGATGGACATCTAGGTTCTTTCCATAGTTTGGCTATTGTGGACATTGCTGCTATAAACATTTGGGCCATGCACCAACTTTTATACACAAACTATATTATAACTCCAATAAGTCAATAAGAGAAAGACAATTATCATATGGTTTCACTCATATGAGGAATACCAGAGAAGCACAGAGGATCATAGGGAAAGGGAGGGAGAAATGGAATAGGAAGACATCAGAGAGGGAGACAAGCCATAAGAGATACTTAACTATAGGAAAGAAACAGGGTTTCTGGAAGGGAGGTAGGTGGGGGTATGGGGTAGCTGGGTCGGGCATTAAGGAGGGCACATGATGTGATGAGCACTGGGTGTTATATGCAACCGATGAATTACTGAACTCTACATCTGAAACTAATGATGTTCTATATGTTGACTAACTGAATTTAAATTAAAAAAAATAAACTTCAGGGGTGCCTGGGTGGCTCAGTGTGTTAAAGCCTCTGCCTTCGGCTCGGGTCTTGATCCCGGGGTCCTAGGATTGAGCCCCACATTGGGCTCTCTGCTCAGCGGCGAGCCTGTTTCCTCTTCTCTCTCGCCTGCCTCTCTGACTACTTGTGATCTCTGTCTGTCCGATAAGTAAATAAAATCTTAAAAAAAAAAACAAAACTCCAATAAGGAAGAAACTGTACTATTTAGACCTTGGCATCCTTCACAGTCTTGCACAAAATAGGTGTACAATAACATTTTCATTAGCTAATTGATTCTCCAGTTGTGGTTAATCATAAGCAACATTGTGAAGAAAAATATGCCCACTTATGCATCTCTTCATAACTCTTTCATTATATTCTGTCTCCTTCCTTTTTTTTCTCATTTATTTATTCACTCAGTGCAATTGACAAAGAATATTCTATGTTTAAGGCACTGTGACAACACTGGATAAAAATTATTAAGCAAAAAGTTGTGGTCTCTGGACTCATAGAATAGAAGGATAGACAGTCTTGGGGCACCTGGGTGGCTCAGTGGGTTAAGCCTCTGCCTTCGGCTCAGGTCATGATCTCGGAGTCCTGGGATCGAGCCCCGCATCGGGCTCTCTGCTCAGCAGGAAGCCTGCTTCCTCCTCTCTCCCTGCCTGCCTCTCTGCCTGCTCGTGATCTCTCTATCAAATAAATAAATAAAATCTTAAAAAAAAAAAAAAGGATAGACAGTCGTCAACAAAAATACATTAATTATAAGATGTAACTACTAATATAGTAAAGTAATATAGGATAATGGCTGGGGGTATATAATGACTAAGTGTTCTCCAAGGAGGGACCTTTAAGTGATATCTGAAATATCAGAATGAATAAGCAAAAGAACAAGATCATGGGACGATCTTCCAGGGGAAGGAACAGAATGTGAAGAGCATCCAAAAAGGAGGCCAGTATGGTTAGCGCGCAGTGAGCAAGGAGGAGAGTGCAGAAATTGGAGGACTAGTCAGAACCTGAGCATTAAATTCCTTGGAGGACTTCATAAAAAGTTTGGACTTTGTGCTAAGTACATTTGGAAGCCACTTATGAAATTTTATGCAAAATAATATAGAATACGTTTTTAAAAGATCTTCTGATTTCTATGTAGACAGGATAATAGAGAGAGCCTGAATGGAGGCAAAGATTGTGGTAAGCTGCCTGTATGAGGCAACACATTAGCTAGGTCCAGGATGGAGACAGTGAATGAGAAGTAGAAACATCATTTGTGAACGGATTAAACATGAGGATAAGGGGAAATACTATTGTAGCAACTAGATGCACTGTGATGTCATTGGCTGAGTGGAAAAAATAGGAATCAGAGAGCGAGAAAGAAAACAACTTAAGAATTGGATTTAGATAAAACATCAAGATGCCTATGAGAGATCCAAGTGGGAAATGTCAAGTAGACCACCGAAGGCACAAGTCTAGGGTTTAGCGGTATCTGGGTTATCTGGGTTAGAGATTAAAATTTTAGAATTAGAGTTATTGTATATTCATCAGTACTCCTCTCCCTCTTTCTTTCTTTTTCCCTGCTAAGAGAACCATTCTTTCCTACAGGGAACTCATTCCATATGGTCTAGATGGAGCTAAATTTGCCCCTTTTCCCATCTACCACAAAGGTGACACGGATTTATTCTCTTGGTCACACTGATTAATGTAGGATTGAGGAGAAATTCCAACTTTGGCCAACTAGATTGGTTCTTCAAATTTTCCTCCAAAGACTATTATGGAAAATTGTCTTTATCTTTTTCAGTTAATACCTGGAAACATGTGAATATAGAGTAGATGTAAGCTATATCATCTGCCACGTGGAGAAAGCCTGAAGACATAGTTTGAGCCTCTGAATCCCACCATACCCAAAGTCAAATGAATCTCTAGATTTTCCCATCATCTCTCCTCCTTCCCTTCCTCCCTTCCTTCCTTCCTTCCTTCCTTCCTTCCTCTTTGACTTGTTCATTGGGTTTCTGTTACTTTCTACCCAAACTGTCTCATTTATTATGGGAATTTACAGAGCAATAGAAGAAAAAGAAGCAAAATCAGGATCATGTCTCGGATGATCTGGAGGCCTAGACCAATAGGAATTATATTGTCTCTAATCACTTACAAGCAAATAATTTTTTTTCCTCTTAAGAAATTTATTAAGAAGCTGAATTCACATACAGATGATGAATTGTGGTGAAAGAGGAATTATAGCAAATATTTGTTTGGTAAAACCGCATTTACCGGGCAAGCGCACAAATGCTCCAGCTTCTACAAGTGTTGATTGGTAACAGCTCACACCAACTCTTTTCCAGAGGCCTGTCCTTGTCTGACTTGAGCACCTTACTTATTGATGTCTGGGAGCTTGTGCTTCACTTTCCCTGGACAGCCCTTGTTGGTATAACAGAAACAGCCCAGCCCTCTCACCTCTGGGTGCAATTACCTCTATGACATAATTTAGTATTAACCTTCTGGATTATTCGGAGCATTGATTTTCAAAGTGATGCTAATGATTCATTGAGGATGTAAAAAATATTAGAACTTCTATTTATATTTATTTTTAAATTAAAAAAAAAAGTTTTCAGAGCACTGTCCCCCAGGTGGGGAATCCTACCAGGAGTGCACTAATTACCTAATGTCTCCAAGGGGAAAGTAAGGATCAGTCTGTTAGAATGATATCTAGCTCAGTGATAGTTTTAGAATAAGTTCTCAGTAATTCCTTGCTGTATTGCTTTGAATTAAATAGTCATACTTCACTCATTGATTTTAACATAATGAAAGTAATAACTCCTAGTTTAAAAAAATTGTTATCTTGTTTTAATTACTATATTAGGCATTTTTTAACTCTGCTGGAAACAATGGAGCACATATTAAAAAATAAATCCATTATTCAAACAAAACTATTCTGTGGCAAACTGTACCACACACCTGGCTCTGAGACTTCAGATGGGCCTTGAGGAAGGGAATGACACTAGAAAAAATAACTATCTGTAAAAAACTGTTGCTGAACCTAACACTGGAGCACCTAAATATATAAAACTAATATTAACAGAAATGTAGGGAGAAATAGACAGCAATAAGATAATAATAGAGAATTTCAATACTCCACTTGAAACAATGAACAGATCATCTAGTCAGAAAATTAATGCAGAAACAGTAAATTTGAAAAATGTTATAAACCAAATGGCCCTAGCGGACATGAATAGAACATTCTACCCAAGAGCAGCAGAATGCACATTTTTCTCTCAAGTGTGCATGGAACATTCTCTAAGATAGATCATATGTTAGGCCACAAAATAAGTCTCAATAAACTTAAGAAGATTGATGTTATATCAGTTATCTTTTCTGACCACAATGGTATAAAACTAGAAATCAAAAACAACAGAAAAGTAAGAAAATACACAAATGTGGAAATGAAAGAGCACATTCCTGAATAACCAATAAGTCAAAGAAGAAATCAAAAGCAAAAAATTCTTTAAAAATAAAAAGGCAAAAAATCTTGAGACAAGTGAATGTGGGTACACAACATACCAAAAACTTGAGCAATGCAGAAAAAACAGTTCCAGCAGGGAAGTTTATAGTGATAAACACCTATATTAAGAAAAAAGAAAGATCAGGCACCTGGGTGGCTCAGCTGGTTAGGCATCTGCCTTTGGCTCAGGTCATGATCCCAGCCCCACATCAGGCTCCCTGCTCAGTGAGTCGTAAACTTGCTTGTCCCTCTCCCTGTCCCCGTCCCCTGGGTTATGCTCTCTCTCACTAGCTATCTCTGTCTTTTGCTCTCAAATAAATAATCTTTAAAAAAAAAAAGAAAATCTCAAATAAACAACCTAACTTTATACTTTAGGAAACTAGAAAAAAAAAACCCTAAGAACTAAGGCCAAAGCTAGCAGAAGGAAGGAAATAACAGAGCAGAGCAGAAATAAGTGAAATAGGGACTAGAAAAATAATAGAAAAGGTCAATGAAACTAGGAGTTGGCTTTTGTAGAAGGTAAACAAAATTGACAAATCTTTAGTTAGACTAAGGAAAAAAAAGAGAAGATGCAAATAAAATCAAGAATGAAAGAGGAGACATTACAGCTGATACCACAGAGATTAAAAAGGATGTTAGGAGACTGCTATGAACAATTGTAAGTCAATAAATCTGATAAAATAGAAAAAATGGGTACATTCATTAAAACATGCAATTTATCAAAACTAAGTTATGAAGATAGAGGAAAACTGAAGAGACTAAAAACAGAAAGGAAATTTGAATAAAGAATCAATAATCAATAATCTTGCAATGAAGGAAAGTACAAAATCAGATGGCTTTACTGGTGAACTCTACGAAACATTTCTTGAACTGATACCAATTATCTCAAACTCTTCCAAAAAATTGAAGAGGGAAGAAATACTTCTAAACTCATTTTATGAGGCCAGCATTACCCTGCTACCAGAGCCAGATAAGGAGACTACAAGAAAAGTACAGGCCAATATTCCTGATAGAATATTGATGCAAAAGTCCTAAAAAATACTAGCAAACCAAATTTAATAGCACATAAAAAGATCACACAACATAATCAAGTGAGATTTATCCCTGGAATGCAGGGATGGTTCAACATAAGTACATTAATAAATGTAATACACTACATTAACAGAATGAAGAATAAAAATCATATGATCATCTTAATGGGGACAGAAGCATTTGCTAAAATTCAACATCCTTTACTGATTAAAAACTCTTAATAAATTAGGCATGTGCCTTAACATAGTGAAGGCCATATACGACAAGTCCACAGCTAGCTAACACACTCAATGGGAAAAAGCTGAGGAAAAGTTTTCCTTTAATCAGAAACAAGACAAGGATGTACATTCTCACCACTTCTATTTAACCCAGTGTTAAAAATCTCAGCCAGAGCAATCAGGGAAGAAAAACAAATAAAAGCCATTCAAATCATAAGGGAAGAAATAAAATTCATCTTCCTTTGAGATGGAGGACTTCACTGTGATTATGATGGCCTATGTGCTTGGCTTTGCCTACATTCCAAGGGGTACAATAGAGCACATGATGCAGAAACTCTCATGGCAGTTCAGTGGTGCCAGGAAAAAAGAGAACCCGCCAACTCAGAGCTCTGAAGTCCACGGTCTGGTGCCTTTTTCCACATAGCCCCTGCAGTGGCCTGAAAAGCGCAAAGAAGAGGCTAGGGCTTCTCCTACATGGACACCCAGGATGAGGCAGCCAGAGCTGATGAGGAGCTACTGTCAGGGTGCATGTACTCTTGGAGGTGTTCCCCCTTATTCAGTGGAGAAGACCCAGTGGGTGCTGGCCAAAGTTCAGGGAGACTTGGAAGAAGTTGTGCAAATGCTGGTAAAGGGGAAGGAGGAGGGGCCTCCAGCTTGGAATGGCCCCAACCAGGACCTGCCCAGATGCTTCAGAGGCCCTTGAAAAGATGAACTAAAGTCCTTCATCCTGCAGAAGTACATGATGGTGGGTAGGACAGAAGATCAGAAGATTTACCAGTCCGTGGCTCCCATGGAGGTCCTCAAGAAGCTGATCCAATACATCAACAATCAGGTAATAAGCACCAAAGTGGTTTAAAGATGTGCAGAACCCTGAGGCCAAGGAGATGAAGGTCACATACATCAACCTCAAACTAGCCAGGAAGTACCATTTCCACTGGAGGCATTCACCAGAATCTATCAAAGTCTCCTAGGGTCAGATCCTAGAGGAATATAGAAGCCCTATAACCCCACCCAGGACCTGCCCTAACTCCTATCCCCCTTCTTTACCCTGCTTTCTATTCCTTGCCCCACAGTGTTAACTTCCTTTGGGAGCTGCCTGTGGAACAGTAAAGGTGGCCCTGAGCGTGGGTGGGGACAGGGGAAGTAAGGAAATTGGCTTCATAAAAGGAAAGTGAAAGAGAAAGAAAAAATTTACAGTTAAATAACATAAGAGAATCTTTCACATTTTTGAGAACGTATTACCTTAACAGTCTCTGATGATAAAAAAATAAAAGGTCAATAAATTGTCATCATAAAAGATATTGGAACTAACCAGAAAACCCCTACTTGCTTATTATGTA
The DNA here is from genome assembly GCF_010015895.1 of Lontra canadensis. NCBI lineage: Eukaryota > Metazoa > Chordata > Mammalia > Carnivora > Mustelidae > Lontra > Lontra canadensis. The sequence goes on along the minus strand of NW_022630995.1, from coordinate 12,532,789 downwards.
CAAATCCACATTGCATAAAATTTTAATTGTATTCATTGCCCTTTGAGAAATTTGAAGTAGAATGAGATATAGTAAAGAAAAAGGAAAATAAAATATTCAAGTATTTGGAGGTACTCTTATGGAAGGACATTTTGTTTTGATTCTAAAAACTAGTAGTTAATTTTGAAATGGTAAACTTTGATTATATGCAAAAAGATTTTTGTTCAAGATGGCCAATTGACTATATATTCTCTCTTTTTGTGAAAACCCATTACAATTATATTAAAGGTATGAAAATGGAAGTAAATCTGTAACACTGACAAAAACCAATAAGATTTCTTTAGTAGATGACAGATTTAATTCTTTTCCTGAACTCAACAAGTGAAGTAAAATAACTGATAAAATACGATGGAGGAGGTCACAGGCTGGAAGAGGATTTTTCACCCTCAGCAATATTGACATTTTGGGCCAGATAAGTCCTTGTTGTAGGGAGCTGTCCTGTGACTTGTAGGGTGTTTTTGCAGCATTCCTGGACTCTAGACACTAGAGGCCAGGACCACTCCTTCCAGTGTGACAGCCAAAAAATGTTTCCAGGAATTGCCAAATATCTTTTGGGAGAAAAAGCTGTGAACCTCTGGACCAGACAATGAGTCACAGAAACACAGCCAAGAAGAAAGTCTATCTGCCCTAAAAACTTTAGGAGAGACTCAGCACTTAAAAATACCAAATACAAAAGAGAAGGGGCATGAAAAGAGATTACAAAAGCCAGTAATATTTCGATACACCAATAAAAACCAGTAAGAAAATGTTCTTTAAAAAGATACTGATTAACAATAACAATGATAAAAAAGAGCCTCTAATATTACATTTAACCAAAGATGAACAAGGCCTTTAAGGAAAATATTTTAAAGTTTTAGTGAAATACAGTAAATATGTATAAATAAACAAAGATGTCAATTATTTCTCTAGACCTCCAGATTTAAAGCATGCTAAATAAAAATCCCAATATGAAGGCATGCATATATGTATGTGTGTGTATGTGTATTCCTTGATATGGAAGAGAAAAGGGTCAAGAATAACGAAGACATACCTGGAGAAGATGGTGATAAATTCAGGTCAACTAGGTTGAAGGGTGGCCCCCTAAAGAGAAACATCTATCTGGGAACATGTGAATGTGACCTTATCTGACAGAGTCTTTGCAGATTCTATGTTAAGGATCTCAAGATAACAACAATGTGGGCTATCCGGGAACATCCTCAGTCTAATGACACTAATCTCATAATCCAATGTCCTTATTGGACTGGAGAAACACAAACATCCTGAGATGGAGAATCTCCATCTCAGGATGGAGACAGAGATTGCAGCTATGAAGCTATGTGCCAGGGAATGCCTAAAGTTACCAGAAGCTGAAAGAGGCAACGGAAGAATCTTCCCTAGTGCCTTCCAAGGGAGCCAGCACTGTTGATATTTTGCTTTCATATTTCTGGTTTCCATAACTGTTAGAAAATAAATTTCTATTGTTTTCAGCCCCTAGTTTATGGTAATTTGGTACAACAACACTAGGAAACTAATACAACAGGTATCAACACTTATTGTGAAACTATAGAGGATAAAACATTGTAGCATCGACACAGTGGAAAAAAAGCTGATCAACAGAACAGATTAAAGAGCAGGGCAACATACTGATTCACACACGGAAACTTGACCTGTGGCAGAAATGGCATGGCAGATCAGGCAAGAAAAGACTGACTGTTCAACCAGTGGTACTAAGAGAAATGTTTATTCATATAAGGGGAAAAAATGAAATTAAATCCTTAAGTCAAACGCATATGCAAATATCAATTCTATGTAGAATAAAGAAGACTTAAATGCAAAAAGGAAAAATGATTTTTTTAAGACAGTGATATCAGGGTCAAAAAGGATTTCTCACACAAACACAAAGAACACTAATAATAAAAGAAAAGAATGATGTATATAACTATACCAAAATTCAGAACACCGTTCATTAAAATATTACAAAGAAAATGAAAAGCCAAGCCACAAAATGGAAAAAGATTCATTTCTCAAAAGGAAGCATTCATTTCCCAAAAAATGTTTCTCTTTTTCCCAAAAAATGTTTCTGAGAATAAATTAAAAGACAAAATTATAAAAGGAAATGGACATATTACAGTGTATGTTCAGTAAAAAGATAAAGAAAAAAAAGAAATAGGCAAAAAATAAAGAGTACCTATCTATAAAGGACAAATGGTTGATAACCACTGATGAACATTATTAATAATAGGGAAAATGTAAATTAAATTCACAATGAGTTACTACTGTACATATATACATACATACATACATAAATACATACCAACCAGTTTGGCAAAAGTCAAATTTGTAGAAAATTTTGATGAAGAGGTAGGGCAACATGAATTCATTTCCTGCTGGTGTTGGTGCAAATGTCTACAAACCCCCTGGAAAACCATTAATCAGAATCTGCTAAAACTGAGTCTGAGCAAAACCTATGACCCAGCAAATCATCCGCTTGGCTTATGACCTGGGAAGGCTCTTGCACATGGATAGGAGTGCATGCAATAATCTGCAAGGATGTTAATTAGCTGCATTATCATAATTATAAAAGTGAAAATAGCTGAAATATTTGTCCACCTTAGAATGAATTAATAAATAGTAGTATATTCTTTCTAGGACATTCTACACAGAAGTGAAAATAAATGATGTAGCTATAGTTGCATGCATCAGAATGGGAAAACCTCAAAGAAATAATGTTGAGTGAAATAATGAAGTCACAGAAAGAAATAATATGATTATATTTACATAAATTTCAAATGAGGCAAAATTATATAATATGCTATTTGAGTATGCATACCTTGGTGATAAAACCACAGAATGATTTAATCCAAATTCAAAACAGTTTTTAACTACGAAGAAGAGAGGAAAAAGAACATATAACAGTTTCCTAGGTACTGGTAATTTCTGCAATTTGGTGGTGGGTTCTTGGATATATTCACCTTAAATGTCTTACGCTCTTTCTAAAGTATAGTGATACGCCAACAAAAATGAATGAAAGAAAAAATACCAAGACACCATTACAAAATTTTAGAAAACAAAAAGGAGAGTACAAAAGTTTCTAGAGAAAGAAGAGATTACTTAAAAAGAAACACAACTTCTCGTATAATGAGTAATAAATATAATGAGTAATAAAAGTGAACCAAAGCTTCAGGTGGTCTGAGGGGAAATGATTTTCAATTTAAAGGTTCACATTCAAACTGTCACTTGAGTGGACTGTAGAATAAAAGATTTATTCAACATAAAATAATTAAGAAATGTTCTCTCCCATGCACTTTTTCTTTAGGAAAGGGCTCGAGGACATAACCCACCATTATCAAGGAAAATATGAGATGCAGGAAGCAATGGCTCACACACACTACAGCAATCCTGTTTGGACCCAGGTTACCTCTCTAAAGGGGACCTAGAAAGCAACCAGTTCAAATTGAAGCTGAAAGCATAAAGTTTTGAGAAAGAAGAATTAAAGAAACAGTAAGACTTTGGACATATCTGAGGATATAGTAAAATAACAGAGGACTTAGAATAAATGAACGAGTTCTATTCAAAATTGCTTTGGGGAACACTCTTGTGCAGCAACATTATTGTAAAAAACACTGTTTTGTTAAAGGACAAGCACTATTTAAATAGCTATGGAAATGAAAATGCTATTCATTGCTTTTCAATATTTAGAATCAACCCATATGAAGATTAAATGAATAAAATGAAGTACTTTCCTACATTGTTAATAAGTCAAAGAAAGGAAAGTACAGTGAGTGGAGGGTTGAAGTGCTAAAGTCATCTTTTAATTGAGCTAATAAATAATTATACTAATTCAGTCTTCTTTCTATAGAGCTATTCCTTCATTGTTCCAGAATAACTCTCCGAAGCTTTAAGGAGTACACTCTAGGCTAATATACTGGGTTTTGCTAGACAAATCTATGGTCTCCATAGACATGGTTTTCATGGGACAAAAATGGAAGATTATTCTATTTGACTTTCTGCTATGATAGGTAAAGATTCAGTTTGCTAATACACTTTGAAAATTAGAAATGCCTTGATAAATGCACAGTTTTCAAGGGAAACCATGAGAGGCATAAGTAGATTTGAGATTGACATTTAAAATCTTAGATGCGGGCACCTGGGTGGCTCATTCAGCTAATTGTCTTTATCTTGATTTTGGCTCAGGTCATGATTTCAGGGTCATGAGATCCAGTCTGCACTGGACTCCATACTGGGCCTGGAGCCTGCTTATGAATTTCTCTCTCCCTCTGCCCCTCCCTGCCCCAATCTCTCTTTCTCTTTAAAAAAAAAAATTACAGGTGCATATCGTGTATGTGATGCTTTACATGCTTTTTAAAACATAAGTAAGAAAATGATAAGGCAAACATGGAAATCATATATTCTTATGTTAAAAAAGTTGAAGGAAAATGAACCAGGACATTTTGAAAATCAAGAATTAAAAATAGGAAGCACATCTGTTTCAACCAACACTTTTCTTGGTTGCTAATTAGTAGCCTACTCTAATCTACATATGTTTAATGGTATATTACTTTATTCTAAATATTTTACATATATTAAGTTATTTAATCCTCACAACCATATGGCTTAGATATTATCCACATTTTGCACAAGAAGAGTTTGAGGCATGGAGAAACTAAGTTCTTATAGCAACCACACTGAAAGTGAAACAGAAAAACACGTGAACTTTTAAAATTTCTATTAGGCTTACCATTCTCTCAATCTGATGACTCCTTTCTATAAACTCTCTTGAGCTTTTCATTCCGTAATTTTCTTTGTATTTTATATTTGTGATTTTAAAAGAGGCAAGGTAATAGAATGACTTATCATCTGAAAGGCAAACATAAATAAAAGATCCATGCTTAAATATAATCAGTTTCTAGTTTCCCAACCCCAGGAAATAGGTTAACTATAGTGCAGTTTATTTCTTCTTGGTACAAAAGTTATTGTGGACATTTTTCAAACATTTTGTAATTGTATCATTGTACCCAGCTAAAATAGAAAATTCAGGCCTCCAAGTACACTTTAGAATTTTTTTTTACAGTGTTTATGCATATCAAAATTTTCATACAATTGGACATGCAAAATGAAAAATAAATATTGAAAGCAATTGCTGAAAGTCATGTAAAAATGATCAATTTCCTCAAAGAACTGTAACATAGATTTATCTTAGGTAAGCTGTGTTATGAAGATATACTGAACAGGCTATCAGTTTTCTCTATGCTGCTAATAAATATTAGTATTCATTGTTTTCACTTTTTGCCTATTCACTTCTTAATTCTCAGCAGTCTACTCTTGACATACCACTGAAACTTCCGTTGTCAAGGACAACAGTTGTAATATGTAATAGCTACCTTTTTTAGGGTCTTTTTACTTTTCTTTTTTTAAAATCTTGATTGTTTTTCAGCCTTAATCATATTCCCTGAAACCCCATTTTAGGCTTTGTGGACCCATATTCTAACTTTCTTCCTCTCTGGCCAAACTTTTTCAGTGACCTTGGAGAACTCTTTATTTCTACTACTATCCTTAGCCACCCACTGTTCAATCCTTGCTCAGGTCATGTAAATAACCCCTTTTGGGTGAGCCTAGCAGGGATGTCCTCAACCATCAATTATTTGTTGATATTAAAAGATCAACTAGGTTGGTGTACGTGGGTGGCTCAGTTGGTTAAGCACCTGCCTTCAGCTCAGGTCATGATCCCAGGATCCTGGGTTCAGGCTCCCTGCTCAGTGGGGAGTTCACTTGTCCTTCTCCCTCTGCTCACCCTCTCTGTCTCTCTCTCAAATAAAATCTTCAAAAAAAAAAAAAAAATCAACTGGGGCACATTCACATTTTCAAGAGTTAATGTGAACAAATAGTAATTCCAGTTGGGCAACACCAAACAAAAAGTGATTAGGACCCCTCCACCAACAGGAGTGAGGGGAGATTGGTAAAGAGAAGATGCAGAAACAAATCAAAGAAATTATTTGATTGGCTATAGCTTAAGCAGCTGCCTTATATTGGTTTTGGAAAAAAAATATGAAACTTGGTACATGGTGTGATTTGTCTTTAAAGATTAAGATTTTCACTCTTCTTTCTCATTTTAAAGCTTTATCAGTTTTAAAAATTTTTATTTATTTGAGAGAGAGGGCAAGAGAGGAGAGAGAGAGAGCACTAGTGGGGGTGGGGGCAGAAGGAGAGGGAGAAGCAGAATCCCAGCTGAACAGTGATCTTGATCCTAGAGTCATGACGTAAACTGAAGGCAGATGCTTAACTGACAGAGCCACCCAGGTGTCCCAAAACTATATCACTTTTTAGATGTGTCTATCCATGTAATAATGTTTGTTGCAAGTCTCACTGGCTGGAACTATGTAACACTCAACTCAATACTGGAGCAAACAATAATTTAACATCAATAAGAGATAAGTAATTAAAATTTTAATATCATGCAAATAGTATTTTTTATACGAGAGAATTTCAAGATATTAAGTCATAGAGCACTTAGCATTAGGCAATAGAAATGTGACCTGGATACTTACCCTGAACAACAAAATGCGTAACAATACCAATTGCAATTCCTATGATTGCTACAATTGCCAAAGTGAAAAGAGCTAGACGTATAGGATCCCAAAACTGCTGTCTTCTTTGATATTCAACTCGTGGGTAATCAGCTTCTGAAAATTCAAGTGGTCTGTGATAATAGAAACATTAAGAAAACAATAAGAAAGTCATTATGATTCCACTTTATGTCCACTTGTTACATTCCTCTAAAAATATAGTTTATACTGCTAACTAATAATAGGATACTTAGATCTTGAAAAGAACACAAGGATTTAATTTGTATACACTTTCCCAATACCCCAATCACAGTACAAATTTTGGTTAAAGTTCTACTGATACTGACATTCAAGTGAGAATATCTTCCTATGGCATTTTGTCTGACATATTAGCAATTTGATATTTGAATGGTGAAACACAAAGATTAAGTTATTAAAAAGGTAATTTATAAATAACATTTTCATATTTTAATAAGGGAGTTTCTAGCAACAGAATTATACAATAATCTCATCAATTCTACTTGATTAAAATTTTTAAAAAACCTTTATATGAATACTTTTTTAATGACCTTAAGAATTTTCTTAATGATTTCTTTTAAAAGTAGCAACATTACTTTTTTGAAGACCTGATTATGGTTCTTCATATTTTATTAGTACTCCCAATGAAATCAGAAATTGTGAATTGTACTTGATAAGACTCCAGTCCCGAAGAAGACTATTTCCATTTGACTTTTACCTATCCCTACTCACGTACTATCTCCCCACTCAAAATATCTTGTTATTAAGATTATCAATCTTTTGATTATTTATTAATCAAAATTTATTAACTTTATTTTCCAAATAACAGAATAACATTCAGTGTTTAATATCATTCAAGTAAGATAATTTATGTTTTTATATTTTTAATCTTATTTAACAATACTTATTGTAAACTTATTCATTAAATGAGATAATAGCATTCTTAAGATGGTACCTACCACACTACAACAATGTTTCAGGAGCAGTTCAGATGCCCAGAGATACAAAAATTTTAAGATATACTTTTTGCTTATTGGAAACTCAACTCTTTCATAAGAGGATACAGATGTAGAATCAAGTAATTAATATATAGTGTGAAATGTGCCAAAACAAAACTTGATGCAGGAATAGAAAGCAATTTACTTTTTGGAGGTCTGTGTCAGGATGTTTTATCAGGTGACATGATTAAACTTTGAATGTTAAAAGTTCTCCAGGCATAAAAAAGGAGAAAAGAACAGAAAAAAATTACCATGTGCAAAAAAAGGGGGGGGGTGCTTAGGATGTGAAATGGTATTCATTACTAACATAGTAGTCCCCTTTTATTCCCTTGGAATATGTTCTGAAATCCCCAGTGGATGCTTGGAATTGTGAATAGTGTGAAACCCTGTTTTTTCCTATACATACATATGTAAGATAAAGTTTAATTTATAAATAAGGCATAGTAAGAGATTGACAGTAATAATAAAATAGAGCAATTATAACAATATACTGTAATAAAAGTTATGTATATATGATCTCTCTCAAAACATCTTACTGCACCATGCTCATTCTTCTTCTTGTGATGATGCGAGATGAAAAAAATGCCTCTGTGATGAAATGAAGTGAGATGAATGATACAAGCACTGTGACTAGCATCAAGCTACTACTACCTTCTGCCAAGTCAGAAGGAGGATCACCTGCTTCAGGTAGACCATAGGTAACTGAAACCACAGAAAGTCAAGTCTCTGATAAACAGGAAGTGTAGGGGGTGGTACTGTAATTAGCACTGGGAGTGAATATATAAAATACTGCTTTTGCCCTTGAGGAATTTGTGGTCTCGAAAGTATGTGCATGATTGCATTCTTTCTCAGCACTACTGTACTAGAAAGAGGATATGCTAAGGCTGGTGGACTGATTGGGTCATGAGGAGTCCCATAACCCAAAGTAAAAAGTTTGAAATTGACTCTGCAGAAGACAGGGCGCCAATAAAAGCTGTAATCAGACTGAGAATTTAGGATAATCATAGGATGGGGATTAGAGCAGGAGTGCAGACAGGAAGTCCAGTTTAAAGGTTATTTTGAAGGTGCAGGAGAAAGATGGTGAGGATGATGAGGACCTGAGTCAAGGCCAAAGCAGTGGGGTGGAGAAGAGATCGATTTAGCTCCAATCCTTGACTTTTGTTGGCTGTTTACTTAGTTGTGGGACAAGGAAAGGATTAATGGCTCCCTTGTTTTGATGTCTAGATAAGTGATTGTGCCTCCTGGCAAGATGAGAAGGATTAAAGGAAAAGACAGTGATTTCAATTAGACATCAATGTTGTTAATAATGACCAATGTACTATCCTTACACTTGGGTCTGAGCCAAATGGAAAGTACCCATTTAATGCCTTTTTCTCTTTGACTTATTTTATTTCAGTTGTGTCACTGACACCTGTTTGCATGACTCTAATAAAAGCAACTGTTAAAGTTGACACCACACAGCCCAGAACAAACAAAAATTTATTAGTATCCCCATATACAATACCTCCTTCCTCACCCTAATTGAAGTCTCCATCTACAAAACCTGTGGTATTAAGTATTCTTGATTATTTAGTTTGTGGATATTTTGGTTGTCACTTTTTTTTCCTCACTTCCTTTTTTTCCTAAGTTTTGGCGATTTGGTTGTTTTTATCTGAGCCCTTCAAGATGCAAAAAAAAAATGACAAGAATCAAATTCTGTCAAATTTGGGGGGTTATAGACACACAGTAAGTCATGATAACATTGCATCATGGTAAAGAAGATTTTTTTACTCCTGACATAAATGTTGCTGTTCTTTGAATACATGAAAGATGAATGAGAGGAACACAGTCCAGACCCTAGACCCGAATAATCATTTGCATACAAAAGCTAAATAATTCTGAGATGCAACTGTTGGTTCCAGTTCAAGATGGCGACCCAGGAGGATCCTGAGCTCATCTCCTCTCACGGACACACAGAACCTATAGCTACATATGGAACAATGGACTCTGAAAAAACCTGAAAACTACTTCTCAGAAAGTGAGAAGGAAACCTCATGGAAGTGGGTAGGAAAAGCTGAGATATAATCTCACCATAAACCACAACCCTGGCATGGCGACCCACCACTGGGAGGGAATGCAAAACGTGGAGCTTTTTCTTGAGGAGCAAATGGTTTGAATCCCACACTGAGCATCCCAACTTTTAAAACCTGAGAGAGGAGTCTCCAAAACATCTAGCTTTGAAAATCAGCCAGGCTCACCTTGACAAGACTCATGAGTTTGTAGCAAACAGATAATGGCTCTAAAAGAGCTCCCTGGGGACTTCTCCGCTCCAGAGACCAGCTATTTCATTCTCATGATTTAACTCTGGTATATAAAGCAGACTAAGTACATTATCCCAGACCAAAATGATGTACATAAAAAGTTCAATCTTATACCTTTCTCTGCAGACAGCCTCACAAATGATATGATGAAGAGAACAAACATAACCTCTAATACAGCCCCCCTACAACATGCCACTTGTGTAGAATTAACAATTAAGTCTCAGAGCTATGTCTTCTTTTAAAGGCAGTTTCTTTGATGATAAGCACTGTAGTCATACCTAAATAAATAGGTGAGAAAGCTTGCTTCCTCTCAATAACTAGTTGTACTTAGCTCTAAGATTATTGTATAGAAGATGGCTGACTTTTGGACATATGACACTTCTCAGAGAGTTCAGTCTTAAACTTTAAGGAAGTTTATTTAAGCAACTGGAATTGAGTTGCTTTTCCCCAGTTTCTTTTACAGAACTTTTCTTAAAATAGAGACTTTTATAGCAGATAAATTGTGGTTCTAACTAGCATAATTTAAGCAGAAGTATGCAGAAGAAAGTAGTTCCCCTTTATTATATATCCGCACATTAAACGGCATGTGTGTTTCTTATGTTAAATTGTAAAAAATGAAGATAGTCTATTTGTGCCTAAATTATTCTTTTTTTTTAAAGATTTTATTTATTTATTTGACAGACAGAGATCACAAGTAGGCAGAGAGGCAGGCAGAGAGAGAGGGAAGCAGGCTCCCTGCTGAGCAGAGAGCCCGATGCGGGGCTCCATCCAGGACCCTGAGATCATGACCTGAGCCGAAGGCAGAGGCTTAACCCACTGAGCCACCCAGGTACCCCAGTGCCTAAATTATTCTTATTCCAGAATTCTCAAAATTAATCCATTTGTATCCTTTTAAAGAGTTAAGTTGAAATTTATGTAAGCGGGGACACCTGGGTAGCTCAGTTGGTTAAGCATCTGCCTTTGGCTCAGGTCATGATCTCAGGGTCCTAGGATGAGTCCCATGTTGGACTCCCCACTCAGGGGGAGCCTGCTTCTCCCTCTCCCTTTGCCTGAAGCTCCCCCTGCTTGTGCTCTCTTTCTCCTTCTCTATCAAAATAAATAAATAAAATATTTAAAAAAAAACATATGTAAGCATATATGGTTCAGGTGGACTGTACCAGTCACAAGAGGGCACTCACATGGTAAGAGATACCCCCAAGCTAGAGTAAAACTTCCTTAATCACCAAATACAGCTACTGGACATTATTGAGATGGAATAATTAAAAGAGTCAGATGGCAAAAGAATTAATTTTCAAGTTCATAATTGGGATTTATAGTCTGCCTGTCATTTTGCTTGGTATAACTTAAGCCATTAATTTGAGACACTTTGCAGCATGTGTTTTGGCACAGTACACTCTCTTTTTTTTAAAGATTTTATTTATTTATTGGACAGAGAGACAGAGAGAGAGCATGAGAGGGGAGAAGGTCAGAGGGAGAAGCAGACTCCTTGCTGAGCAGGGAGCCCAATGTGGGACTCGATCCCGGGACTCAGGGATCATGACCTGAGCCAAAGACAGTTGCTTAACCAACTGAGCCACTCAGGCGCCCTACACTGTCTTTTTTTTAATCTGTTTTAGTTAATTCAGTTATGAAATTGGGATTTAAAGCAGTTCATTACTGAAATACATTGACATTATTTTTCCCATGTCTAGACTTCATATTACAGTGGATGTGTGTGTGTGTGTGTGTATGTGCTTGATTCTCTAAGGTTATATCACTGGAAAGCATTTGTGCTATTACTGAATAATTATTTGTTGGTTTACCATTAGTGTTACTCTTGGTGTTAACATTGATAGACTAATTCTCAGCTTCTCTAATTACTAATTGTAATCTGCTTTTCAGGTCACATACATATATATGTAATAGGTATTTAACAATAACTAATAGAAATACTAAATAAATGAAATATCTCTATTATTTATACTATAGCATTTTATTGGTTGATGCAGAAGCAAAGCTTGATCTATTCCTTGTAAACTCAGTTATTATCTATGTTCTCTGAACTCCAGATAGACTAGAAGCTTTTCCAGTACTTTTTATCTCCTGTAGTCTTACTATGTGACTATTGAGTTCATGGTTAAAGGTCCCAAAGTTACATTGTCACACTACCGTAATAATTACAATTAGTTTATTGATGTAAAATATGTCAAGTATTTTTAGACAAAGCTCTGTTAGTACTGAGTTTGAAACATACCTAGACCCACATGATACGTGATCTGGTCAGTAGGATTGTTATATGTCCTTTTGCTACACTTAATTCAATTCTACTTAAGAAACTTTTATTATGTACCTAATATATTCCTAGCAGTGGGGATATAAGAATTTAAAAACAAATACACTTTGTATTCAGGGAGATTATGGTAGAGTAGAAAGGTATAAAATAATAAAATCAATACAGTGTCATAGGAAAAATAACAGATTTACCAAGTATAGTGATAAGTAAACATGGAGGATTGAATAATATAGGTTGTTTAGGAAAGGGACAAGAAGGCCTACAGGAAAGACTTCTTAGAGGATGTGATGACTGATCAGGGCCCTTGAAGGTCAAGGGCGTTCTCTAGCATGTGACAGTGGTTAAATACATCCTACTCCTGTTTACTCCTTGCTTGCAAGTAGAACAACTTATCATTATCATAAAAGCACCTTTTTAAATAGGAATATGACCACAGAATTTATTGGGAAGTCAAAAAAAAAAAAAACCAAAAACCAATGAATAGTATTTTTCATCACCATGCAAATAAAAAATTGATAAAATCAACAAAAGAAAACAATTCATGCATTTTGGATAGAAGATGAGAAGTAAGAAGAGTTTAAGAGATTTTGGAAAACCATGTTAATGACTTAAACAGTCTAATTTAGTTCAGCTGATGGTAGTGTGGTTCTTTTTGAGAAATCTCTTTTTATGGGAAGACTTGCCAATGCTAGAAAATGTGAATCAAAACCTTGTCAGATTGTGGGTAGTAAAGGAGAGTAACTCTCCTTTGTCTTCATTGTGGTTGTTGCAGCATTTAAAATAATACAGACATCTATGATGGACACATGGGCTGCTTCCATAATTTGGCTATTGTAAGCAATGCTAAAATAAGCATAGGGGTGCATATATCTTTTTGAATTAGAGTTTTTGTTTTTGTTTTTGTTTTTTTGGTGAATGAATATTCAGTAGTGGAATTACTGGAACATATTGTATTTCTGTTTTTAATTTGAGGAATATCCATACTCTTTTCCACAGTGTCTGCACCAATTTACATTTCTTCCAGTAGTGCACGTGGGTTCCATTTTGACACATCCTTAGCAACACATGTTATTTCTTGTCTTTTTGATTTTAGCCACTCTGACAGGTATAAGGTGATATCTCATTATCGTTTTGATTTGCACCTGTATGATGATTAGGGATGATGTTGAGCATCTTTCATGTGTCTATTCATACGTCTTTGGGAGAATGTCTATTCAGATCCTCTGCCCATTTTTAAATCAAATGGTGGGGTTTTTTTTGTTTTGTTTTGGTGTTGAGTTGTACAAGTTTTTTATCTATTTTATTTTTTAAACTCTTATATTTCTTTAGTGGACAAGGGAGATATGGTGTGTGTTTATGTGTGTGTGTATGTATAATGGAATATTTTGCAGTCATAAAAAAGAATGAGGTCATGCCACTTGGGACAACATGGATGAACCTAAAAAATATTATGCTAAATAAAAGAAGTCAGACTGGGAAAGACAAATACCATATGATTTCACTCATATGTGGAATGCGAAAAATAAAACAAGTGGGTAAACAGAAATAATAATCAGAATCATACCTATAAATATAGAGAACCAACTAAAGTTTGCCAGAGGGGAGAAGGGTGGGGCAAAATGGGTTAAGGGGAGTGGGAGATATAGGTTTCCAGTTACGGAATGAGTAAGTCATGGGAATACACTGAAATTGGGAATATAAACACTGCATTTTAAAAAACACTGCATTGGGAATATAGTCAATGACACCGTTGTAACAGTGTTTCATGGTGACAGATGGTAGCTACACTTGTGGTGAGCACAGCAAGACATATAAAGAAGCTGACTCACTATACTGTATATCTGAAATTACTGTAACATTGTATGTCAGCTATACTTAAGTAAAAAAAATATTACAATCAGTCAATCAGTAATACAGTCATTTAAATAGTAATGACACATACTTTCGTGATGCTTTAGACTTGATAAGAATTTTAAAGACTAGGAACACAAATGAAAGGGCTCTGACAAGAAATGCCCTTTTGTTCAAAAGGCCCATGAGAGGATATCCTAAAACTGTGATAGTAAATGACTATGGCAGCATAAAGAACTAGCAAAGTGGTGGGAAACAGGGGGAATTTCAAGGACGAGTTAGTCATCAAAATTGGGTTCTCTATCAGCTAGAGATTACTGGTTTGGCAGGTAATGGAGAAGGGCAAAGTTTCAGAGTGTGGGCAGAAATCAGATAGCACCCTGCTCCTTTATTGTAATGTGTAATAAATCTGTACATTGCAGGGGGGTGGGTATGTTAATTGCATTAAATCCTCTTTACATAATGTAATAGAATACAAAACTATATAGGACATTCTAGGATATTTGTGATAATTTCATGGGCTTTCCAAAACTCCCTTTAAAAATTTTTTTAGACCTATGATTTCTAGATCCAGCATAAGATCTATTCCCCTTTATAGCTTATCTTCAAAATCATGGTTGCCATATTCTAAGCACCCAAAAGCAACCTCTTTCCATGCTATAATATTGGCGAGGTCAGCTCCACCTCTGTGAAAGCAGCTACATGAACAATAATATTTGGTAATTTAATTCTTACAAATATGGGAAACATTTCCATAGTTTTTGTGTGTCCTTCAAAAACACACCAGGCTCTTCAAAATCTTTTATTTTCTAGATGACTAAAAATATTGCATTAGAATGATCACATCTTCTGCCTGAAGAAGGTTTTATGGTTATTATGATTGCCAAACACACTGTTAATAAGACACCTTTGATTTAATTCATTCAGTCAACATATATTCATTCAGCATCTACTTGTTTCAGGCACTATTTTAGGTAGCAGGGATATAGCAGGACTAAAGATATATTCTCTACCCTCATGTCTCCTGGTTAGGAAGACAGACAGTGAACAACACAAAATCTATATATAAATATGGGGGTGGGGTGGGATTAAGGTGATCAGAGCAGATGTCTCTGCAAAGATGACATCTAAGCAGACACAACAGAGTGAAGATGGAGTCATGCAAATGTTTGAGGGAAAAGTACTATAAACAAAGGGGACAGTAAGTATAGGTATCCTGAAGTGGGAGCAGATTTGGTATGTTGACAGAAGCGTGAGAAGGTCAATGTGACCAGGATGCAGCGAGCAAGCAGAGGAGAGAAGCCGAGGTCAGAGAGAGTCACATAACAGTTCATAACCTAACCAGCCACTATAAGGACCCTTTTATGTTATCCTGAGTGAGAAGGGAAACCATTATAGAGTTTTGATCAGTGGGATGGAAAGATCTTTTTAAAAGCATCACTCTGTAGAGAATAGACAGTGGTAGAGGGAGAAGGTAGCATGAAGAGTAAAAGTAGGGAAGCTTGTTAGGGGACCACTGCAGAAGTTCAGGTGGGAGATGATGGGGGCTTGGACTAGGATGCTAACAGTTGGGAGAACAAAATATATAATTGGACTCAGAATATATTTTGAAGGCCTTGCTGACAGATGTTGCCGATGAATTGGTGCAGAATGTGAAAGAAAGTGTTAAGGAGGATTCCACCATGTTTAGCCTGAGCAGGGGAAAGAAACATTTTGAAGAGGCTGAAAACCCTTTCTCAAATTAATGCTTCATGGAACTCTACTGTATAACACTGATTTAAAACAGAGCTGTTCTGTAACAGAGAGGATATACGGAACTCTACCAGTATGTAATTTTCTCACTGAGACACATTCACAAGAATCAACTGCTAAATGTCACACTGACCTATGAACTCTGTAACATAAGCCTGAAGATTCCCCATGATGGAGCCCTCAACAGCTGTCACACAGCCCCTAATCATCACTCTCGGTTCAAATTCTCCAGCCTTTACCTGTCATGCACCCAAGGAGCACTTTTTCAAGTGGCACCTCTATAAAGTCTTTTCAACATAGGAAACTCCTGAGCAGGCTTTGACCTGTAGGGAATCAGGTGGTAGACATTGACCTGAGGCATTTATTCCCTTTCTGTCAGAGGGCCCCAGAAGAGATAAAGCAAAGCTGGGATTCTAGAGAATAAAGTCTTGATAAAGAGACCTGCTTCCATTGGAACTGGTTGCAGATACAAATGTATTTGTGAGTATGGGGGTAGGGACATGAAGACTCCTTTTTTGACTTTACCCAGGAATATGTAGATTCTCAGAACTCATAGTTAAATATAACTTATTATTAATCCATTTCACTTACTAATGCTAAAGTCCCCTTTATCGTATCACTGCTCTAGACCAACCTGTTCTTAAAACCCTTCCTTCTTGGGGTACCTGGGTGGCTCAGTCATTGAGTGTCTGCTTCAGCTCAGGTCATGACCCCAGGATCCTGGCATCCAGCCCCACATCAGGCTCTCTGCTCAGGGGGAAGCCTGCTTCTCCCTTTCCCACTCTCCCCGTTTGTGTTCCCTCTCTCGCTGTGTCTCTCTCTGTCAAATGAATAAATACAATCTTAAAAAGCCAAAACCAAAACCCTTCCTTCCTAACTTCTTTGAGGAAGCTCCTCTCACCTTTAAGTAACCTGATGATGGTTTTTAGGAATGCATTCCTAAATATTACATCTATCACACTAGTTATATTTCCTTAGGATTATATAAAATGGATCTAATCCTTCTGTCACATGTAATTCACTCAACAGGTTCTTACTGAGCACCTACTGTATGCCCAGCACCTACTGTATGCCAAGCACCATTATCAGTCTGATTAACAAACCTAATTCCCTGTTATCACGTAAATTAAAATTGGGTGAAGACTTCCAGTTTCTTCCACCAGTTGGCCAAACCAAAAGATTAAATGTCCTTACTGCCTAGGGAAGACAGTTAGGGATGGGCTGAGAAAGCATTTCCCAAACATCTTTTAAGAATTAAAAAAAATATTAATAGGAACTATATGAGGTGAATATAAATGATGAAAGCACAGATCCCTGAGAACTTTATAACTTTATAAATACGCTTTTTTTTTCATTCTGAATTTAAGGCTTTGGCTTTGATTAAAATCAATCAAGTAAGTGATGCCTCTCAAAATTAGAAACAGAGCCAAGAATTTATGTTGAATACGGTTAGTTTGACTCAGTAACATGAAGAAAAGGGGGAAGAGTTGGCTAAGGGTTTAAGTAACAAAAGAGAAGTTATTTTGTGGGGATTATATAAACATCCTTTAACAGAGTATGACCAATATTATTCAATCTTTTTTATCACTTTCACATAACTTCCTCATTGGGCATTATCTCTGTGTTTGTTCTTAAAGTCATTAAATGTTACAAAGAAACCCTCTAAAATTAATTTGAAGTGGATGAAGTGACTATATCAGATAGTTGATGCCATCAGAATGAGAATTTAAATCTCTGATTATCCTTGGTACTAAAGAAATGTAAATAAACAAGTTTAAGGTAAATGATGTATACTCCTCCATGTACAGCATACATATTTATCTGCTAATCGGGTGTTCTCACAGCAGCAACCCTGAGGGGAAATTCTTTTTGTGTCTTACACATGTCTTAATGCATTTGTATTCAACCTGAAGCACAGATACGCATTAGATATTTTGTTTGGGAACAGTTCTCTCTACTTCTTGCCAAAAAGCCTTCATTTCTGGTAATGCCCATGATTAATAATAACTCTTTAATGACATGGGTTAACTGAGGTTAATAACTTTCCTTAAAACACACACATAGTGAGGAACACATGTTATTGGAGAGAAACAGCAACAGAAAACAATATAATATTCATTTTAAATGCAATTTTGAATGCACAAAGGAACTTGTGAAACTCAGCAATATCCATAGACTTAGACTGCCTCTCTCTAGTGTTTGGCCGTGGATATAGGGCACAGTAGGATTAAATCACCAACAATGGCCTTTCACTGTGGTCCACACTATGGTCAGTTAAAAAGCATAAAGTTTGCTTTGAGTGATTTGAGTTGAGATAAAATATAGTTCTTAGAAGCACCTTCTGGAGCTTGCTACCTCTAAATTCCCATTTTAATGCTTACTAGCTGTGTGACTTTAGCAAGATACTTAACTATATCTGTGCTTCAGTGTTTTTTTTTTAAATCAGCAAAATGGGTATTATAGTATCTACTTCCTTAAAAAACACTTCATAAGTTTCTTGTGAAAATAAAATGAGACTGTATATGCAAAGTGCCATGAGTACTATAAATGCTTTTGCAATTATTAAAATGCCATTAACTTGCTGATTTTCATTTTTAAAAAGGACAGCTTTTCCAGGTATAATTCAATCCAAGTGTCTTCCCTGCCTTTCAATATGGTCATTTTCATATGGTCAATTTTGATTCTCACTTCAGTAGAATGTTTTTCTGCATTCTTACTTGACTTTCTTGCTTTGAAAAATAAAATGATTTTAGGAAATTCTAAGGATGGGAATGGAGAGTAACAACAATTCAATTATTTTTCAAAGACAGTATTAAGTCCTCTCAAAAGATCCATGGTCATCATGCATTTTGATCCCATTTTTTTCTTTCATGCCTTATTTAGGTTGAAGCTCAACAAGTAGAGGTGGTTTCTATATAAATCCTGTACTATACTACATGTTTTACTGTAATATAATTAAACCTCAGCACTGTATTTCTAGAACACAGTTATTTTCCCTTTCTTTACCTTGCTTGCCTAGTCCACATTTTACAGTTGAAACTTACACATCTACTATCACAATTTTCCTCATCTCAGTTAAGTGTTTCTGAGATCATTCCTTCTATCACATTGACTCTCTAATAAACACATTTTCTTTCCAAAAATTTTAGGAATACTCTTAGGACAATTCAGACATTCTTGCTTGCTGTATTGAGAGACAATGAAGCATATTGCTTGATACTTGCGGATAGCAGATAACTTTTTTTTAAAAAGATTTTATTTATTTATTTGGCAGAGAGATACAGTGAGAGAGGGAACACAAGCAGGGGGAGTGGGAGAGGGAGAAGCAGGCTCCCCATTAAGCAGGCAGCCCGATGCGGGGCTCGATCCCAGGACCGTGGAATTGTGACCTGAACCCTAGGCAGACACTTAACCAACTGAGCCACCCAGGCGCCCAGCAGATAACTTTTTAATAATCTTTTGTCAAAGAGGTTGCTGCCTGGTTTCTCCTCTAGGATTCTTGAGGTCTCCTGTCTCACATTTAGGGAAGCAGATTTGTGTGTTTCTTACTTTGCAACATCTCCCCTCTGTCAATCATGGTGTTGGGCAGTTGACACATTTTATCTAAAATTTGTCCAATAATTTACCATGTAGCTATTAATAGTTTCCTTAATGATGAATTAACTAATACTTAGATTAATTTGGACAAGATAATGTTGGCAAAAACGGGGAAAAGAATTCGAATTCAGGACTATGATTACAACTCTCCAATTGTTGCTGTAATCTACACATCTACCTTTGTTAATTAAACCCATAAATAATTAAACTCGGAGATTTGGTTTAAGTCTGCCTCACTATGTTCTTACTGAACAATCAGAATGGAGTTTAAGCTATCCTCTTTAATTTCACTTTTGCACTCTGGCAATTTATCGAACACTCTTGAACAGAAATATTTGAAAAGTGCTTTTCTGATGGTGTTTCTTCTGCTTATATGTCTTCTCCAGCTGCATACTCTCTACTGAATTGAGAATAAAAGGATAGAAAATGATTATGTGTATCGTTACATTTTCAAATATTTCATAATTCAAGCTGTCATATGTCCTCATTATTCTGGCTTTGTAATAGTTCACCCTGAATCACTAAAAAGTTTTAAGTCTGCATCTTTGCATTGAAAGTGGGTTTTTTTGTTTGTTTGTTTGTTTTTTGCTGGCAGAAAAATAGACACAGAGATCAACGGAACAGAGTAGGAGTCCAGGAATGGACCCTCAACTGTTATGCTCAACTAATCTTCAACAAAGCAGGAAAGAACATCTAATGGACAGTCTGAAGACGGAAGATTGACAGACTGAAGACCATCTCTTCAAAAAATGGTATTGGGAAAACTGGACAGCAACATGCAGAAGAATGAAAGTGGACCCACTTTCTTACATCATACACAAGAACAAATTTAAAATGGATGAAAGACCTAAATGTGAGACAGGACACCTCAAAATCGTGGAGGAGAACACAGGCAGCAACCTCTTTGATATCAGCAATAGCGACTTCTTACTGGACATGTATCTGGAGGTGAGGGAAACAAAAGCAAACATGAGATAGAGGGGTCTAAGATGGCAGAGGAGTATGAGACTTTGGTTTCTTCTGGTCCCAGGAATGCAGCTAGATAGCTCTGAAATCATTCTGAAGACCTGTGAACTCAACCAGAGATCTAAGAACAGCTGCAACACTACAAATAGAAAAGCAACCACTTTTTGCAAGGTAGGAGGTGTGGAGAAGTGAATCTTAGGTGATATATGGGAAGTTAAACTGCAGGGGAAGAGTTTCCATAAGCCAGCTGTTGGAAAGTGATTAAGAGCAGAGTGCAAAATCAGAACTTTTAGAGGTCTGCCCTGGTGAGCGATGTCCCTGCCTGAAAGGTACTCAACTGGCAAAGCAGGGCAGATTCCTAGGTGGGACAGTGTGGTCTCAGGATCCCCAGGCTCACAGAGAGAAGCGGGGTGGTGGCTGAGTGAGGCAGAGTTCCCAGGCATTGAAGCATGAAAGCCAGCTGGAATCAGCAAGCCCAGGAGTGAGTGGATTCTCAGCTCAGGGTTGCCATAAACCATGAACAACAATTTGGTCAGGCAACTGCTCTCTGACCAGGGGCCCAGCAAACAGCAGAACCACAGTGGGACTACCCTTCCTACCCTAGGAGGAGTGGTGTGAGTGCACGCTGCAGGGCTTTGTAGGATTTAGAGAGTCAAAACAAGGTAATATGGCTGTGATAGAAACACTTGGTCACAGACTGGGTGAGCATGGAATGAGGATGGAGACCAGGGAGACAGGAGTGACTGACTGCTTTTCCCAGAGGGTGCACTAAGGAGTGGGACCTTGAGGTTTTGGCTCTAGCACTGGAGATTGGGAGGCTGTCATTTTCATTCTCATTCTCTAAAGCATCATGGAAAGCCTGCAGGGAACAAAAGCTACATAGAACAATCCAGAGTAGATTACTTAGCCTGGTCCCCTGGCAAAGGAGATGCAATTCCACCTGGGCAAAGACACTTGAGAATCAGCACAACAGGCCCCTTCCCCAAAGAGCAGCAAGAACATCCAACCAAGACCAAGTTTACTGATCAATGAGAACTGCAAAACTTCAGTGCTAGGGGAATACAGTACATAGAATTTATGTTTTTTCCCCCATGATTGTTTTACTCTTTCAATTTTAATTTTTTCTTTCCTTTGTCAAACAATTTCCTATTTTATCAACTCTTTCCTTAAGTCTTTTTAAATTTTTATTTTTACGTTACATTCTATCCTTTCATTGTATTTAATTTTATTTTTGTATATATATGTATATATATACATATATACATATGTATATATGTATATATATACATATATATAATGTTTTTCTTTGTAGTTTTGGGATGTAGTTTCTTCTAACAGACCAAAATACAACCGGGATATAGTATATTACTCTGTTCTGTTCACCTGTCTTTTTCTTTCTTTTGTCGTTCTTTCTTTCTTTTTTTTGTCTTTTAATTTTCATTTTTACAGTCACATTCTATTGTTTCATTATATTTAACTTTATTTTTGTTTATGTGTGTTTTTCTTTCTTTACAATTTTGGGATCTAGTTTTCTAACAAACAGACCAAAATACACATAGGATCCAGTTTACTGCTCTGTTCTTTTCACCTGTTTGATTATGTTCTCTTTTTTTCTTTTCTTTTTTTTTTTCAGGATTGGGTCTCTTCTGATTTGTTTAGTGTATATTTCTCTGGGGTCATTGTTGCCATTTTAGTATTTGGTCTCTCATTCATCTATTCTTTTCTGGACAGGATGACAGGACTGAAAAACTCACCTCAAAAAAGTGAACAAGAGGCAATACTGACTGCCAGGGAATTAATCAATATGGATATAGTAAGATGTCAGAACTAGAATACAGAATAATGATTATAAACATACTAGCTGGGCTTGAAAAAAACATAGAAGATACTAGAGAATCCCTTTCTGGAGAAATAAAAGAATGAAAATCTAATCAAATCAGAATGAAAAAGGCAATTAATAGGATACCAAAAAATGGAAACTCTAACTTTTGGGATAAATGAAGCAGAAGAGAAAATTAGAGATATAGAAGACAAAATGATGGAGAATAAGGCTGAGAAAAAAGAGAGATAAATAACTACAGGATCATGAGGGGAGAATTTGAGGGCTAAGGGATACCATAAAGTGAAACACTGTTAGAATAACTGGGATCCCAGAAGAAGAGGAAAGAGAGAGGGCAGGGACAGATGGTATACTGGAGCAAATTATAGCAAGAACTTCCCTAATCTGGGGAAGAAAACAGGCACAGAGACCTCCCTCAAAATCATGTAAATAGAGGCACCTGGGTGGCTCAGTGGGGTAGGCCCCTGACTCCAGCCCAGGTCATGATCTCAGGGTCCTGGGATCAAGCCCCCCATCATGCTCTCTGCTCAACAGGGAGCCTGCTTCCCCCTTTCTCTCTGCCTGCCTCTCTGACTACTTGTGATCTCTCTCTGTGTCAAATAAATAAATAAATAAAATCTTCAAAAAAATCAATGTAAATAGATCAACACCTCAACATATAAAAATGAAACTTATAAATCTCAGAGACAAAGAGAAAATCCTGAAAGCAACTCAGAACAAGAGGTCCATAATGAGGTTAGAAATATTAGGCTCTCATCAGACCTATCCAGAGTCCTGGCAAGCCAAAAACGACCGGCATGATACATTCAGCATGCTAAATGTCAAAAATATGGAGCCAAGAATACTTATCCAGCAAAGCTTTCATTCAAAATAGAAGAGATAAAAAGCTTCCAGGACAAACAGAAACTAAAAGAATTTGTGATCCCTAAATCAGACCTGCAAATCATATTAAAGGGTATCCCTTAAATGAAGAGAGAGTCCAAAAGTAACATAGACCTGAAAGGAACAAAGACAATCTACAGAAATAGTGACATTATTGGTAATACCATAGCACTAACTTCATATCCTTCAATAGTTCCTATGAATGTAAATGTGCTTACTGCCCCAATCAAAAGACACAGGGTATCAGATTGGATAAAAATGCAGGACCCATCAATATGATGTCTGCAAAAGACACATTTTAGACCCAAAGACACCTCCAGATTTACAATGAGGGGGTGGAAAATCATTTATTATGTTAATGGACATTAAAAGAAAGCTGGGGTGACAATCCTTGTATCAGACAAATTAGATTTTAAACCAAAGACTATAATAAGAGATGAGGGAGAACCTATATCATAATTAAAGTGTCTATCCAACAAGAAGATCTAACAATTATAAATGTCTGTGCCCCTAACATGGGAGTAGCCAATTCTATAAACCCATTAATAACAAAACTAAAGGAACACATTGGTAATAATACAATAATAGTAGGAGACACTCACTGCAATGGGCAGATCATCTAAGCAGAAGATCAACAAGGAAATGAGGACTTTGAGTGATTCACTGGACTAAATTGGACTGGAAGAGAATACACATTATTCCCAAGTGCACACTGAACATTCTCCAGAATCGATCACATACTGGGTTACAAATCAGGTCTCAACTGGTACCAAAAGACTGGGATCATTCCCTGCATATTTTCAGACCACAATGCTTTGAAACTGGAACTCAATCACAAGAGGAATGTTGGAAAGAACTCAAATACATGGAGGCTAAAGAGCATCCTACTAAAGAATGAAGGGGTCAATCAGGAAATTAAAGAATAATTTAAAAATTCATGGAAACAAATGAAAATGAAAACAAACTGTTCAAAACCTGTGAGATACAGCAAAGGCAGTCCTAAAAAAGAAGTATATAGCAATACAAGCCTTTCTTAAGAAACAAGAAAGATCTCAAATACACAAGCTAACCTTACACCTAAAGGAGCTGGATAAAGGACAGCAAATAAAGTCTAAACCCGGCAGAAGAAGAGCAGTAATAAAGATCAGAGCAGACATCCACGAAATAGAAACCAAAAGAACAAAACAGATCACTGAAACTAAGAACTGGTTCTTTGAAAGAATTAATAAGATCAATAACCCCCTGGCCAGATTTATCATAAAGAAAAGAGAAAGGACCCAAATAAATAAAATCATGAATGAAAGAGGAGAGATTGCAACCAATATCAAGGAAATACAACTAATTATAAGAACAAATTATGAGCAGTTATATTCCAACAAATAGGGTGATAAGGAAGAAATGGATATATTAAACTACCAAAACTGAAACAGGAAGAAATAGAAAACCTGAACAGACCAGCAAGGAAATTGAAGCAGTAATCAAAATCTCCAAACAAACAAGGAGTCCAGGGATGGATGGCTTCCCAGGGGAATTCTACCAAACATTTAAAGAAGAACTTTCTTCTTTATACCTATTCTTCTGAAGCTGTGTCACAAAATAGAAATGGAAGGAAAACTTTCCAAATCTTTTTACGAGGCCAGTTTTACCTTGATCCCCAAACCAGACAATACCCCACCAAAAAGGAGAATTACAGACAAATGCCCTTGATGAACTTGGATGCAAAAATTCTCATCAAGATACTAACCAATAGGATCCTACAGTACATTAAAAGAATTATTCACCACGACCAAATGGGATTTATTCTTGGGCTGCAAAGATGGTTCAACATCCTCAAATCAAACAATGTGATACAGTACATTAACAAAAGAAAGGACAATATTATCCTCTCAACAGATGCTGAAAAAACATTTGGCAAATATCATTTTTTGATTAAAACCCTTCACTGTGTAGGGATAGAGGGAATACACCTCAATATCATAAAAGCCATATATAAAAGCATATCATGAAAAGCTCAAAGCGAATATCATTCTCAATGAGGAAAAACTTCAAGCTTTTCCCCTAAGGTCAGGAACATGGCAGGGATGACCACTCTTCCCACTGTTGTTCAACATAGAACTAGAAGTCCTAGCCTCAGCAATCAGCCAACAAAAAGAAACAAAAGTCATTCAAATTTGCAAAGAAGAAGTCAAACTCTCACTCTTTGCAGATGACATGATTCTCTATGTGAAAAACCCAAAAAGCTCCTCCCCCAAATTGCTAGAACACATAGAAGAATTTAGCAATGTGGCAGGATATACAATCAATATACAGAAAGCAGTTGTATTTCTATACACTAACAATGAGACAGAAGAAAGAGAAATTAAGGAGTCAATCCCATTTACAATTGTACTAAAATCCATAAGATACCTAGGAATAAAGCTAACCAAATAGGCAAAGAATCTGTACTCAGAAAACTATAACACACTCATGAAAGAAATTGAATATGTTCCATGCTCATGGACTGGAAGAACAAATATTGTTAAAGTATCTATACTACGTGGAGCAATCTACACATTCAATGCAATCCTTATCAAATGTGTGGATTAAACTGGAGGGTATTATGTTGAGTAAAATAAGTCAATCTGAGAAAGACAACTATCATATGGTTTCATCCTATGTGGAATGTTAGAAACAATGCAGAGGATCATAGGGAAAGGGGAGGGAAATGGAATGGAAATTGGAGAGGGAGACAAACTATGAGAGACTCTTAACTATAGGAAACAAACTGAGGGGATGTGGTGGGGGGATTGGGCAATTGGATGATATGCATTAAAGAGGATAGGTGATGTGATGAGCACTCAGCGTTACATGCAACCGATGAATTATTGAACTCTACATCTGAAAGTAGTGATGTACTATGTGTTGGCTTAATGAATTTAAATAAAAATAATAAAAAAATAAAAAATAAAAAAACTTTGAAAATAGAGCTACACTACAACCCAGCAATTGCACTACTGGGTATCTACTTCAAAGATACAAATGTAGTGATCCGAACGGGCACCTCACCCTAATGTTTATAGTAACAATGTCCACAATGGCCAGACTATGGAAAGATGTCAGATGTCCATTGACAGATGAACGGATAAAGAAGATGTTGTACATATACAATGGAATATTACTCAGCCATCAAAAAAAAACAAATCTTGCCATTTGCAATGACATGATGGAACTAGAGGATATTATGCTAAGCAAAATAAGTCAATCAGAGAAAGACAATTATCATATGTTCTCACTCATATGTGGAATTTAAGAAACAAAACAGAAGATCAGAGGGGAAGGAAGGGAAAAATAAAACAAGACAAAACCAGAGAGGGAGACTCTTATCATAGGGAAAAAACAGGATTTTCAGAGGGGAGGGGAGGAGACGTGGCGGGTGGGGAGAAGCGATAACTATGTGAGGAACATTAAGGAGGGCACAAGATATAATCAGCACTGGATGTTATATAAGACTGGTGAATCACTGAACTCTACCTCTGAAACTAATAACAGATTATATGCTAATTATTGAATTTAAATTAGAAATATGCTAAAAATAAATAAAATAAATGCATGTAGAAAGATTAAAAAAAAGCAAACATGAACTATTGGGACTTCATCAAGATAAAAAGCTTCTGATAATGAAGGAAACAATCAACAAAACTAAAAGGCAACCTGCAGAATGGGAGAAGATATTTGCAAACAACATATGTGATAAAGGGTTAGTATCCAAAGTCTATAAAGAACTTACTAAACATAACACCAGAAAAACAAATCATCCAATCATGAAATAGGCAGAAGATATGAATAGAGATTTTTCCAAAGAAGGTATACAAATGGTAACAGACAGACACATTAAAATGCGCTCAAAATCATTTATCATCAGGAAAGTGCAAATCAAAACCACCTCACACCTGTCAGAATGGCTAAAATTAACAACTTAGGAAACAACAGATGTTGGTGAGAATTTGGAAAGGGAAACCCTCTTACACTGTTGGTGGGAATGCAAAGTAGTGCAGCCACCCTGGAAAACAGTATGGAGGTGCCTCAAAAATTTAAAAATACAATTACCCTACAATCTAGCAATTGCACTACTTACCCAAAGAATGGAAAACACTGATTTGAAGGGGCTTATTCACCCGGATGTTTACAGCAACATTATCAACAGTAGCTAAATTATAGAAAGAGCCCAAATATCCATTGACTGATGGATGGATAAAGAAGAAATGGTATATATGTACAATGCAATATTACTTAGCCACAAAAAAGAATGATATCTTGCCATTTGCAGTGATGTGATGGAGCTAGAGTGTCATGCTAGGTGAAATAAGTCAGAGAAACAAATAACTATTATGATTTCACTCTTATGTGGAATTTAAGAAACAGAACAGATGAATATAGTGAAAGGAAGAAAAAAAAAGGAAGGCAAACCATAGGGACTATTAACAGTAGAGAAAAATTGAGAGTTGCTGGAGGGGAGGTGAATGGGGGATGGGTTAATGGGTGATGGATATTAAGGAGGCCACTGGTAGGATGAGCACTGGGTGTTTTATGTGGGTGATGAATCACTGAATTCTACTCCTAAAACCAATAATACAGTATATGTTAAATAACTAAAATTAAAAAAAAATTGAAACAAATTAAAAAAGAAAAGTTCTTTTGCTTGAAATATCCTTTCCCAGACATTTATTTGTCTCATGACATGATTTCATTCGTGTGACCATTTGAAAATCATTACAGAGAGGATTTCTGATTAATTTAAAATAGCCCATATCAGTTTCTATCCCTTTGTGCTTCTTTGTTGTTTTTGTTGTACTTATCATTATTCAAATTATGATGTATATTTACTTATTTTTGTCTCTTCCATTAAAATATATTAACTTAATTCCAGATAGATGGTAGCTATCAAGTAACCATCTGATGAATAAATGAACTTAACATTTAACTTAACATTTGCTTTCCTAAAAACAATAGCTGCTGTTTCAGTATTTTATTATACAAACCTCTATCAAGTTGAGTTACAAGTTTATATCAAAGGTGTATTCAGTTGTTTTCATTATTTTTCAGATATACATACAGCTAAACAAGAGATACAGCTGTGTAGTATAAATATAGTGTAAATATCTCAAGTGAACAAGTCCTGTCTCATATTGATTTAATGTAACATTTAATTTTTTTCTTGTTCACTGCAGTGAGTCAGCATCTAAGGGAAATAAATGCTCTTCTAAATTCACCCAGACAGAGAGACTCTGACTCAAAAATTTCTTTATTTTTAAATATTTATTATTATTATTATTATTATTTTAATTTTAAATATTTTTAAGAGAAAAAGAGAGTGGTGGGAGAAACAGGGGAAGAGGGAAAGAGAGAATCTTAAGCAGGTTCCATACCCAGTGCAGAGCCCGATGCAGGACCCAGTCTCCTGATCTGAGGTGAAATCAAGTCAGTTGCTTACCCAACTGAGCCACCCAGGAGCTCCTTTAAAAATTTAACTGGAAGCAGTTGGTGGAGTACCTGCATCACAACCTTTAGTTGGTATTAGAATGATCCCAAGGAGAGAGGGTCACGACACATGGAACACTTTTCTTCACAGAGAAATTTCCCATCAGAGCTTTGTCACCATTAATTTGTATTTAAATATTTAAAAATCTAGTGTAAAGTTTAGAAAGGATTAGTAATAAAACTCTTCCATCAAGAAGCATTTTAGTAAAATTTTTGTTATAAATTAATAGTTTTCGTTTTACTTGATAGAACCACAGATGGAAATAGGTTAGTCACAGTAATATTAATATTGAAAACTCATCCTATCAAAACCTGTTCAGTAGGTTTGTAATAACAAAGTGATATCATTTCAGTCTCTTTTAGATACACCTCCATTTCATTATTAAAAACAGAGTCATAACCGTGTAATGACCAAATGTAGCCTCTGATATTTGAAAGAAATTTATTTCTGTGAAAATTAAATATTTAACAAACACACACATTTGCATATTGACCAATAATCTAGTAAACAAGTTTTTTAATGCTAACAATGTTCCATTAGTATTCATTCACCACTCTTTCTTACTGAACAAATAGAAACCTACTATGTGGTATAAGCCCAAGGATATGTCAGTAAGTGAAACAGTGTCAACCTCATGAAGCTTACAATGAATGTTCTAACACAGTCAGAAAAATAAATGAGTAAAAACTATATAGCATATCAGATGGTAATAATTCCTATGGGAGAAAAATACAGCAACTTTTGTGTAATAGTGAATTAGGTTGCAGGAGTAAAACATTTAATAGAGTGGTTAAGGAAACTCTGTGAAGCTGGTCTTTGAGCAAGACCATATTAAAGTGAAGAAATAAGACATGCATATGGTAGGGAAAGGTTCTCTTAGGCAGAGGCAACATCTTGTGCAATGACTCTAAATCAGGAATGTGCCTGGTGCGCTTAAGAAGTAGCAAGTGGTAGACATAAAAAAATCTTTATTATTTTTAATTGCTTCAAAAGATAATTGATTTTATTAAGCAAAATTAGTAACAACATATTATGAGCTTTATACACTGTGGGATTTAGAATATGAGAAAAAATAAAATGTTGTCCAGAAATAGCCCAAGGGATGGGAGAAAAAACTGGAACAATACAGCATAAACTTCTTATATCAGGTGAAGTGGTATAATATTATTTGAAAATAAATTGTAATAATATAAAGATATATATTGTAAATCATAAAGAGATGCTTAAAACTTTTAAGAAAGAGTTATAACTAATAGTAGAGATAAAGTATATAATAGAGATAAAGTGGAAAAAATATATAATTGACTAATCCAAAAGAAGGCAGAAAAGAGTAAAGGTGAAAAAGAACAGAAGAAACAAATACAAAGCAATTAGCAAAATGGTTAGATTTAAATACATAATGAGCACTGGAGGTTGTATATAAATGATGAATCACTAAAGTCTACTCCTGAAGCTAGTATTACACTATATGTTAATTAACCTGAATTTAAATAAAAACTTAAAACAAAATACCTAGATACATACATACAACCATATCAGTAATGACACTAAATGTAAATTATTTTTAAAACTCCAATTAAAAGGCAAAAATTACTAGATTGGTTAGAGAAGTAAGACCCAACTAAATTCTGTCTACAAAAAATCCTACTATACTTATAAAGGTATAAGTTAAAAGTAAAAGGATAGAAAAGTTATATATTTTACAAAACCAATCAAAAGAAAGCTAGAGTGACTCTATTAATATTTGACAAAGTTGGACCACAAAAAAAAGGGAATTAAGGAGAACTAAAGATGATGCATAATAATAAAGGAGGTCATTTTACCAACATAGGAATGATAGAACAATCCTAATGTGTGTGTAACGAATAACGGAGCTTCAAAGTACCTGAAGCAGATACCATTATAAGTCAGCGCAGAAATCAACAAATCCACATTGATAGTTTGAAATATCAACAATCTTTAGTAACTGATAGAATTGATAGACTGAAAAAAGGAAACAAAGTATCTTAGGAACATTATCAACCATCATGCCCCAGTTGACATTTTTAGAATGCTCCACCTAACAACAGCATAATATATATTGTTTTCCACTGCCTACGGAATATTTACCAAGAAAAAACACAATCTGGTTCAGAGCCCAACAAATTAAAAATAAATTAAATCTTAACAGGAGAATCAACCTACAAATTGATAACAGAAAGATATCTGGAAAATCCCCCAAATATTGGAAAATTAAATAACAACTTTCTAAATGACTGACTTATGGATTAAAAAGAAGTTACAATTAGAAATATTTTGAAGGAAAAATTATCTACTGTATAAAAATGTGTGGGACGCACCTAAGACAATGTTTAAGAGAAAATTTTATAGCTTTTTTATTTATTCATTTTTTTAAAGATTGTATTTGTCAGAGAGAGAGAGAGAGAGAGAGAGCGCACACAAGCAAGGGGAGTGGCAGGCAGAATCTTACCTCTACCTTAAGACACTAGAAAAAAAGTAGCATAAAGTAAACCAAGACAAAGTAGAAGAAAGGAATAATAAAGATAAGAGCAAAAGCTAATGAAACTGAAAATAGAAAAACAGAGAACCAATAATCACCAAAAACTTAAAATGACCCAAACATCCATCAACTACTAAATGGATAAATTGTAGTATAACCATGTAATGTACTCCTCCTCAGCCATAAAAGCCAACACGTTATACACGCAACAAGAAGGATAAATCTCTTAATGGTTTTATGATACATACAAAAAACTAAGAAAGAAGTTAGACACAAAAGACTATATACTGTTTGACTCCATCTGTATGACCTCTGAAAAAGATAACATTTTAGGAACAAAAATCAGACCAGTGATCCCTAGAAACTGGAGCAGGAATAGAAGATTCACTATCAATGGGCACAGGTAACTTTTTAAGGTAATGGATAAAGTCTATATCTTGGTTGTATACATTTGTCAAAACTCACAGAACTGTACCACTAGAAGAATAAATTTACTATAAAGGAAAATTAGGAAGAAAATTCTCATGAATATAAAAGGCAAATCAATCCTCTGGAACATCATGCATAATTATAGTGACTGCACTCAAGGAAAGTGCTAATGGACACAGAGTAGGTCCAAAGAAAGGAAACTAAAATGATCAAGGGGCCCCTAGAATTGCCATATGAGCTTAGAGTAGAAATACTAGACTCAAATCTGAAAAGAGTATAATGTTGAGTAGTGTCATTATCAAAAACTTGTTTAACGAATCCCAAAAAAGAAAGTGTTAAAAAGAGGATCATCCTTTAAAAATAAAATCATGTGAAATAGAAATTAGGACTTCTGAAAATAACACATTTATGAAACTCCTTCTAAGAGGTTGTGCTGATGGGAAACATGGTGGAGAAAAAGAGAACTTGTGCATGCTTATAAGTGTTGAAACCACAGGGGTGCTTGAGTGGTGCAGTCGGTTAAATGGCTAACTCTTAGTTTTGACTCAGTTGTGATCTCAGGTTTCTGAGATCAAGCCCTGCTTCAGGCTCCATGTTCAGCATGGAGTCTCCTTCAGATTCTCTCTCTCTCTCCCTTTGCCCCTCCTACTTGAGCTCTCTCTCTCTCTCTCTCTAAAATGAATAAATAAATATTTAAAGAATATATATTGAAACTATATATGGCAACTAGAAAATATTGTAGGGTATTTAATATCTAGCGTTGATAACATTCCAATGCAGATTATTACATGATACACCTTGTCCTGAGGTTGTCACTGGCAACACATTATTAAGCTGGATGGGCCCTTATAAGTGAAGTTCATGACCTTAAGGACATTCAACAAAAATGATTTATTTAGATGTAAGGAAAGAACTCCTTTTCTTCTGTAACAAATATCTTGGTGGGGTCCATGCATTTGTGGCAAGTATTCTTGGAAAATCCTGTGTATATTTTGCTTGCTATTTTTTCATGTTAAGACTCTCTTAGTAAGTCTTAGTCCTTACTTAGGAAGATTACCCTCCTTCATAGTAAGATTATTTCTAGGTGAAAGTTTCAGCAAGGTTTAGGCCATTCCATCTCCACATTTTAAATTATAACAAGGTGGGGGGAGAAAAATCATAAAAAATACACTTCATTTAAACCTTACTCTATGGCATAAGAACTTTTTAGTGTTCATTACTTTGAAATGTCTGTTCTAGAGAGTAGAGGAAACCTATCACTTTCCCAAATGGAGAATGGAAGTTTGTAATTAGGAAACTTCATTTGTTAATTATCTGGAGTATCAGAAGGTATCCCTTAAAGATCCCCTGCAGTTACTCTCAAGGGAAAAATATTCACATCATGTTCACAGACTGAATAGTCCAATCTCTTTGCGTATTCCTCAGTTAACATGGAAGTAGGTAAAGGTGCCTTCTCGAAATTTTAAACAAATATTTGTCATAATGAAAAGAGAAATTTCTCACCAAAAAAGAAGTCTGAGTACCTAATACAGGTAATATTCAATGATTATTTAATGTTATCCTGAATAGAAGGTTGGGTGTCTTTACTGAAAAGCCTTTCTGGTTCATGTTTACTTTTTTTTTTTTAATATAATTTTTTCTTTTTTTATTAACATATAATGTATTATTACCCTGGGGTACAGGTCTGTGAATCACCAGGTTTACACACTTCATAGCACATACCTTCCCCAATGTCGATAATCCCACCTCCCTCTCTCTATCCCCCTCCCGCCGGCAACCCTCATGTTTGCTTCTTAGAGTTCTCAATCTTCAACGCACTGGACTATAAAAAGAGCTACTAATTATCACTTATCTGTGGGCAAAATTTTCTTAAAACACATCCCTACATTTATTTCACCCCCACATAATTAGTGTTAGCTAATCTTGGTGATTCCATACCCCTGGCCAATGGCTGTTAAAGAGTAGACAGGCCAATTCACTTTTTGGCCAAAGATATGGGGTGGGGGGAGTTGGTTGGGGGATTTCTAGGAAAGATTTCCTTTCCTTTAAAATGAGCTAAACTCAGGGGCACCTGGGTGGCTCAGTCCATTAAGCATCTGCCTTCACCTCAGGTCATGATACCAGGGTCCTGTGATCAAGCCTCATGTCAGGCTCTCTGTTCAGAAGCCTTCTCCCTCCCCACTCTGCCCTCCTCTTGTTCATGCTCTATCTCTTAAATAAATAAATAAATAAATAAAATAATTAAAAATGGCTCCTTTTCTTTTCCTCTGGACACTATGTGTCAGTGTGACTCATGGGACTGCTACAGCTACCTTGCAAGTCTTGAGAAAAGCCAGCCTGGGGACAAAGCTGATTCACTAAGAACAGCATAGGGGAGAGAGAGAAAGAACCTGGCTCTCATGTAATGC
Organism: Lontra canadensis; assembly: GCF_010015895.1. NCBI lineage: Eukaryota > Metazoa > Chordata > Mammalia > Carnivora > Mustelidae > Lontra > Lontra canadensis. The sequence goes on along the minus strand of NW_022630995.1, from coordinate 12,498,877 downwards.
AGTTGAGCTACCATATCAATTAGGACTAAGACCAGTCCTATTTTTAGAAATACTTTTATATTAAATAATTTTTCTTCTTGTGTAAGCCAGTTTGAGACTGGGTTTTTAATTAATTGTAATTGAAAGCACCTAAACTAATACACATTTTTAAATGTTAATTCCACAGCCTTAATTACCTTAATTAGTTTAAATGTCCTCCGGATAGGCAAAGGGTTTTTTTTTCCAAGAATATGCAAAGGGTTTTTTTTTCCTCCCCAGAATTAAAGATTCAGTTCAAGCCCTATTATAACTTTGATATAATTTTGATAGTTCAGACACAGGCTTTTGTATTACATGCATATAAAATATTGAAAAAGAAAACTGTATAACCCAAACATTGTCTATATTTTATGCAGTTTGGATGCATCTATTACAAATGCTTGATATGTTAATTACAAATATTTTTAGCAATTCTTTGAAATCAGGTCTTCAGGATTTTCCTTGGTAAAGAATTTTAATATTTATATATTCATTCAAAAAATAGTATTGAAATTTTTTACTGGTTGGGGGTAGAATGGTTAACCAGATATATTCATAGAGTTTACAGCCCAGGGGGAAATGCAAACATTAAAAAATATTATAGGAATATCTATATTATTATCATAATGAAAGCTGCTAAGGGAAATGCAAGGTGTTCTTCTATGCATATAACATAAAAATTTTATCTAGTGTAGGGGATTAGAGAAGATTCCCGGAGGACATTTAAACTAAAACCTGAAGGATTATCTAATTAGGTAGTTAGATGTGCTAATCATGCAGAGGAAGCAGCACATGTTGGGTGAGTTGAAGTTTGGCAAATTCAAATACTGAAATAAGATCAGGGTGGATTAAACACTGTGAGTGTGAAGGAGAACAGCCTCAAGTCACTGCAAAAAGATAAACAAAATAATTCCACAAACATTTTTTGTGTATGAGTATACAAAATTAGCTCTATAAATCTGGGCACTATTATATAAAGTTTATTAATGAATAATAAAAATACACAAAGTTCATCACGTTACTCTGAATATTTTTAAAATTTAGTCTTTGTAAAAATATGAGAAAAACAGCATTAACATGGATACCATAGACAAAAGGTATGCAAATTATAGAAATATTACCTGTGACCATTATACATAGAAACATCCTAGCATATTATTAACATTCTTCTGTTCTTTCTACCTATATTTCATATTATTACTTTATATTATTCTATTACTCTCTTCAGCCATTGATTACATGCTAATTTATTTTTGCTTGTGTGTGTAAAATTTTTCTCCAAAATTGTAAACACCTAAAGAGTAGAGGTTTCTCTTCTATTTCCAAAAGGCCCTTGCATGGCAGTTATTTATAAACTCTGGTTGACTTAGAAGATTTCAACTATGACTGAGTCACGATGAACTCCAGATACACAACTTGCCAGTATTTCATGGAGATAAAGAGGACATAAATCAACATTTGACACATAACAATTAGGAACAACCATAATAACTTCCCAGAATCAAATCAAGAATTCCTGGTCTGACGTTTTATTCTGTTCCCTGAGGCTGCAGAAAAATAATGACACATGTCATCTAATCATAAGGAGAACAACAAGACTGTCCCATTAAGGTTTTGAACTTCAGATCAGGTAATAGGCAAGGCATTTACTTTTTCCTCAAGTATGATCTAGGAATCCTCTTTTAAAATATTGACATAAGAGAAATTGAAAAGAAAAATGCTAAATTACTAAGAAGTGCATATCACCTCCCCTTCTATATAGCATGTCCAGCTGATTGGATCTATACTGGATCTGTACCTTCCATGTCCAGTCTCTTTTCTTTGTTTCATGAAATAGCCTAATGGTCTCTCAATAACTTTTTTTTTAACTTAATTCCATTTCTTTCAACCAAAATAATTTTACTCAGCCTCATCCAACACAGCATAATATGCTTCTTAAGATATCACATTCTGCCACTTGTGACCGAGTTTGGAAGAAAACTTTTTTTTTTTTTTTTTTTTTAAAGAAAAAGGGAAGGAGAGAGAAGCAGAGGGAGAGGGAGAGAGAGACTCTTAAGCAGGCTCCATTCCCTGCGCAGAGCCCCAGGTTGGACTCAATCTTACAACCCCGAGATGGTGACCTGAGCCTAAAACAAGAGTCAGATGCTCAACTGATTGAGCCACCCAGGCACCCCTGAGAGAACATCTTAAGGGACAGAATTAAAGTGCTATTAGTGACTGAAAAGCTAAGCATATACTCTCCTGACAAATATTTTGTATATTTGTTTATGTAAAACATTTTTGGTATGCCAATCTTAAAAAATCTTCAAAAGTTTGTCTATTATTCAAAGACAAAATAGTTATACAGAGTGCTATTAGTTACAATAAATTTAAACTGCTATATACTTTATTATATATATTTATATAGTATATATAAATTTATTTTAAATATATGCTATATAAATATGCTATATAAATATATATATATATTTATAGCTACTATATAAATATACTTTGCTATATACATATATCTGTATGCGTGTTTATCTGTATATACTTTTTGGTATCTGTGATATATATATATACATACACACACCACACATTCTGTTTGGTATCTGTGATATATATATATATATATATCTGTGATATATATATCACAGTGTCCTATTGTATTGTCCTATTGTATTGCTATGTAGTTTCTAGCAAATAGAATTGCTATGTAGCAATACATACTACACAATACAAAACTATATAGCAAATAAATTGCTATGTAGTTTCTAGCAAAATAAATAATTAAATATATAAAATTGTTTTTTAAAATGCAGTTACTTTCAATAAGCAGTCAGTGTTCTTTACTTAGATTCCTGTATGACTGGTATAAATGTTTGTATTTCAGTGGTATTTTGCAATCCAGTTCAGTGGGAGGAGGTATGATTAAGATATAAATGTCCTAGATATAGGAGATCAACAATGTTCTCATTTGCAATTAATATAATCTGCATGTTAAATAAACAAAATTAACATGTCCTAGAATCTTTCTGTCACATTTCTGAAGGGCCATGTGTGAAAGAGGTAATGAGTAGGTTGGAGTGCTAGATTGTATACAGAGAAGTTTAAGAGTTTCTCATTCTCATTTTCCCCTCAAATGCTCAATTGTCTTATCATTGATGAATTAACTAAAATATCATGCAACCCAAATGCTATTTCATTAGACTTACACTTCTTTCAAATAGTCATTTTTTATTTTTTGAAGGTCTGAGGATATATTAAGTGGTCCACTGGTAATTAATTAATCGCTATAATAAAATTATCTAATTCCCAGTAGTTTAAAGAAAACCAATGTAGCTATGGAATCACATAAAATCATTGGATTTTAAATTCTGAACTTTATTTATTTTTAAAAGATTTTATTTATTTATTTGATAGAGAGAGAGAGAGAGAGAGAGGAAACACAAGCAAGGGGAGTGAGAGATGGGACCAGGGAGCCCATCAAAGGGCCTGATCCTAGGACTCGGGAATCAGGACTGGAGCCGAAGGCAGATGTTTAACAACTGAGCCAACCAGGTGCCCCTAACTTCTGAATTTTTGAAGAAATCTTACAAACTGTATATATAGTTTAAACAGTGTAAATATTAAATTTTGTCTGTGTAAGAATACTTCAGATTCCATTATTGAATTTCATAATCTGATAGATTCTACTTCTATTTTTATGAATGGAGCAATAGAAATTTACTACTATATTTGCATGAACATCCATTAACCAACTTATAGTATTACATCTGCCTGCAGATAAAACTCTAAAAAGGAATTACAGCCAGAGGGGAACTTGGGTAGCTCAGTTGGTTAACCATCTGCCTTTGGCTCAGGTCATGATCCCAGGATCCTATGATCGAGTCCTGTATCCGGATCCTTGCTCAGTGGGAAGCCTGCTTCTCCCTCTGCCTTCTTCTCCCCACTGCTTGTGCTCACTGTCTCTCTCTCTGACAAATAAATAAATAAAATCTTAAAAAAAAACCAGAATTACAACCAGAAAAAAACTTATTTCATAGCCATACGAATAGTAATAGCCATATTTCATTAAGTATACTGCAGGATTTAGAATGCAATTCCCATATATTTTCTCCTATACAGTTAAACAGTTAAGTACCATAAATGCAACATTAGTATATGAATCAAAGAAAATGCAATTCTAATAGGTAGATTCCATTCTAAATGTTTATTTCATTTATGTTAATGAATAAGTAACACATAAGTAAAGCAGATAATCCAGTTCTAGGCACCTAGAACAACTCCTTACACATTAGCCTTGCATCAAAGTATATTTTACGTAAAATTTATTTAATCATTTCCAGAAAGACAGTCACAAATATAGTATCCTTTATCCTCATTAGTTTAGAGATATGCACGTTCTCCCTGAGTTCCTGATCCATTTAAAAAAAATTTTTTTTTGAGGGAATGTAGCTTGATCTTTCAACCTGATTTCCAGTTTAAAAATATCACACATAGGAGGTATGTAGATTAGTTTATTCTCATTGGGTACTAAGAATATACTCAGTTGGCTTTACTATGTTCCTTGATAATAAATGGAACTCTATGCAACTCTATCTCAATCATGCAAATTTCAAACTAATGGAGAGCCCTGAGAGAGTCAGGACAAATCACACAATACAAATAGATCAACACAACACTACTAAAAATTTGATTCAAAAGCCAGAAGTTTATGAACAAAGCCATTCTCAGTTAATAAGCTGTATCCTTCCATGTTGCCAGTTTCATTTAAGTAATGCTTAACATTTTTAAAAGCTGTTGTCAGCAAGAGAACAATGACAGCTAATCAGTTAAATAAATAACAATAAAGAGAAATGAATGGTTTTGCCAATTTTAAAGAAGTAGTAAATACTGACTAAATTCTTGCTGCTCTTATTGGGCCAATGGGTAAGGAACACAGGAGCAGGCCTAAACAAGAAATAGTTGCCCCAAAGAAGATGAATCATGAAAGGCAAGGATTCTAAGTTTATCTTTTCCTTGAAAGAGGGTAAATTTCTTAGGTTGACTACTGATAATGCAAAAAAGTGAAGATATTTGTCTCAGTCATTTTATCTGATAATATCCCAAGTACCCAATCACGATATCCCATGAGTTAATATGTTCTTAAAAGTGACACGAGGTAGAAGCAATAGAGAAATAAATTAACCCTTCCTCTATTGTGCCAGTAGCAGAAATAGTGGCCAGTAACACTAAAACAACTGAAGTCTGAGTTTGGAAATGAAGGTATAATCAGGGGATAGTAATCATCAAGGAGAAGATGATTATGGAAGGATGAATGATAACAGGGAGGAGAAGATAGGTAGTAGGGCCATAATGGAACAGGAAATGCCTCACTGACTTAGTAGAGAGGAAAGCTAAAATGACAACACTGATGTAGTTTTGAGGTGGTGTCTATACTATTATGTTCAACCCTGTCTGTAACAGGTCTCCACAACTCCTTCATGTCTACACATATGACCAAAATCATGAGTTCAGTGTGAAAGATGGGAGTAACATAACTGACCTGATTTTTACATTTATTTAGTTGATTAATTAATTAATTTATTAATTAAGAGAGTGAAAGAGAGAGCATGAACAAGGGGAGAGGCAGAGGGAGAAGCAGACTCCCAAGTAAGCAGGGAGCCCGACGTGTGGCCTGATCCTAGGATCCCAGGATCATGACCTGAGCAGAAGGTGGATGCCCAACTGACTGAGCCAACCAGGGACCCCTAGCTGACCTATTTTTAAATTACTTTTTAAAACTTTAATCAAGATGAAGCCATAGAGTCTTACTTTGTATGTCTTCCCTTATGATTTGACACTGCCACATTGTACTAAAGGTATCATTCATTCTAAGTCCTTTTATTTATTCAGGTTTATTTGACGGATTATGGAAAGAAGTAGTGCAGAGAATCTGTCAACGGGTATAAAAGGGGGAGATACAAGAGTTAAGGCAATTGTTGGATACCTCATAGATCAAATGATTAACTGGATTTTTTTCCCCCCTTTCTGCTTACAGTAGTTTATAGACACACCCTACAATCTGTTTGGCACTAGATTTTTTTTTTTCTATTTTCAGGAGTTAATTTTTGCCAACTTGCTCTACCTTATCTCATCTTTTGAGATGTGTGTCCAAGGTTGTTTGACATTCTTGTATCTAAGCAATCCAGTGTTTTTTAGATAGTATGAAGGATTTTTCAAATGTCCTGATAGTTTCCTTGGATCGTGTAATTTTTAAGTTGCATCAGTCATTCCATATATATGTGTGTGTGTGTGTGTGTGTGTGTGTGTGTATATATATATATATATATATACATAAAATAAGACCTGGAAGAGATTTCATTAGTTTGAACCATATGAAATTTTTGATACTCAGTCATTTTTAACCATAAAAGGAGCAATTTCATATGGTTCCCACTAGTGGATCACACTACTGTATATTTTCTATAGTTATATTTTAAAATAATTTATTTTTAGTATATATGAAATACCTAAGTTGTGGGCTGCTATCTTTACCCCATAAGAATGTTACATAAATTACTGAATGCTTCAAAGTAGCCTGTTTTCAAATATTGAGCAGTAATAAATAATTAATTATAAAATCTCAAAAACTTTGCAAAATAATCAGAGACATTTAAATACATTTTACTACTGGCAACTAAAGGGAATCAGTTAAAAGTCAAAGTTTAGTCATTTACACTATTGGAAGAAAATAAAAAGTACAGAATCCAAAACAGCAAATATCTCTCATATGTCTTTTTTTTTTTTTAAAGATTTTATTTATTTATTTGACAGACCGAGATCACAAGCAGGCAGAGAGTCAGGCAGAGAGAGAGGGGCACGTAGGCTCCCTGCTGAGCAGAGAGCCCAATGTGGGGCTCAATCCCAGCACCCTGAGATCATGACCCGAGCCGAAGGCAGAGGCTTTAACCCACTGAGCCACCCAGGTACCCCTCGTATGTCTTTGAATTGGCTTCTCAATCTGAGTTTCGAATGTGAATGTTCCTGAAAAGTTAAGGATTCAAACGTTTCATAAATAATTAAACCATATAATGAATATATGATTCAAGAGCATGAAAAATTTCTTGCTATTTTTCCCCAAATATCCATCCATTACGCTAACACATCGAACCCCATACTACTCCAAAGACACAACATCCTTTTTAAAGACTACCACAAATAACTGGACACAGCAACACACGTATTTTCTGGTCAGGGTACTGGTTTTCATGTCTTCCTACAATTGTTAAATAGTGTTAAGAGGGTTAGATCCTATTTAGATCTTCAGAAGACTTTAGTGGGAAACTTTTTCAATATTTAACATTTTCAAATGCATTTCACAAATTTAGCTTTCATTTATCTGTGGACAAAAGTAGGCTGTAGAGTGTTATCATATAAACTGAAAGTCTATTTTTTAAAAAATGCCAGCACTTATCACTACCAGGATTATCACTGATTCCAGAAATTATCAAAAGAAATAAAGCTAAGTAGAAAAGATTTTTGGAAAAAAGTACAAAACCTTTACCTCATACTGATCACATTTTAAATTCATATCCATTTGTTTTAGTTGTTTACCATGTCTCCTCTAAATTGTAAACACCATAAAAGTAGAGAATGTTTATTACACTCACGTACATGTCTATGTGTATATTTATGTGCATGCGGTATGTGTAAATATGCTCACATAATATAAACTCACTATAGATATGTGTATATATAGTATGTGTATACATGTATATATGTATATATATATTATGTGTGTATATAATGGGCTACTGGTATGCCATAAGTTAGAATAATAAGCATTAGTTGAATTAATGAATAAATAAAATTATAAAATCTAGTCTATAGTCATTTATCTGATGTTTTCATCTCTTCTACAATAAATTCCCATGGTATAAGTTTACTTCAAATGAATTATCTCCACTATTTAACTTCTTATTTACCTTCTGATTACTATCTCAAATTATCTCATAGGTCTTCTCAAATAGATTTGTAATAAAAAGTAAACTCCGGGGTCTTGGGTGGCATAGTTTGTTGAGCATTGGACTCTTGGTTTTGGCTCAGATTGTGATCTCAGGTTCTTGAGATAGAGGCCCTTGTTGGGCTCCATGCTCAGCATGGAGTCTGCTTGAGAGTCTGCTCCTTCTGCCACATGTACTCTCTCTCTCAAATAAATAAACAAATCCTTAAAAAAAAAAAAAGTAAACTTGAAATTTTCATTTACTCCAACTTTTCCTCTTTTCTTAGTCTCTGTTCTTTGGCTTTATGTTTATGTTTGGCATATGTTTCCATAAGTCAAGAGACAAATGTTGAGGGTCTACATTGGGCCAGGAAATGTGTTTGGCCTGGGAATACAGAGAGCTGTCTGTTAAACTGTGGTCCATAATTGTAAACAAATAGTTAACCATACAGAGAAGTGCCAACAGAAGTATTAATGTTTATTTGATTTTTCTTTTTCAGAGAGAGAGTGTGGGGGAAGAGTAGAGGGAGAGAGAGAAAATCTTAAGCAGCCTCCACGCCCAGTGCCCAATGTGTGGCTTGATCTAACAACCCTGAGATCATGACCTGATCTGAAATCAAGAGTTGGAGGCTTAACCAACTAAGCCCTGGCACCCCTGTTTATGTTTTTTTTTTTTTTTTTTTTAAACAGGATGGCTGTTCTTCAGGAATAATGAAGACATAATATGTGATGTAAGAGAAAATTTTCACAGTTATTTTGATTAGAATCTTCAAGGAAGATATGGGATCTCATCAACCATAAGAAGGAACACTCATTTTAGGCAGAAGAAACAACTTGTACATAGGCAGTCTCCTTGCCATTCCCTTCACTTAGTTCTGCAGCTGTACCAGGAAACAGTAGAACCACCAGACTACTCTGGTCTACCCTAATTGTTCTCAATCACAAATTATATCCTTTCTTCCTTGTGCTTAAATTTTTACTCAACTCTCTTAATAAAGTTCAGAGATTTTAATCTGATATAAAAGGCCCTTCACAGTCTGACTGATCACTCATTTCTCCTCATAATATCCAACATCTGTTTGTCAGTGTATGTTAAGTGTCATGACCTTTGCAAGGGCTGTGTTCTCCTAGGCCAGGATCCCTACTTCCTTCTCTTCCAATAATTCCAAAAACTTTTTTTTTTTAGACAAAACTCAATCATTATATATTCAGAGAAGTCTTTATGAGGTTGAGGGGGTTATTCCTGTAACATTCTTTATACTTATTTTTTCATATTTGTCAGATTGTGCCATCAGGGTGTGGCCTCCTGCCACTAAAGTATCTATATTGCTGGTAACCATATCTCTTATTTCTGCCTCACCTGGGGGAGGCACCAAATTTAATACTAGTGGAAAAAAAATCTATACTTTGGGATAATTTAAATGGTTTTTAGAGCCTCAAGAAAGTTAATGTCCTCCATATTAACTAGCTATTAAGTTCTTTGAAATCATGGAATTTAAAAGGACTTTAAGGCTAATGCAGTGTTTTTAAAATATTTTTGATCATGACCCACAGTAAGAGTGTTCTATATCATAGCATGGAACATACACATAATCATATATCTAAAACAGTCCCACAGTACAATGCTTAGACTTACTAGTTATGATATTGTAAAAATATAACAGAGTTAATACCAGATCTTACTTCACAGTTATTTAATTTAACAAAGAAAAAAAAAAACAAAAACAAAATGAGTAATACCCAGATAAACCAAGTAACAAATCAATAAAATAGCTTTGTGTTTACTCACAAAAATGACTTCAAGTCCCATTAATGGTGACAACTCCTCCTCCATTTACATTAATGTAAACTCCCCACACTTTACATGTAGAAGAAGTGAAGTCTTGGAGGTAAGTGACTTGTCAAGACAAATGAGCACAAAGCTGGATCCGGAAAACATCTAAATCTCATGCTAGTACTCTTTCCACTACACTACAGTGAGAAGAACAGGACTTCTGAGAAGCTATAGCATCTAATTCATTCATTCTTTGAAACTGAGACTCTTTGCCCCTTGAGCAAAATACCTTTACTAAGAAAGTCAGTGAACGCACTGCCTAACCTTTTAATCTCTATATCACAATCCACTTTTTTGACAGAGGATCTGTGTTAAAAATAATACTGTTCTAGAATCCAGTTAGAAGAGATACTTAATTATAAGAGATACAGAATTATAAACTCTAGATCCAACATGGTGAGGCTTCCATATAGAAATTTCATGTGTCGGTAATAATACTTTTAGGGTGGGAAAGTGAGTGAATGGAGATGATACCAGAAGTTGGGAAGAGAAGAATTCCACTGATGGAAAAAGCATACCACAGAATTCCGAGCAAAATGAGAATGAGAGAACTTCAAGCTCTTTGCTAATTCTTTAAAACTGAAATTGTTAGAATACTATAGTTATATGAATGTCTGTTATATATAAAAGTAATTTTTCTATCTGTACATTTTGTCTTACTCTGTCCTTATCTTTGTGAATTAGAAATAACACTTTCAGGGGTTTCTGGATGGATCAGTCTGTTAAAATGTTCTTGATTTTGGCTCAGGTCATGATCTCAGGGTCTTGAGATCAAACCCCACATCAAGCTCTGCACTCAGCAGGGAATCTGCTTGAGGTTCTTTCCCACTGACCCTCCCCCCTCACTCATGTTCTCTCTCTCTCTCTTTCTCTCTCTAATAAATAAATAAATCTTTAAAAAGAAGAAATAACACTTTCTCATATTTAATAAGAAGTATACCTCTTGTGGGGCACCTGGGTGGCACAATTGGTTAAGTGTTTGACTCTTTTCTTTTTTTTTTTTAAAGATTTTACTTAATTATTTGACACAGAGAGAGAGATCACAAGTAGGCAGAGAGGCAGGCAGAGAGAGAGGGGGAAGCAGGCTCCCTGCTGAGCAGAGAGCCCGATGTGGGGCTCAATCCCAGGACCCTGAGATCATGACCTGAGCCAAAGGCAGAGGCTTAACCCACTGAGCCACCCAGGTGCCCCTAAGTGTCTGACTCTTGATTTCAGCTCAGGTCATGATCTCAGGATCATGAGATCCAGCTGCATGTTAGGTTCTGTGCTCAGTGTGGACTCACCTTGAGATTCTCTCTCTCCCTCCCACCCTGCCCCTCCCACTTGTTCTCCTCCCTCCCTAAAATAAATAAATAAATCATAAAAAAAGAAGTACACCTTTCATATTTAATAAGAGGTACCTATAATATGCTATATCAACCTGTCCTGAAACGGCCTTTGGAGAGAAGCTCTCTCTATATGTGAAATAGATCATCTTCCTCAGGCTCACGCTATTATTTCAGAGTGATTTAGGAAGGGCAAGAGCACTCATTATGTAAGAGTGCTGGAGCCTACAGGCTTAAAGTATTATTCTTCATTGAAGACAAAAATCAAATGACTGTACAATTATAATGATCACAGAAACATGACTAAGTTTGAAACCTCAGTCAGCAGACCACATGGGAAATTGGTGTCTATAGAGAAGTCAAGGACCTCTCTGAGAAGAAACAAAGTTAGACTAAGCAGGCATTTGAATGAAATCACTCATATCAAATATTAGTTATTCATTTCTGAGTCTATAAAATGATAGCCTGAAATTACCTAAATGTATATACATATACAAATTTATTTACCATAAATTCATTACTTGATCAATTATTTCAGAGTCCAATTGTGAAAAATGTCACATACACCATAGATTTTTTTTAACTCAATAATTATTTAGATATTTAGATATAAATATTTTAATTTTCATCCTTCATTCACGATACATATAATCTTAATGCTACCACACTTTTTATTATTTAGAATTAAAAACTGAAATTCCAATAAACTCTCCTTTTATATCTCAGGTTTTCCAGATATACTTCACAAAGCATTACGGACAAAAATTTATACCAAGCTACTGATCATACCAAAGAAATTAAACTATTATAAATCATTCTTTTGAAGCAAAGGTTTTTCTAAATGTTTAAATATAATATAGTTAGATATATTACTGCACATCATTTCTACTTCTGTTATTTAGAAAGGAACATGTTGGCTCCTTTTGTTTAAAAATTCTTGTGTGTAGAAATAGCAACAAAATAAAACTTTAACCCAAAATACAGTAACGCACATAAAAACAAAAACAAAAACAAACAAAAAAAACCACCTTATTTTTAAAGCACTCTTGACCAGCCAGCATTTGTCCTGCCTTTCTCAGGAGTTGTGTCTGTTGGTAACTCTGTTCCTGTTGGTAACTCTGACTGAGAAAAGCTGAGTACTTACGCGTACATCATGGACCCAGGACTGGGGCAGCTTCTATCCAGTCACCATCTGATCTCTATCAGTCAGGTCAGGGCTAGGAGGCTGGAAAATAACGAGAGTCACTGGCAACAAGAAAGAAAACAAGTCCAACGTGTTTAGTGACTGAGATCTCGAATCCTGATATAGCCCGATAAGAACATGATCAATTTTGTGCCAGCTAGTTCAACACCGTGAAGTAATTATTAATACTTCATAGCACAGAGAAGCTCCAAGCAGTGGACGGCACACAGAGTGCAACTGTTGATGATTCAGAAGACCACACTTTTCCAGTTGGGGAGGTATGATCGGCATTGAGGTGTGGCTCCAATTTGTTTAAAAAAAAAACAAAAAACAAAAAACAAAACATTAGAGTACATCAATGGTATGTCCTTCTTCATGAGAATTGTTATGTCTCTTCCCATGCGGTATGGTGGTGTGGTAAGAACCTGAGCTATGGGCCCGAGACAAGCACCCTGCCACCTTGTTGGTGCGACCCTGGGCAAGCTGCTTAGCTTATTGGGACTTATTTTGCTTAAAAGTAAAATGGCAGGACTGTATAGCTTTTTCGACTGCTGTCCATTTTAGTTCTAAAGATTACAGATTTTATTGAAAGAATTTATTTACCCCCAAAACGCAAAAGAAGAATGTGATTGTTTTATTTTTTTTAAAGGATAGCTTAGGGGTGCCTGGCTCAGTCAGTTAAGTGTCCGACTCTTGATTTTGGCTCAGGTCATGAGCTCAGGGTCCTGATATTGAGCCCTTGCATTAGGCTCCACACCAGGGAGTCTGCTTGGGATTCTCTCCCTTTCCCTCTCCTTCTGCCCCTCCCCCCACTCATGCACCCTCTCTGTCTCCTCTCTCTCTAAAATAAATAAAACCATTTAAAAAAGAAATAGCTTATTTCATCTAAGCAGCCATCAAGAGAAATGAAATCTTGCCATTTGCGACGACGTGGATGGAACTAGAGGGTATAATGCTTAACAAAATAAGTCAATCAGAGAAAGACAACTATCATATGATCTCCCTGATATGAGGAAGTGGAGATGCAACATGGGGGGTTTGGGGATAGGAGAAGAATAAATGAAACAAGATGGGATTGGGAGGGAGACAAACCATAAGTGACTCGTAATCTCACAAAACAAACTGAGGGTTGCTGGGGGGAGGGGAGTTGGAAGAGGGGGGTGGGGTTATGGACACTGGGGAGGGTATGTGCTAAGGTGAGTGCTGTGAAGTGTGTAAACCTGGCAATTCACAGACCTGTACCCCTGGGGATAAAAATATATTATATGTTTATAAAAAATAAAAATTAAAAAAAATAGCTTATTTCATCTTAATGGTATTTATAAATAGTCATTTTAGATATTTGAATTTTTTCAGAGATCTTGGTCTGAATATATGAACTTCTAGTGAAGATAGTAAAGTTTCAGCATGAATATTACAATTTTAAGAGCTGCTTTTAAAGGTTTAGAGTCAGGAGATAGTAAAGAAAAGAAAGCTTTAAATATGAGTCTGCATTGTTCTTACAGAAAACCTTTATTTAAAATACTATAAGCTATGTGAATGTAATATTAACATTTTAATTATAATATTCAACAAAATCATTAATATGAAATATATTTCCCAAGACACTTTACAAATGGAAAAACTGAGCCAGATTTTCAGTTAGTGTAATCATTGATAATATGACAAAGAAAAACATATAACAATATAATTTTGAAAAGGAATAAAAATTTCTGAGTAAATAGTTCACAAAACTTACCAAAACACTTTACCTATGTTAAAAATTATAACTTAATTTAGCAAAAAGTAATTTTATTCTTTGGAGATTTTTTTCCAAAAATAAAAAATCATTTTAAAAAATCTAATAAAAAAGTGCTAAAAATTACATTAATTTTAATATATGACTATAATACACTATTATTTCTATATTATAATACTGTGCTAACTTGAAATTAGCATTATATACATATGCTTTTAAAATGTTTTTAATGTTTACATTAAAATATTCTTCATTAATAAATTAATATTATGTTTGTACACATTAATATTATAATTGAATTTGTTAAAGTTTATAAAAATATCCTCAGCTCTTTATGTTAGTAAAAATAATACAGAGAAAATAAACTCTTGGCTCAAGTGGAGAAAATTATGCTATACAGAATCACGTGAGTACAAGAAGCAGCTTTGAGGTCTGGAACGAGATGTGGTTTGCATATATTTCTTATATTCATAAATATTCAAAAAAAGTAGCTCAACTGTTTCCCTCAGGAATCTTTCTTCTTATGCCCTTCTCTCAAGTTATCCTCTATCTGATTTCAAATTTTCTATTTCTTTCATTATTTTTGTTTTTTTCCTCTTCTGCTTTCAGCGAATATGTAAAATAACTCATCTTTATTCTCTGAGGTAATATCTTTACCATGGTGGGGTGGCAGCACCCTAGAGCCCTGAGTAAGATGACTGGGTTCACTTACTGGTGCTATCATCTATTGACTATGTAACGTTTAGGAAAATTCTTAACCTTTCTACATCTCAGTTTCTTTCTCTGTAAAATGAGGATACTACTTGGGCATAGTTTAAATGAGAGAAAAATGTAAAGAAGTTAAAATAGTGTCTGGTTCATAATAAAGCCCACAAAAATATTAGGTCTTTTATTCTCTCCAACTCTCATTTTTTTCTAAGAGTAGTGTTACGTTGCTAATTACTTTCAATGAGCTTCAAAAGGGGAATTTCCAAATTCCCATTTATATGGTTTCTCTTTTCAGCAATATATTATGTCTGCACAACTTTAAAATTTTTTTTAAAGATTTTATTTATTTATTTGACAGACAGAGATCACAAGCAGGCAGACAGGCAGGCAGAGAGAGAGGAAGGGAAGCAGGCTCCCTGCCGAGCAGAGAGCCAGATGCGGGCTCTATCCCAGGACCCTGAGATCATGACCTGAGCTGAAGGCAGAGGCTTTAACCCACTGAGCCACCCAGGTGCCCCACAATTTTTAAATTTTAATTAAATTAATTTTAATTGTAATACATAATTAAGGATATTGATGGATTAAGGTCCAATTAATGTAGCATTTTTTAATTTTTTAAAAGAATATTCCTTATAAGGCTGAGTAACTATCAGCTAATTTTGAAGGTTGGCAGGCACTAGTTATTTATACTATAGAAGTGAAATTGCTACATGTGAATTTTATTTCATTTGTTCTTAGTAGCTTCAGCACACCTTGCTCCATGTGTACAGGAACAATACTGATTTCTATTGCTGCCTTGTTGATTGATTTATTATCAATCTAAAGACAATAAGTGTATGTTGCAAAATGTCAATAGGGAAAGTCACTAATAAGATGACATTACATTATGACATCAAGCGGAAAGTTAAGATACTCCCAAACTGATCACATTTCTTCAGTTTCCAAAATAAAAGAAAGGAATAGGAAAAAGATAACTTTTAGAATAGAATCTAAAAGGTTTGTATACATTTCCCTGTAATTTCAGATTTTATAATAAATTAGTTAAGCTTATGAACTTAATAGAGTTATAACAAAGAAATAATAGCCTCATACTTAGTAATAGCCCAAGGTTTGAGAAGTGGCCTTAAATTTTATCTTGCATTTATCAAGGCAATCAGCATACTATTTTGCCATTGAAGAGAGAACATAAGGGGATTTAGTGGCGTTTTATACCTTCCCAAGTATGAGGACTGCCAAAGGGTGATTACACGGAAGGAAGAGACTAACCTCAAGGGTGCCAATGAATTCTATGGACTAGAATGAATGTATCATTGACTTATGAAAAAGGAAACCAAATTGAAGGCCTCCCTTTAATAGGTTATAAGAACAAATAGATATTATTTGCCCTTTTAAGAACAAATAGATACTATTTGCCCTTTTAAGAACGAATAGATATTATTTGCCCAGAAAACTGAGGTAACAAAAATTGGAGACACTTACTCTAATATCAACTCATTTACATTTATCATTTCCTTGTGCTTATTAAATTATGGAACCGAGAAGATCAAAAGATGGTAAATGTGCTTTTTTTTTTTTTGTCATCTCAAGAAGTAGATTTTGGAGGTTTTCAGCCAGTGTGCAAACCAATAGGTTTTTTTTCCCTCAGATCCTAATTGTTTCCTTTAGAAAAGTTTTATTTGTAAGCAAAATATATATTTTACATGTAAGGGAAAATTTTTTTTCAATATAAATAGCTCAATTACTTCATTATAACCACCTTCAATGACGTAGACATATTCTATTATCATTTAAATATGACATATTAAGTGATGTCCTTGCTGATAAATATCTGTATTATCTAAGTCTATAAATCTTAGATAATTTATCAGTATCTACATTTAAAAATATTCCTGCTCAAATTATTTTACAAGTAATTATAAAATATATTTCTGCATCCTTATATGTAGAGTTCACTTTTTTATGCTTTGTGATCCATCTATCATCAAACTAAATGTTGGGAAACAGAAGATATGCACATGGTTATACCAAAGTGAATTGACTAATAGCAGTAGCGCTGAGATTCTGTTTCTAATAATCAGTCATTTATTTTCATTCTTTGGGTGACATTCTTGGAAAATATTTTATGGACAAACTGTTTAACTCTTCTGAAAAAAATTAGTAGGTTCTGTTGTTCTAGAACATTATATGAACTTCAACTCAAATTTTGGAAATTGAAAAATATTTTACGTGACAACTGTTTAACTTTTGGGAAAAAATTGGTAGGTTCTGTTGTGATAAAACACTACATCAACTTCAACTCAAATTTTGGAAATTTTTATGTTACACTTTCAGTATATCTATAGTTTACAGATATCCTCTTTCATGATACTTTTAATTCTGGCCTTCTAAAAAGAATAGGACTTCTATGTATAAAAATGGCTTTATAACATCTGTAAGAGCATTTTTACATGGTTGAGGAAGTCTAACAATATGTGTTCCTGAGGTTTAGAGTAGTAGTCCCTAACTACTGATTAACTAAAACCTGTCAGCTTTAGAAAAAAAAAAACTTGAGCCTGATCTCCAACTTGAGTGCTCGATGGTAGGGTAGTCAATTAGGGAAAAATTGAAAAACCACAAACATCTTAATGCCAAGGATCCTTCCACCAAAAGAGTCTTTCTTTAAAAATTCTGTGTGGCTGTCTGGGTGGCTCAGTGGTTAAGCATCTGCCTTCCGCTCAGGTCATGATCCCAGGGTCCTGGGATGGAGCCCTACATCAGGCTCCCTGCTCTGCAACAAGCCTGCTTCTCCCTCTCCTATTTCCCCTGTCTGTGTTTCCTCTCTTTCTCTGTCTTTCTCTGTCAAAAAAATACATAAAATCTTTAAAAAAAAATTCTTTGAGCATAGGTATAGCATCAGAATCAAATGGCAAATTCCAAAATGGCCATAAATACAATGCCAAAGTGATACAAGGAAGGGTTTCCCTGGGTCTTCACAGAGAATGTGCATGCTTCTCTGTCATCAGGAAGATCAGATAATTAATGCCCTGGATCAGTGAAATGGCCAATGAGCAAGGTTGGCTAAATTCATGAACAGCAACAGAAAAAAACCCATATTGAAAAGCTTTCTAGAAGATACGTTGGACATCATCATGCAATACTATGAAGAGCATAGCTCGTGACTATGAGTAAGATTCCATTTCTTCCGTATCGATTTCCCAACATCAAGCTGCTGAACTGGGAACTCCACATCTAGGTTTTTGCTTCATCTCTTAAGTGGATGGATCCAGTTGTCCAGGAAACTCTTCCCCCAAAACTGATGCATTTCCTGGTCTCAAAGAGACAGAATTGCCTTTCATCCTCTTTATTGGAATTCATTCTGTCTTAGGGCCATGATATGTTTTCATGATATGTGTGTTCGTGCACAATTAATTGTCTAGAGGACAGCTGGCAGCTTGCTGGCCACAAGTGGCAGTATCATTCTGAGCATTGCCAAAAGGCTGCTGCCCAATTTAACCTGTTTCTTTCCCGGAATATGATACTTCTAACCTTTGCTAGCAGCACAATGCTGTTTGGTCGACTAGAGTATTTTCTTACTTAGAAACATGATGAGGTTAATAGTTGGAAGTGGAGAAGCTGATACTTTTTCCTCTAGGAGAGTAGCAAAGGTATGGAAAGAACAATAAGAAATAACCATAGGAATTCTATAGCAGTGATTCAATACATCTTAAGATTTCTTTACCAGATGTGTGAATGAAGCAATCTTTCATAGACACATATCTAGACTCATTTTTAGAGTAAAGGGAAAAAATAGAATAGAGGGAAGTAACCTTTTTAAAAACAACTATGAGAATGCCAGAGATATGCCCCCTCAAAAAAAAGACAATATAATATAATGTATTATATATAATATAATATAATATAATATAATATAACTTTTCAAGATGAGGAGTAGAATAAAAATGTGATCAAGCTAGGGGTTCAGTTGACAGTGACATTGGCATTTATTGTTTTGGCTTCCATCGTATTTTGATATATTGCAATTTCACATATTTGATTAAGTGAATTGCTTATGAATAAAATTATCTAGTTTTAGATAAACTCTTCATAGAATGGAAAAGGTTGAGCATAGGTAATAAAGAAACAAACAGAAGTTTGACCTATTGAGAAGTGTTAGCTCTTTCAGAGAAGCATGGGAGAAAGTGCATGCTCTTCTTTCTAATACCTTTAATTAATAAAATACATCCAGCCTCTTTCTAAAATGTAATTCTTTATTAAAGTATCACTGAAATCTCTTTGGATTAATATCTACTCTTCTAGTCTCTTTTGTCTCCCCATACCACTGCCATTGTTTTGGTGTACAGCATTCCTACATGTTAAAACATGAGCTATGAATATGATCTAATATTTTCTGGTATGAACTTTCAAAAAATAATTAGGTATTTCTCACTTGGAATTAAGCAGACTGAGATAGTCTCATCTTCATCAAATGATACTGGATCTGAGTAAGATGGATGAATGTATTCTACATTCTTACATGTTAGCTATATATGTCAGTGACTTTGCAAGGAAAAATGTGTCAAGCTGATCAGCACCCCATAAGCTCCCCCAGCAGGGTTAAATGCAGAGACTGTTCTGTGACACAAGTACTAAATAAGCGTTTACTTTTCTTCATAATTTTTGAATTGAAAGAAATCCTTTAAGACCTCAAGTAGGAGGTTTTTATAACAGCTCCTCCAGATTTTTTTTTTCAAAACAAATTTCTCTTTCATGAATTAATTAATCCTTACGGCTCTGTAAGACTCTCCTCTCTTCAGACAATTCCTCAATCTGTATACCCACTTTACTCCCTCATTAAAGTTGTAGTCCGGTAGATGCCTGTTGAGTTCTTGTTTCACTGTCTTACCGTAACTATATTCAATCATATATTTAAAAAATATTTTCTTTACCACTTACTATGTGCCAGGCATCTTCAGAAACATTTTCTTGACCATCTACTGTGTGCCAGGCATTGTGCCTCTCATATGGCTAAGGCTAAACTGGTAAATGCGACACCATCCTCCTCTCGGAGAATTTTACAGTCTAGTCCCTTATCTCAAAGTTAACAAATTTTTGTGCCCCCAAGTTTATATGTCATTGTCAGTGATGCCACCCAATGTCTTAACCACCTTACACTCAAAATTTGAAAGGTATCTTTGACTCAATACTCACTTTAATTCTCTGTGTCTAGCCAATGATTTTGGTAATTATTCCCTCAAATTATTTTTTTGGTCCATATATTCCTTTCTCATCTTAATCTAGCTTACACTATTTTAACAGCTTGCCAGCTGAATTCTATGACTCTTGCTCTTTTTTCCTTCCATGTCACCTTCATGCTTATTAAAGACTAATTGTCCATAAACATGACTTTCCCATGTGACTATTTTAGAAAGCTTATAATGGTGCCCATATTTTCTACCTCATCAAGAATGTGCTCAATGAAATTCTAAAATCCTCTGAGAATCAAATTCATCCCAACTCTATCTCCCATGATACATTGCATCATGAACTTCAAGCCTAATTAAGCATTGTTATTCTTAAAATATGTAATATTCATTCTGACTTTGTAATTTCTGTTATTATAGCCTCCTTCCCATTGGAGTGTTCTATTATTTTCTCTCACTTAAATATGACACTTCGTAAAAGCTCAACCCAATTACCACCTCCTTAATGAAATCTTTGATAGTTTAGGGTAACACAAAGTGCAATTCCTGGGTGCAGGTTGAGCCTGCATGGCTCAGTCAGTTAAGTGTCTGCTTTTGGCTCAGGTCATGATCTCGGGGTCCTGGGATGGAGCCTGACATCTGGCTCCCTGCTCAGCAGGGATTCTGCTTTGCCCTCTGTCCCCCCCCCCCCGTGTGTGTTCTTTCTCTCAAATAAATTTAAAAAATCCTTAAAAAAATAAAAATAAAATAAAGTGCAATTCTTGGGTACTGACTGCTTTCATTCAAATTCTTGTCCTGCCACTGATTCTGTGATCTTGGTTAAGTCATTTAATCTCTCTGTGCCTCAATTTCTTCACTTGTAAGAGAAAGATGAAAATTGCATCTATCCTTTAGAATAGTTGTGCATAGCAAATGAAATTATTAATGTAGATGACCTAGAAGAGAATCTAACAAGAGTAGTTACTCAATAAACATTGCATCATTCTCATAATCAATAATTTAGTTAATAGTGGTATATTGTTCTAGAACTCTTAGCTTCTTCACTGGTAGACTCCTCAAACATTTATAATGTATGATACAGTTTTGTGTTTTTGCTATTATGTATTCTAGTTTTGTCTCTTCAACTTTATTTGAAATCCAAAAGACCAGAATGTGGATCTTTTCCTTATGAAGTATCTTCTGGTATCTGATATAGACCCATAGTAGATGGACAATTAACACTCTCTGGCTAATTTATCTTATTCCATTTCAAACTACAATTAGTATTTATTCTTTACATAACTTCTGAAAATTGGAAATATGATCTTTTTCTCTTTTTAATTTTGAAAATTAAAAAAAAATTCATAAAAATTGCACTGTTAGCTTTTCAGAACTCTTTATGAACTCCATCTTTCTTGGATGCTAAGTAAAAGGAATCTTCTAATAAATTACACTTAAGAGAAAAATAGGATAGCCATTTCCCCTAAACATTTTCTTTCCTTTATTGGTGGCTGATTTTAGGTATTGCAGTGGCTTATATCTTATTTATAAATGGCTTATAGTCTTCATTGATAACTTGATAGTAGAGATTGACTCTGGTATGTGATAACTTGGAATTTCCATTGCCACTCTGAAGCCATGTCACCCCATGTCTGAAGTCAGGGATTATAAAAGCAGTCTATTCTGCATGCAGGAAAATAGGAGGGTACTGTGTCTCTAAAGAATTTAAAAACAAAAGGAAAGTTACTGAAGCTGGTGTGGTCTATTGTGAATTAAGCTGATATGTACATTTGTGTACAAGTTTGAGGGTGGATATATGTTTTCATTTCTCTGGTAAATAGCTAAGGATGGAATGGTTGATTTGTATTGTAAGTGTATATGTAACTTTGTCAGAAACTGCCAAATCACTTCTCAAATTGGTTTTACAATTTTACATTCCCACCAGGAATTTATGGGCATTCCATTGTTCCCAAATGTCCACCAACCAATGAATGAATAATTGTTGCATACCAGGTAACAGACTGCTATTTAGCAACAAGAAGGGTACTACTGATACCCTCAACATCATGGAAATAATCTCAGAAACACTATAGTGAGTGAAAAAAGTCAGACATAAAAAGTACTTATTGAATGAATACATTTATATGAAACCATAGGAAAGGCAAGTCTAATTGAAAGTGATAGAATACACATCAGTGGGTGTATGTGGCACAGAGCTGAACATGTAAGGATTAAGTGGGAAGGGCGATGGAGATAATGTATAATTGATCGTGGTAGTGTGACACGATATATAACTTTGTGAACACTCAATGAATTTTAATGTAAATTATATTTTGATGAAGTAGATCTTTAAAATTATTTATGTGGTTTAGGGCATGAACTTCAATTTTGTGTAAGTCAGTGTCCTGAAAAGAAATGCAATAAAGAACAGTCTTCATTTGAAAAAAAAAAAAAAAAAAGTTGGTGTGGTCATTATTGTCACCATGCACCAGCAATTCTAAAAAACAGTAAATGATAAAATATTCCTCCCTGCTGGGGGTAGACTAGTCCCACTTATTCTCTGCCCCCACCCTACCTCCTATAGCATGCTCTAAAGTTATCCTTGTGGGCACTGGATTTTTCCTGGTCAGTATTGAGAGTTCTGACACATCTTGGTGCAGCTTTTTTTCCTCAAAAATTTTTATTATGTTCTACAGTAAAAATGCATTTTATATCACAGCATCATACACATATCGATACATATATATGTTTCACAAAACAGCCTTTTGTACTAGCAGATAATAGCACTGATTTTGAAAAATATCACTCTAATTTGATCCTTAACCATCCAAACCAAAACTACAAAGACTGTTCTGGAATGAATTAAGTAGCTCCCCTGGGGTCCCATGAACTATTGAAAATTAGTTTTCTGATATTGAGAGGTGAAAATAGAAATGAAAGAGCTGATTTACTTTCTTTGGCCTCTTTACTAGAAGGCACAGACAACAGAGAAAATTGTACATCAAAGTCAATACCCAGGCTGAGAGGTGGGTATCACCCAAAGACCTCCCAACTTTGCTCTTTGGAATTTCCATTTTCAAGTCTGTACCTGACCTGAGTACCATCTTTCAACTTTTCCTCCAAATGTACTTCCTGTCTGAAAACGTACTATTATTCTCATTGAATTCTGGCCAATTTCTGGTTTCATCCCCAATTCACATGACACTGAAGTTCATTAATCTCCATCCCTTTTTACACTGTGTGCCTTGTTTCATTCATATCCATTGAGTGTACTAATTCCTTAGGTATTTCTATCACCATCTATGCATAATTCAAATACTTCTCACCAGGGGTGTTATTTTATGCCCATAATTCATTAATGAAACCAGTCATGATGCAATGCTGGCTGGCCAGGATTTCCTCATGAAGCTGTAGTTAGATCCCTAATCAACATCAAGATGAGAAGTTTATACGTAAGGATACATCTCAAATATTATGAATTATTCTCTCATATACTCTTTAGTTTATGATAGAGACCAGTTGTAAACAGGGACTTAATCATTGTTATATAATTTACAAAAATGTATTATACACAGCTAAAATTTTATGAAATATATTTAAGTAAAAATTTTAAAGGGGGTGTTTTATTCTGAGTTCTACATAAATAACCATTCAGTTATTTTATACCAAGTGAGAAAGTGACCTTAAATCTGTTTCAGTAAGAATTGTAGGAGATGATTACAGATTAATATGCATACTTTTTCTAGCTAATTTTTTTTATTTTATTTTTTATAAACATATATTTTTTCCCCCAGGGGTACAGGTCTGTGAATCGCCAGGTTTACACATTTCACAGCACTCACCATAGCACATACCCCCCCCAGTGTCCATAACCCCACCCCCCCTCCCAACCCCCCTCCCCCCAGCAACCCTCAGTTTGTTTTGTGAGATTAAGAGTCACTTATGGTTTATCTCCCTCCCCATCCCATCTTGCTTCATTTACTCTTCTCCTACCCCTTAACCCCCTCATGTTGCATCTCCTCTCCCTCATATCAGGGAGATCATATGATAGTTGTCTTTCTCCGATTGACTTATTTCGCTAAGCATGATACCCTCTAGTTCCATTCATGTCGTCGCAAATGGCAAGATTTCATTTCTTTTGATGGCTGCATAGTATTCCATTGTGTATATATACCACATCTTCTTTATCTATTCGTCTGTTGATGGACATCTAGGTTCTTTCCATAGTTTGGCTATTGTAGACATTGTTGCTATAAACATTCGGGTGCACGTGCCCCTTCGGATCACTACGTTTGTATCTTTAGGGTAAATACCCAGCAGTGCAATTGCTGGGTCATAGGGTAGTTCTATTTTCAACATTTTGAGGAACCTCCATGCTGTTTTCCAGAGTGGTTGCACCAGCTTGCATTCCCACCAACAGTGTAGGAGGGTTCCCCTTTCTCCTCATCCTCGCCAGCATCTGTCATTTCCTGACTTGTTAATTTTAGCCATTCTGACTGGTGTGAGGTGGTATCTCATTGTGGTTTTGATTTGTATTTCCCTGATGCTGAGTGATATGGAGCACTTTTTCATGTGTCTGTTGGCCATCTGGATGTCTTCTTTGCAGAAATGTCTGCTCATGTCTTCTGCCCATTTCTTGATTGGATTATTGGTCCTTTGGGTGTTGAGTTTGCTAAGTTCTTTATAGATTCTGGACACTAGCCCTTTATCTGATATGTCGTTTGCAAATATCTTCTCCCATTCTGTCAGTTGTCTTTTGGTTTTGTTAACTGTTTCCTTTGCTGTGCAAAAGCTTTTGATCTTGATAAAATCCCAATAGTTCATTTTTGCCCTTGCTTCCCTTGCCTTTGGCGATGTTCCTAGGAAGATGTTGCTGCGGCTGAGGTCAAAGAACTTGCTGCCTGTGTTCTCCTCAAGGATTTTGATGGATTCCTTTCTCACATTGAGGTCCTGTTGTATCCATCTTGAGTCTATTTTCGTGTGTGGTGTAAGGAAATGATCCAGTTTCATTTTTCTGCATGTGGCTATCCAATTTTCCCAACACCATTTATTGAAGAGGCTGTCTTTTTTCCATTGGACATTCTTTCCTGCTTTGTCGAAGATTAGTTGCCCATAGAGTTGAGGGTCTATTTCTGGGCTCTCTATTCTGTTCCATTGATCTATGTGTCTGTTTTTGTGCCAGTGCCATGCTGTCTTGATGATGACAGCTTTGCAATAGAGCTTGAAGTCCGGAATTGTGACGTCACCAACTTTGGTTTTCTTTTTCAATATTCCTTTGGCTATTCGTGGTCTTTTCTGGTTCCATATAAATTTTAGGATTATTTGTTCCATTTCCTTGAAAAAAATGGATGGTACTTTGATAGGAATTGCATTAAATGTGTAGATTGCTTTAGGTAGCATAGACATTGTCACAATATTTATTCTTCCAATCCAGGAGCATGGAACATTTTTCCATTTCTTTGTGTCTTCCTCAATTTCTTTCATGAGTACTTTATAGTTTTCTGTGTATAGATTCTTAGTCTCTTTGGTTAGGTTTATTCCTAGGTATCTTATAGTTTTGGGTGCAATTGTAAATGGGATTGACTCCTTAATTTCTCTTTCTTCTATCTTGTTGTTGGTGTAGAGAAATGCGACTGATTTCTGTGCATTGATTTTATATCCTGACACTTTACTGAATTCCTGTACCAGTTCTAGCAGTTTTGGAGTGAAGTCTTTTGGGTTTTCCACATATAGTATCATATCATCTACGAAGAGTGATAGTTTGACTTCTTTGCCGATTTGGATGCCTTTAATTTCTTTTTGTTGTCTGACTGCTGAGGCTAGGACTTCTAGTACTATGTTGAATAGCAGTGGTGATAACGGACGTCCCTGCCGTGTTCCTGACCTTAGAGGAAAAGCTTTCAGTTTTTCTCCATTGAGAATGATATTTGCGATGGGTTTTTCATAGATGGCTTTGATAATATTGAGGTATGTGCCCTCTATCCCTACACTTTGAAGAGTTTTGATCAGGAAGGGATGCTGTACTTTGTCAAGTGCTTTTTCAGCATCTATTGAGAGTATCATATGGTTCCTGTTCTTTCTTTTATTAATGTGTTTTATCATATTGATTGATTTGCGGATGTTGAACCAACCTTGCAGCCCTGGAATAAATCCCACTTGGTCGTGGTGAATAATCCTTTTAATGTACTGTTGAATCCTATTGGCTAGTATTTTGGTGAGAATTTTTGCATCTGTGTTCATCAAGGATATTGGTCTGTAGTTCTCTTTTTTGATGGGATCCTTGTCTGGTTTGGGGATCAAGGTGATGCTGGCCTCATAAAATGAGTTTGGAAGTTTTCCTTCCATTTCTATTTTTTGGAACAGTCTCAGGAGAATAGGAATTAGTTCTTCTTTAAATGTTTGGTAGAATTCCCCCGGGAAGCCATCTGGCCCTGGGCTTTTGTTTGTTTGGAGATTTTTGATGACTGTTTCAATCTCCTTACTGTTTATGGGTCTGTTCAGGCTTTCTATTTCTTCGTGGTTCAGTTATGGTAGTTTATATGTCTCTAGGAATGCATCCATTTCTTTCAGATTGTCAAATTTGTTGGCATAGAGTTACTCATAATATGTTCTTATAATTGTCTGTATTTCTTTGGTGTTAGTTGTGATCTCTCCTCTTTCATTCAGGATTTTATTTATTTGGGTCCTTTCTCTTTTCTTTTTGATAAGTCTGGCCAGGGGTTTATCAATCTTACTAATTCTTTCAAAAAACAAGCTCCTAGTTTCATTGATTTGTTCTGTTGTGGGTTTTTTTGGTTTCTATTTCATTGATTTCTGCTCTGATCTTTATGATTTCTCTTCTCCTGCTGGGTTTAGGGTTTCTTTCTTGTTCTTTCTCCAGCTCCTTTAGGTGTAGGGTTAGGTTGTGTACCTGAGACCTTTCTTGTTTCTTGAGAAAGGCTTGTACCGCTATATATTTTCCTCTCAGGACTGCCTTTGTTGTGTCCCACAGATTTTGAACTGTTGTATTTTCATTATCATTTGTTTCCATGAATTTTTTTCAATTCTTCTTTAATTTCCTGGTCGACCCATTCGTTCTTTAGAAGGATGCTGTTTAGTCTCCATGTATTTGGGTTCTTTCCAAATTTCCTCTTGTGATTGAGTTCTAGCTTCAGAGCATTGTGGTCTGAAAATATGCAGGGAATGATCCCAATCTTTTGATACCGGTTGAGACCTGATTTAGGACCGAGGATGTGATCTATTCTGGAGAATGTTCCATGTGCACTATAGAAGAATGTGTATTCTGTTGCTTTGGGATGAAATGTTCTGAATATATCTGTGATATCCATCTGGTCCAGTGTGTCATTTAAGGCCTTTATTTCCTTGTTGATCTTTTGCTTGGATGATCTGTCCATTTCAGTGAGGGGAGTGTTAAAGTCCCCTACGATTATTGTATTATTGTCGATGTGTTTCTTTGATTTTGTTATTAATTGGTTTATATAGTTGGCTGCTCCCACGTTAGGGGCATAGATATTTACAATTGTTAGATCTTCTTGTTGGACAGATCCTTTGAATATGTTATAGTGTCCTTCCTCATCTCTTATTATAGTCTTTGGCTTAAAATCTAATTGTTCTGATATAAGGATTGCCACTCCTGCTTTCTTCTGATGTCCATTAGCATGGTAAATTCTTTTCCACCCCCTCACTTTAAATCTGAAGGTGTCTTCGGGTTTAAAATGAGTTTCTTGTAGGCAACATATAGATGGGTTTTTTTTTTTTATCCATTCTGATACCCTGTGTCTTTTGATTGGGGCATTTAGCCCATTAACATTCAGGGTAACTATTGAGAGATATGAATTTAGTGCCATTGTATTGCCTGTAAGGTGATTGTTATTGTATATCATTTCTGTTCCTTTCTGATCTACTACTTTTAGGCTCTCTCTTTGCTTAGAGGACCCCTTTCAATACTTCCTGTAGAGCTGGCTTGGTGTTTGCAAATTCTTTCAGTTTTTGTTTGTCCTGGAAGCTTTTAATCTCTCCTTCTATTTTCAATGATAGCCTAGCTGGATATAGTATTCTTGGCTGCATGTTTTTCTCGTTTAGTACTCTGAATATATCATGCCAGCTCTTTCTGGCCTGCCAGGTCTCTGTGGATAAGTCTGCTGCCAATCTAATATTTTTACCATTGTATGTTACAGACTTCTTCTCCCGGGCTGCTTTCAGGATTTTCTCTTTGTCACTAAGACTTGTAAATTTTACTATTAGGTGACGGGTGTGGACCTATTCTTATTGATTTTGAGTGGGGTTCTCTGAACCTCCTGGATTTTGATGCTTGTTCCCTTTGCCATATTGGGGAAATTCTCTCCAATAATTCTCTCCAATATACCTTCTGCTCCCATCTCTCTTTCTTCTTCTTCTGGAATCCCAATTATTCTAATGTTGTTTCGTCTTATGGTGTCACTTATCTCTCGAATTCTGCCCTCGTGGTCCAGTAGCTGTTTGTCCCTCTTTTGCTCAGCTTCTTTATTCTCTGTCATTTGGTCTTCTATATCGCTAATTCTTTCTTCTGTCTCATTTATCCTAGCAGTGAGAGCCTCCATTTTTGATTGCACCTCATTAATAGCTTTTTTGATTTCAACTTGATTAGATTTTAGTTCTTTTATTTCTCCAGAAAGGGCTTTTATATCTCCCAAGAGGGTTTCTCTAATATCTTCCATGCCTTTTTCGAGCCCAGCTAGAACCTTGAGAATCGTCATTCTGAACTCTAGATTTGACATATTACCAATGTCTGTATTGATTAGGTCCCTAGCCTTTGGTACTGCCTCTTGTTCTTTTTTTTGTGGTGAATTTTTCTGCCTTGTCATTTTGTCCAGATAAGAGTATATGAAGGAACAAGTAAAATACTAAAAGGGTAGCAACAACCCCAGGAAAATATGCTTTAGCCAAATCAGAAGAGATCCCAAATCGTGAGGGGGTGGGGAGGGGATAAAAAGAGGTTCAGAAAGAAAAAAAAAAAAGAAAAAAGAAAAAAGAAACAAAAAAAGAAAACCAATAATGAAAAAATATAAAAAGGAAAAAAAATATATATATATTAGATAAACTAGTTAAAAAACGTTAAAAAACGTAAAAGTTATAAAAATTTAGAAGAAGAGTAAAAAAAATTGAAAAAGAAAATTAAATTAACTGCAAGGCTAAAGAATCATGGGGAGAAAGCCATGAGTTCCGTGCTTTGCTTTCTCCTCGTCTGGAATTCCGCTGCTCTCCATGTTATTGAAACTGCACTCCTTGGTAGGTGAACTTGGTCCCGGCTGGGTTTCTTGTTGATCTTCTGCAGGAGGGGCCTGTCGTAGTGATTCTCAAGTGTCTTTGCCCCAGGCGGAGTCGCACCGCCCTTACCAGGGGCCGGACTGAGTAATCCGCTCGGGTTCGCTTTTGGGAGCTTTTGTTCCCTGAGCGCTTTCCGTAGAGTCCGGAGGACGGGAATGAAGATGGCGGCCTCCCAGTCTCCGGACCGGAGGAGCCGAGAGCCCGGGGCCCCACTCCTCAGTACGCGCTCAGAGAACAGCGCCCAATTACTCCCGTCACCCTGGCCTCCGGCCGCGCTCCGAGCTCACCGAGCCTGCGACCGGTTCAAGGTAACCCCGAGCTGAGAGTCACTCCTCGGCTCTGTCTCTGTAGCCGGCTTCCCCGTTCTAATACCTGCAAGCTCTGCGACACTCAGACACCCCGATCCTTCTGTGACCCTGCGGGACCTGAGGCCACGCTGACCCCGCGTGGGCTTCACCCCGGTTAAGCCTCTGGAGCGATGTCCCTCAGCGGAACAGACTTTTAAAAGTCCCGATTTTGTGCTCCGTTGCTCCGCCGCTTGCCGGGAGCCGGCCCCTCCCCCCGCGGTCTATCTTCCCGTCGCTTTGGATTCACTTCTCCGCCAGTCCTACCTTTCAGAAAGGGGTTGATTTTCTGTTTCTAGAATTGCTGTTCTTCTTCTCTTCGATCTCCCGTTGGATTTGTAGGTGTTTGCAATCTTTAGTTAAGATCTAGCTGATCTCCCGCTACCTGAAGTAGTCTCAGCTGCTACTTCTCCGCCATCTTGACTCCTCCTCCTTTTTCTAGCTAATTTTAATATAGGCTGTCATTTCTCCTGAGTCATGGTTTTTCCCATCGTTAAAATGAGGGATTTCAAAATTATATGCTCAGATATATGATTATATATGTTCATGATAACGTGATATGTCAGGAATTGTAAAAGGACATTTAACCATTGAAAGGCTGGTAGATAAATTATTCTTTGCAGATAACATGATTTTCTAAATAGAAAATCTAATTGAATTTAAATTAAACAAAAAGAAAATCCAAGTTAGTTAAGGATTAATCAGCTAAACTAACAAA
The DNA here is from genome assembly GCF_010015895.1 of Lontra canadensis. Classification (NCBI taxonomy): domain Eukaryota; kingdom Metazoa; phylum Chordata; class Mammalia; order Carnivora; family Mustelidae; genus Lontra; species Lontra canadensis. The sequence goes on along the minus strand of NW_022630995.1, from coordinate 12,468,575 downwards.
AGAATTCAAAGTGACTTGATTCAAAAAGTGCATATAGCAAGGAATAACTGTCAGTATTAACCAATTGTGAATAATAAAATCTGAGGCAGCTGGGTGGCTCAGTCTGTTAAGCAGTGGCCTTCAGCTCGGGTCATGATCCCAGGATCCTAGGATTAAGCCCCGCATAGGTCTCCCTGCTCAGTGGAGAGCCTCCTTCTCCCTCTCCCTCTGCCTGCAACTCAGCCTACTTGTGCTATCTCTCTGTCAACAAAAACAACAACATAATATAAAAATAATAATAAAATAATAAAAATAATAATAAAATCTTTTCACAAAAGCAAAAGTGATACAATGTAACTAATAATAGCCTTAAGAAATGTGCAATAACCACATACAAAAAGCTATACACATTTTAAAGAGAAGAAAAAAACAACAAAAATGTGCCAAAAAAAAAAAATTCCAAAAAGCTAAATGGATGATTTTTATATGTGACAACTGTTAACACACCTCCTATTGATTAAATGGAGTATTTTTTAAAATGTGAAAATTCATATTAGATTTGGAGATGGGGAAGAGGAGAAGTGGAGAAGAGCAAGAAGAAAATGGGCAAGAAACAATTAAAAAAAATGAGAGAAGAAACAAAATTCTGAAGATTTTAATGTTCCTTTAGGTATAAACCGCAAGATGTTCTCAGATTGTGGCTCTTCTCATGCTTTTTATCTACATCTCTCAGAGGCTTCCATTTAGCAATTTTACCCAGATAATCACAGTAAAAAAATGTATGGTTTTTACAAAGCAGATATGGCAGCAGCTAGGACAGTACAACCTGGAAAATTAGGCTTATGTTCCAAATATGATTTTCAGCATTGACTCTTTCCATGTCTAGATTAATACCTCAAAACCTTAACTTAATAAAATAGAGCACTCTTAGTGGACTGAAGGAGTGGGTGAAAGTTTCAAAGATCACCAGCTCAAAAAAATCAGTAACATTTTAAGTCAATATTTTGCATTTAAGATTAAAGATTTCACATATCGGAAAGCAGAGAATAAACAGCAGTATACTGAAAAGAATATTTGACTAGGAAACCAGATTCCAGTTCCACAATTAGTCACATACTGACCTTGTATTTTATCTACTTCTCTCCAGGCTTCTGTTTTTGTTTCTGCCAAAAGAAATTTTGGACTACCTCATCCCCTGTCTTTCTCTATTCTAAAATAATTACACTTCCATGATTTTAATCCCATAACCTATGACAAACCCAAGACCATTTGTAGTAGGGTCAAAGTTCTGATCATCAAAAATGTATCTTGTTCAAATCCTCAATGTGATTGTGGAATTGATTATGTTAGGTGCTGGGGGCCAGGAGATAAGCATTAATTAAACAAAAAAATGTATCACCCAGAGCACTAGCATTATACATTTCAAAGCGTCTGATCTGCACAGTCATCAGATGCATAATCACTATGTTAAATATGTCATGGACTGAGTCACTGAATGAAAAAAAAGCAGATAGTATTTTTTTGTGGGCTTATATTTTTTTAAACTCTAGCTTTAAAGCTAATAAATTAGCATTCTATCATTACATAGGTCTGTTATGCTTGACTTCTCCCTTGCAAAGAATTAAATCAGTGGTCCTCAAATGTTTTGGTCTCAAGACGCAAACCTTAAAAATTACCGAAGACCTTAAATATAGTTTATGTGGACTATCTATCAATCATTACTATATTAGAAATTAAAACTAAGAAATTTAAAATATTTATCTAAAATAAAAATAAGCCATTTAAAAATACCATTTTTATTTTTAAAAAGTTTAGTTCTAAAAAAAATGAATCTTATTTTAGGTCTACTTGCTCTTGAACTCACTGTATTGCCATGTGTTGTTTTGACTGAAATATTTTAGGAAAATTCTGTCTCACACAGAGATGTAATTAGAAAGAAAGTATTTTGATAGGCTTTCAAATAATTATGGATATTCTTTGATTTTACACTAAACATGAAAGAGGTGAGTTGTTGCCATGTAGAATCTGAGACCATATCAATTAAATTTTTGTACTTTGTTATGTTAAAATCCATCAGTCTTTGTCACACTTGATGGGATCTTTAAATGTGTATGATTTTGTAACATCATGCATTGGGTCTTTATAAAGTACTGATTCACTTAATCCACAAAATCCCCCATATTCCCAAGTGTTAACACATTTCATTATATAATATCAAGAAACCCATGTTTCTTAATATCAACACCAACTTCATTATAAAAAGTAAGTATGTTGGAAAGCTGTAAAATTTACAGGGGTTATGCAAGTTTTTAAAAATTCTAATTTTCACTTGTGAGTTTGAATTTTATCACAAACAACAAATGATTAGTTGTTTTCTTTGAAGTCACAAACTGACTTTATTAATTTTTTATAAGCTACCTGTCAAAAAAACTAAATCTAAGTAAATGATGCTTTATGTTAAATAGTAGCTTTTTCAGCTTTTTTCAAATATCTAAGAACTTTCCTCAAAACCATTGCACTTCAGTTTGCAGCAGAAATGTTGATGTACGGTTTTCATTTTGTCACCAGGAGTATTAATAAAAAAGCTTGACCATTACACAATGGTCAAGTTTTAATAAAGTTAATACATTAGTAACTTGATGATAACTTCTTCATCAATAACATTCTTAAGTGAAACTGGAATTCTTTTTATTTTTTTGGAATGCTTGAAAACAAAAAATGTAAAGGCAATGGGGTACGTTTGGTTCCACTGCCTTGATTCACACTAAGGTGCAGCAATTTTAATCATCATTGCTTTTGCTTCAATCAGTACAAATATCAACATGGCAAAACCACTAATGATACTTCAATTTTGATGTCAACAGCCCATGAGAGTCTCAGGGATATCCCAGGAGTCCTTAGTACACACTGATCTAAAGTCTTCGAACAAATAAATGCCATTATAAACCTCCCAAGATATTTTTAAAGTTAACTTTAAAAAAAGAACATTTTTATGCAATAAATTGAAATGCCTCATAATTCAAGGTTCAAAGAGAGAGAATAAAATTTGAACAAGACAGATTTAGAATGTCAGCATAAGAAGTAAATTTTTAAAAGTCATGTCATAGTAAACTATAATAGGGCATAAGGAGGACGGCAAATGGACTTTAGAAATATGTGTTTATTCCTTTTAACCATTGCTTGCATACCTTGTAGTTTATAGTCTTGAAATGGTGCCATCATTAGACAGTTTCTACTTCTTTGGCTGGCAGCGGTTGGAAATGGTCCAAAATGCAACTCTGGAATCTTGTCTCTGGCATCCAAAATACATGAAAGGTAATGTAGAGTTAACCTCCTTCTCCCAGAACTTAACCTTTAAATCTGAGTCAGACAAGGCCCTGGTTTCAAAAAGGTTCTTGCCAATTTGAAACTAGTCACATGCCATCTTTTTTAGCCAATCACAGGGCCATGCTAAAAACAACAGCTGGTTGACTGAGACATCATTCCAACACACCTGTAATCACCACTATCATTTTCACTGACTCTCTACCAGAAAGTTCTGAGGACGGCACATAATCCCATCAAATCTTACAGCACCCAACATGTAGAAAGAAAAAATTATGTTCACTCTACACAAGGATTACCCAGTTTGATCCAAGCCTCACAGTGAGTCAAAAGTTAAAATACTAATGAAAGAATTTAGATATGGGATCTTTATTTCAAGAAATATCTTTTTTTTTCTTATTCATATTCCTTTATGTGGCTGAAGGAAATGAATAGGAAATAACCTCTACAATTATCATTTTTAGAGTGTTTTTCGCCAGTACCTAAAATGGCTTTGTGCTATTAACTATCTGCCAGTGGAACATTACAGTATGGAACTAGTATTTATTCAGTTCTTACTTCTGTAAGACATGCTTTTAGGCACAAAAGCTTTGAAGGTAGACATTACTATTACATAAATTAAATTACAGTGCTTTTAGCATTTGGTTAAAAAGGTTGGTGTAAAAATACCCAAGGAAAAAAAAATCTGTAGCTACCTTTGGCTTTAAATTATTCCTAATTAACAAAGGAAATGTGTTCCAGCTACTATACACTCTGCTCTGAGTGTATCTGTGGCAGTAGAAGATTGTATCTAATACTTGAAACATGAATCAACTAGGAGTTACATGACTCCTCAACAGCTACTAATTACAGGGCAATGACTGAGAAACTACTTGCTGAATCCTCTACTCTTTTCAACCAGTCAATATTGCAAGTTCTCAGGTCTCAGCCTTCAGATATTTCTCTACCACATTTACTCCTGACTTGCATGGACTTCCTTTGTGTCAAATACACTCTCGATATATTCATGATTCCCAGACTCACATTTCCAGTCCGGACCCCTTCTCTGAACTCCAGACTGGCATATCCAAATCTCTGAAACATACTCATGTTTCACCAGACATCTTATATTTAATGTGTCCTAACCTTAACAATTAGTTCGCCCTAACCTTCCGGACTGCTTCTTCCCACTTAGTCTCAATTGCAGTAAACTGCACCACTCCTCATCCAGTTGGTCACGACAAAAATCTTGAAGCCATGCTAGACTGTTTTCCGCATCCAATCCATTAGAATATCCTCGTCTCTATCTTCAAATTTCAGATCTGACCCCTTGTCACCATCTCAACCTATACCACACTGATCAATAACCTGATCATCAGTCATCCAAAATACTGCATTTCCTCCTAAGCATCACTGCTTCCGTGATCAGCCCCATTCAGCAGTCTATCCTGTATACAACAGTTAGAGTGATCTCATTGAAGTACTAGTCAGATTATGCTGCTGCCTTGCATTAACCCCTCAAATGCCTTTTTAGCACAGTTAGAATAACATTGTTTTATCTTGGCATACAAAACCATATTTGATCGTGCCCTACTACTCTGTTCTTTCCAACCTAATTTTCACTCAGTTCCAGCCATGCTGTCTGCAGCCTTAGCAGTTTCTATACTCTCGCCTTTGAAATGTTTCCTGGAGATACTTACAAGTCTCATTCCATTTCTTTCACATCTCCACTCAAATGTCACCTCATCAAAGGCACTTCTCTGACCATGTTCTCTAAAATAGTGGCTCCATTGCTGTCTATCCTCAACCTCTCATTACTTGTTTTTCTTAGCATTCATACCTTGTTATCTCTGTCTCTGTCTACATATATATCACATACATATACGCATGCATATATCCATTTATTATTTAGTAGAGTGAAAACACAGATCATTGCCCCTTTAATGCTTACAATAGTGCTTGGCACATAGTTGTAAATATTGTTGAAGTAACAAATGAATCAAGTACTCCTTCATAAGGACTTTGTACATAAACAGTATATATAATATCTAATTTCTGAGATATCCTCAGTAGCTGTACCTAATGGCCAGTTCTTTAATAATAAAGTGCTAGAAATTAATGCTGGAACCACATACATAACACCGATAAATTTTATATATATATATATATATATATACATACACACACTCACTATTTCTAGAAATACACACACACACACAGACAAGCCAAGTGAGAACAAGTAAAGGCTATTTATTCAGAGTTTCTATAAGAAGGGAGTCAGAAATTAACATTTATTTGTGTTTGGTTGGCTCAAAGACAGGCAGAGCAGGGAGAAACTGTAGAAAGGTTAAATTAAAAGTAAGGCAGCCTATTTGATTGGATAAGGGTGCATATTTAGTTTTCTGTGATTGGTCCTATGTTGAAAGTAGAGGAATATATTAAAGAAGTTCTCAGCTATTAATCATATTATTAATCAAGTCCTGGTCATCTGGGGCTAATTGCTTATTTGGCCTCTTGGACTGGTCATTTGCAGATAGTGAGTTAGCTTTCTGGGCTGGTTGCTGAAGGTAATGGGTCAGAGTTGTATATAATCTGCCCATTGGGGGCGCCTGGGTGGCTCAGTGGGTTAAGCTGCTGCCTTCGGCTCAGGTCATGATCTCAGGGTCCTGGGATCGAGCCCCGCATCGGGCTCTCTCCTCAGCAGGGAGCCTGCTTCCCTTCCTCTCTCTCTCTCTGCCTGACTCTCTGCCTACTTGTGATCTCCGTCTGTCAAATAAATAAATAAATAAATAAAAAATTTTCCCATTGCTTACTTGTATATTCAGCCTATAAGCAGATAACTTTCAATAAGATACATATAATACATTATATATTTGAAAAATATTTTTATAATTATATTTTTAATCTCCTTTAATATTTTTGTTATCTTTTAAGTCTTTGTAGTTAAAGAACATCTCTAGGTATTGCTGCTAGCGATAAACATCTAGAACAAATAGGCTCATTTAGCAATGGTAGTTAAAATTCTGTGTTCAAGAATTTCTTATTTAAAAATGGCAAAGATTATTACCTAAAATATCTATAACAACAAAAATAAGATGAAAAACATATTCTATAGGAGCTTCTAAGGATATAATAGAGTGAGACAAGATTAGAAGAAATAATAGTCAAGAATTTCTAAGAACTGAGGGCATAAATCTTCATTTGGAGAACCTAAAAAATTGAAAGCAAGATAAAGTGCTTTTATAAGTTCTCATCTATAGAATATTTCAGTAAAACTTAAGGACGTCAAAATATTAAAGAACTTATAAAACTCAACACCCCCAAAATGAATAATCTAAGTTAACAATGGGCAGAAGATGTGAATAGACATTTTTCGAAAGAAGACATACAGGTGGCTAATAGACACATGAAAAGATGCTCATCATCACTGGTCATCAGGAACTACAAATCAAAATTACAATGCGATATTCCCTCACACCTGTCAGAATGGCTAAAACTCACAGCATAAGAAATAACAGGTGTTGGCAAGGATGTGGACAAACATCCTTCATTTTTTTATTCTCCTAGTTCAAGGGAATGCTCTTAAACTGTTGGTGGGAATGCACAGCGGTACAGCCAGGCTGGAAAACAGTATGGAGTTTCCTCAAAAAGTTAAAAATAGTGCTACTCTAACACTCAGCAATTACATTACTCAGTATTTACTCAAAGAACACAAAATGCAGATTCAAAGGGATAAATGCACCCCATATTTATGGTAGCATTATCTACGATAGCTAAATTATGGAAAGAGCCCAAATGTCTATTGACTGATGAATGGATGATGGAGAGGTAGTTTATGTACTCAATGGAATACTACTCAGCTATAAAAGGGATGAAATCTTGCATTTGCAACAACATGAATGGAGCCAGAGAGTATTATGCTAAGTGAAATGTCAGTCAGAGAAAGACAAATACCATATGATTACACTTGGATGGAGAATTTAAGAAACAAAACAGAGGAGCAAGGAGAAAAAGAGAGGCAAACCAGGAAACAGGCTCTTAACTGTGAAGAACAAACTGATGGTCACCAGAGGGGAGGTGAGTAGGGGGATGGGTGAAATGCATGATGGGGATGAAGGAGCGTACCTGCCATAATGAGCACCAAGTGATGTATGGAATTGTTGAATCACTATATGGTACACCTGAAAACAAATACTACACTATATATTAACTAATGGGAATTTAAATACAAGTTAAAAATAAAAATAAGAATTAAAAAAGAATAAAAAATAGAATTACCCTAGGATCCAGTAATCACACTACTGGGTATTATCCAAAGAATAAAAAAAACACTAGTTCAAAGGGATACATGCACCCCTATGTTTATAGCAGCTTTTTTACAATATCCAAAACATGGAAGCAGGCCATGTGTCTATCGATTGATGAATAGATAAAGATGTGATATATATACAATGGAATATTATTCAGCCATAGAAAAGAATGAAATCTTGCCATTTGCAGTGACATGGATAGAGCTAGACAGTATAATGCTAAGTGAAATAAGTCAGTCAGAGAAAGAAAAATACCATGATTTCACTCATGTATGGAATGTAAGAGACTAAACAGATGAGAAAGGGGGAACAGAGAGAGACAAATCAAGAAACAGACTCTTAATTATAGAGAACAAATTGGTGATTACCAGACATGAGGAGGGGAATGGGATGGGTTAATTAGATGTTGGGATTAAGGAAGGCACGTGTTGTGAGGAGCACCAGGTGATGTATGGAATTGTTGAATTACAATATCGTACATCTGAAACTAATAACGACACTATCAGTTAACTAACTGAAAGTAAAATAAAAACTTAAAAAAAGAATCCAAACAACCGTGTCATGTAACTGGTAGAAAACACTGGCATACATATTTGCATGTGAGTAAATATTTGAGGAAATAAGGATGTGACAAAATATATTTCCAGAGCAGTGCTTAATTTAACCAAGATTTGCTGATTTCCTGTTGCTGTCCTGAGCATTTTCAGTACTTTTTTTCCTTAATCCTAACAATGCTGTGAAGTATACACTATTATTCCCATTAATCTGGAAAGAAAACTAAGATCAGGGAGATTGACTAAATTTCTCAAGCCACAATATAACTAACAGAATTGGAATTGGAATACAATTTTTCTCATTGGATAGTTGGTGATCCTAAGATCCTCAACCATTTGACTTTCTTCCTGAAGTCAAATCCTCCTCACCATATTAAAGAAGATCATCAAAGGCTTTAAACTGTAAAAACAGAATCTTTGTGGACTTGGTTATAGTTATTTGGTTGAGAGGCCAAAGAGGAACAGAAAAGAAAAATCATATTTACTGGGGCACCTTGGTGTACAGTGGGTTAAAGCCTCTGCCTTTGGCTCATCATGATCCCAGGGTCCTCGGATTGAGCCTGCATAGTGCTCTCTGCTCAGCGGGGAGCCTGCTTCCCTTCCTCTCTCTCTGCCTGCCTCTCTGCCTACTTGTGATCTCTGTCCATCAAATAAATAAATAAAATCTTTTAAATCTTTTAAAATCTTAAAAAAAAAAAAAAGAAAATCATATTTACTGGGCTGCAGGTAGTAATGGAACTATGACAAATTTCCTGATTCTGACTTCTGCATTTCATAGGCATGGTGGGTGGAAGGGAGTTATATATGTACCTACTGAGGTCATTAGCACTGAAAATATCTTACTTGATTTGCAAGAGGTAGAGTTTAAGATTTTTTAGAGACAGACAAATCAGAAATAGTTCTGATGTAGCAATAGGTCAGTATATGGATAAATAGGTTGTCCCATATGTAATTGTTTGTTTGCTTACTATTATAATTTATATTAATCATACTATTCATTCACGGTCAATATCCAGAGAAAATCTGTTAATACGTGTAAAGAATAACAGCCACTCATGAGAGAAGAAAGGAGAACAATATGACCCCTATTTCCATTCCTGTTATAGGAAGAAAATGAAGTGGACCCTATCAAACTCTTGGGAGAAGGAAGTTCAGACACACAAAATACTTTAGGGGTGCTGTCAACTTTTCCCCTATAATTTGTGATAATCTAACTGATGTGTGTGTGCAAATGTCAGAATAAAGGTTAGGGAACCCCAAAAAATATGACAGGGCATCAAGTAATGTAACACATATTAAAAACTCAGATATCTCCTGACATAATACTATATATTGAATACTTTGGGTCATACCAAATTTCTCATCAAATAGTCAGTATATCTTTTGATAACCTGCTTGCTTTATACATAAACACAGATCTTGTTTCTTGCTGTACTGAGCATTTAAGCAATCTTACGACATGTAATCATTGTCTTATGATGACTGAGGTTGCAGGAGTTCAAAATGTATTGTCACTTGGGTGACTCAGCTTCCAAGTGACAATACATATTACCTAATTTTAGATAATGTGTTAGAGGTTTAACCTGTCTTGGGTTAGAAGAGGCTCTGATTAATGTCTATATCATTTGAGCACTGAAACAAATAGCTATGCTGTGTACTTATTTCTCAAAAGCAGGGTTCTTTCACATGTTTAAGCTGCATGCTTCTAGAACAGGGACTTATTTCCCTCTTATGTGTTTCATAATTTGGGACAATTCTTCTGTGGCAACTCTTCTATTAATAAGAAATTCTCATTTCAGGCAAAGAGCTAATGCTAACTATAAAGAGGAAGTGAAGGGTCTTCTGGTGGTATTTTAATTTGAGTTATTTACAAAAATGAATGCTTATAATCAATTAATTTGCCTTGTGGTATGTGCTTGAAACCAGTACTTTGTAGATGTGTTTATTTATTCAGCAAATATTTACCTAAAGCCCACCGTATAGAGATACTGTTCTAGATGCTGGAGTGATAGTAGTGAATACAACAGAGTTCTTGTCTCTATGGGAACTTTTAGTCAAAAAAAGGAGACAGAGGCCCACCAAGGCCTAGCTTCTGTAACAATAGATCACCACTCTTTGTGGGGGGAAGGTGGCTTACTACATGCTAGGTGCTACGTTAAATGTCTTATATTCGTTATGTTATGTACAAGACTTGGTACTATTATCATTTCTACTTTGTAGACAAAGACATGAGGGCCTGGGAAATTTAAGAAACCTGGCAAAGTTCATACAGCTGGGCAGCGGCAGGGACAGAAATCCAATGCAGGTCTAACGATTGCCGTGTCCACGCTTTAAACCATTTCTCCAGTGTGCCTGTACTGCGTTCGGTGTGCTGTTCCACTTTAAACTTGGTGACTATGACATAATATACAGGAACGGTAATGCCATTAAATAATGAATGGGGAGAGAAAGGGGAACACATATGTGAGTCAGATGATGTAGTGTGCTGATGTTAAGTTTATGGGACCTTAAATTGTTTGGAGTGGTCAAAGAGGCAACTGGAGATTTGAAACAGTCTATAGGTCTAAATCTGGAAATTATAACTGCTGTCATGTATTTGAATTTGCTGTGTATTGACACTTTCCCTCCACTAGATCATGTGGTTTTTAGAGCAGAATCCAATTGTAGATATGTATATCTTTATTTATTGTGAAACTTGATATTGTCATTTGCAAGTATGTTCTTGACACCTTCCTTTAAAATGGAACTTAATCTGTGCTCTTCCCCAAATCACATTTAACCTCTTCTAAATGCGTAAAAATTGTGCCCTCTGGACTGTTAGCTGTCTTCATTTTTTGATACGTGGTACAAATTGATAAGAACATGCACAAATCATCTCTATTTGTATTTTTTGATTACCAGAAAAAAGGACTGGAAGGGAAGTTTTTACTTTGTCTTCTCCCACCTCCTCATGGGACTATACTTTGTCCATTTATGAAAGGTGTCAAGTAAGTATGAAAGTTTGACATATGTGGAAACTATGTGAAGCGGGCTACTTGGGTTGTAGTGCCCTCTGCTGGGAGAAGTGATAGAACATTAAGAAAAAGAACATGTTCTTTTCTAATAAGGAAAAAAAAAAAAAAAAAAAGAACATGTTCTTTTCTAATAAGCCCAGGTTTCAGAGATAACATTTTGAAAGCTTATTCATTCCTTGAGCAAATATATTTGGGATACTCTATAGAAAAATAATTCAAAATAATATACTTACTTAAATACCAGGCTATTTTACAGAATTTAAAATATAATTCAGCTTATAAAATTGGATTAACACAAATTTTAATAACACATCTGTGGAAAGCAAATGCATATACCTGTTTTCTTTTCCTTCTTCTACCCACTTAAGGAAAAAATTTAGCTTTTCAATATGAGACTGAACTTTTGATCATTATTCTGTAAAGAATCTCTTGCTGACTATCTAAGTCCTCCAGCTCTATTTCTACTTCTTTTTGACCTGAAACTTCAATATGAACCTGTCTACTAGTCATCATTCGGCTCTTAATAATTCGGGCTGATTAACAGAGCACTTTACTGTTTATAGAAACTTTCCATTCTTTGTAGTAGCAGAAATTAGTGCCAGGGGTCTGTTTTACAGAACTAGGTTAAGCCAATTTAATTTACGCCTCTCCAAATATCCAAGTGCTCTCTCCCATTTCTCAGACCCCTTCAAGTTTAAGGGGCCGTTTGAGTTCTGTCTAATCATCTAAGACCCTTCGTGAATATATTTTCAGTTCTGTTAGTAGATCTGTTAGCAGCTTTCTCTTTCTCTGCCATGGAGATTGTGGAGGCTACGTGTTCACATGGCATAGCCCAGATAAAAGCAGCCTGAACTGCTGATCCAGCTGCCTTGATGAGTCATCCTACGGACAATAGTCTAAGACCGAGAAATAAATTGTGACGCATTAAGCTATGGAGATTTAGGTGTGTGTTACAACAATATGATCTGGACTATCCTAATAAATGATGCTGTATTCAGTCACGGGATTTGAGAGTGTGTTTCCTCTGCTTTCGGTGCCCTACCCAAGTACCTCCACCCCTTCAGTGAGAAGTCTTTTTTGATTTCTTCCTGTTCATCTTTACATGGTTTATCTCACCTCGATTGCCCCCATCCCGCTTCCTAGTTAGCTGCCTCTTCAACATGCTTCTTTTGTGCCTATGTATGGATGAATGATTCCTGGTTATTTATGGTTGGACAAAGTTATTTTGTGGTTGTTATAGATACTTCTCTTTAGAAAAATTAGCATGGCTCAGTGGTTTCAAAAGTTTGGTCTGCATACCCCAGCTGGTGTCTGAGACCCGTTCAAGAGGTCTGTGAAACCAAACCAGTGGTTCAAAGCAATAGTGGTTAAAACTGCTGACACTTTAGTAAATCAAGGTGTTGGCATCAGACTCTACCAGGAGTCATCCTATCCCCTCATTCTTCACTGCCACACATTCACAGACGGGAAAAAAAATCTAACTTATTTAAGCATTCCCTGGATGAAACATTAAAAATTATGAAATCTTGAGGCTGAGTGTGTCTTTGTAATATTCTGAATGACCAAAAGAGAAGTATGCATAAGCCTTGCCACTGTCAAGTTAAGGTTGTTTTTCCCTCTAACAAGGCATTAAACATGAAGATAGTTGGGAAGTTCCTGGAGGAACATTACATCCCCCCCCCCCATTTCAAGTATCTGTCAATGGGCTGCAGATTATAAGGACCTTTAATTGAATCTACATTCCCATCTGGAAGCTTGGCCATTGATAGAAATGCTTTGTTCTTGTAAATTGCTAAGACATTTGTAAAACTGAGGGAGAATCATGTCTTGCAGGATTGTGATCTCCATAAGTTAACTATTTGTTTTTCCTTTAGGGCAGCCGGGAGTGGAGGTGGTGGGGGGGGGGGTGTCAGCTCCTGTTTGTCCTCAGTTTGCCTTCTGTTCCCTCATCATTTTCATACGAGAATATCTGCAAATACTTGAAAACACTATTAACATTCTCTTCCCTTTTTCAACTACATACCTGTGTAATGCTAGATTTTTTTCATATACTTCAACAACAACAACAAAACAGACTGAATGAAGAAGCAGAGATGAAAAACCAGCCACCTTCTGTTAAGCCAGATATTAAAGATAATGCCATATTTCTCATTTTTTTTCTATTGGAGAATATCACTATTTTTAAATAAAACTTCTGTGATTTATGTTAACATGTAATGAGTTTAATACTGCTATTTTTAGTGGATTAAATATTTTGAATGGTTTTCAGTTTAATTCTTAGTATGATAAATATCAATAGATATAGGCTATATAGAAACAAAGATTCTTTGAGCGTCTCAGTAATTTTGAAGAACGTAAAGGGACCCCAAGAGCTCAGAGTTTGAGAACCACCAATATAATCTAAGGATATGGACTTGGTAAAGCTAGCATAGCAGATTTAGCTTTATGACTCTATTATTTTAAAAAAATCCACAAATTTATCCATTTTTAAATAGTGTATGAGTGGATGTGATGCTAATTGGCAGTACTTGATTTTCTAAAAATGGTCAATAAAATTTTATAGAAAACGGCTGCCTTTGCATTGCTACTCCTCATCCAAAAGACCAGCAACCACCTGACCAAACATTTCAGCCTGGCAGGCCTCAACCCTGGCTGGACTGGCCTCATCCTCAGGCATGACTGGGAGCCGTCTACATCTAGTTATAAGGGACCCACATGCTGCATCCCCACTGGCCTGCCTGAGCCTCTCCCTCCAGCCTGAAGGTATATTTCCAACTACCTTCCAGACTTCTCTCAACCCATAGACCAAGTGGAAACAATAACAGAAAAAGAGGGGGGAAAAAAGAGCAAAAAATAAAACAAGAAAACCACACACACAAAAAGAAACTTGTCATTGTACAAAGACAGTCTGCTTTCAAGTTTGTTTTAATTAAAATACATTATACATTTTCATGGTTCATAGCTACTTCTTTTTATATATGTTACAAAAGAAGAATTTCCACAAAAACCTGTATCAACACTGAAGAACTACTGTACCTGGTCTCTGGAGGTCTAAAATGTGTTTTGCAGAGTTTTGCTGATGGTGAGATTGTTTCACAGTGATTTCAAGAGTCAATCAAGCTCCCCATACAAATAAGAGACTTGAATTCAATGCCTGATTCTGGTCACTGTTAGTTTACAACCAGCCTTCTTCCTCAAATGCTATGACATGAAGGCAGAGAAAGCATGTTTCAACCCACCCATCAGAAAGTGTTGGTTCCAGTCTCACAGTGCTGCCAGATAACTTGCAATGAAAAGGGACATATTTTCATAATTCCAGAAAGTCTGAGTTACTCAAACCAATAGCTTTATGCCACATCAAGTCATGACGTGGGTTCATGCAAGAGAGAAATAGTAATTGTCCTTTTTTGATAGGAGCACTTTCTTTGCTCAGGTCTTCTTGACTAAACATGAGATTTACTTTGTAAGTCTGCTTAAAATTCAAGTTTATAAATATTCCCTCAGGACCACAATTCTTTCAAAACAGCCATTGTACACACTAATTTAAAATGCATGCTAAGTAAGGTTGGGAGTAACCTTAGGCAAAAGTGACTTCAGAGAGTTGCTACAAGATGCTTTTCTCTTAGATACCAGTCTTGGAGGCAATCCAGTTGCGGTAGGCAGTCACTCGCATATAGACACCTGGCTTATTGACTTCACCACATTCTTCTCCCCAGCTCACGATTCCAACAAGGTACCAAATATTTCGAGAATTGGGATGAACTAGTGGTCCTCCAGAGTCACCCTAAATAAAACAAAGAACAGTGATCATTATGAGAATTAACTTCCAGATACTTTACTAAGTTATAAACCCAGATGAAATTTGTGATTCATGCTTCATACAGACCGTAGGAAAATGTATGGTGTAAATCCCTGCATCACCACCCATCTGTGGCTGGAGTATATTCTCTGGAGATCTTTGGTGTTAACTTGAATCTTGAAGGCATGAACTGATAAATTATAAGGTCTAATTCTATAAGAAAGCCTTTGGGAGACAAATATTATAGATGTACTTGGAGAACAGGGCTTTTTATCAGAGAAAAGTAGCCAAAACCCTGGCCATGGAGAGGCCAAGAAGGTAAGAGATATGGGCTGGAAGTAGTTGAAAATTCCCGGAGACTAATCCTTTACTGAAATATGGTTAAGATTACGGACTGTGATGCTAGAAGACCTTGTGTGCTAGCTTTTCCACTCACTTGCTATGTGCTCTTGTGCAGATCTGTTTACCTTCTTGTGACTCAGCTTTCTCATCTGTAAAATGGTAATGGTAGTATCTACATCACAAGGTTGTGATGAGGATTAAATGAAGTGTTTGTAGAAGACTCAGTCCATGCTTGGTCAGAGTAATTCCATCTTAAGTATTTGTTAAACACTAACAAACATACGTTGCATGTAGTGGAAAATTACTTTAGCACCAAAACTAGAGGGGTTTAATAGAATTGTCAAAGGACAAATTAACGGAAGCATACAATTGTCACCATGTTGATAATTTTCATAAAATAACAGCAATTATTTATACACTCTATGGTCAGTATGACTAGTATCCAGACTTACCTGGCAGGCATCTATATTTCCTTCCAAGTACCCAGCACATAGCATTGTGTCAGATACCAAACCATCATATCCTTCCCTAGAATTACAAGTGTTTGTGTCAATGATCTTCACAGGTGCCTTCTGAAGTACCTCTGGGTATTTACCTAAAGGGAGTAAACATCACCAGTTAAAGAGCTGCTCTGAAACAGAGCAGGGTGGAAAGCTTGTTTTGTCCTCTGTGCATAAAACCTACATTTGACTCTTGCCTATTCTTAAGTTTAAAAAGCCCACTCAGTTCCCTCATCTGAATCAATGAAATAGAAACTTTCAAAGAATAGTTTGAAGTCTTTTAAATGCTGTCTTTCCATGTCCTTTTCTCTCGTCTTGTATGTCTAAACCAGAATTTTCTCAGTTAGTTACTCCAGGTTGGGGAGTTTCTACAACCAATTGGTCTCCACAGATTTTTCCAAACCAAGGCAATTTGAGAAGCCATA
The DNA here is from genome assembly GCF_010015895.1 of Lontra canadensis. Taxonomy (NCBI): domain Eukaryota; kingdom Metazoa; phylum Chordata; class Mammalia; order Carnivora; family Mustelidae; genus Lontra; species Lontra canadensis. The sequence goes on along the minus strand of NW_022630995.1, from coordinate 12,452,349 downwards.
ACTTCATAAGCATTATTTCCTGAGACATGACCTGGGAGAACTTGGAATCCTGAAGTAATTGATGCCTTTCACTCTGTACCTTGGTCACCATCTTTCTTGATGCTTTTGTATTCAAACACTATGGTAAGCCTTCACTGAACTTACCATTATATGAAAGTGCTCCCCATCCTGTAACAACAACTCCTTCACCTGGTGGAAAAACCTGTGTGGCTTCAGGAAGGCAAACTCGATGTACATCGTTCTGAAACAAGACTTTTGTAGTGAGCTGTATCACTGCAATATCATCATGATGTTCACCCTGGATATAGTCTTCATGAACAATAATTTGTTGAACATAACGTTGCATATAGGGGGGATTTACTCTGGTGCCAAAGCTGACAGTATAGTTTTCTGGATTGTTTGTCCTAAAGAAAGAAAAATTGTGTATTTTGTATTTATCTCAAAATAATAACATAAACAATGCATTTTGGAACACTAAAAAAAAAAATTAAATTTAATTTAAAAAAAATAGAAATAAAGCCTGCATCTACTGTATTCTTTTCATTACATTAATATTTCTTCTAATAGCTCGTTAACAGTGATAGTCCAATTTTAAAAATTCATTTAAAAATCTTGTTTGAGTCCCTATACCATATGCTATGTAAAGTAATGGGACTATAGAAATAAAAATTAATAGTCATACCTTCAAGAAATGGGCATAAAATGAAAGATGGGCATAAACACAGACATTTATAATTGCTTAGTGCTTTGTATCTAATTAGTGGGACAACAAAACAGGTGGACTTAAATCTGCATGCTCTAGGGAAGAGATTTCTTAGGGAAAAGTAGCATTTTGTGTAGGACTATAGAGCTGAGTCACAGTTGCCTAAAAGATCAGGAGAAGGGGATAGGCATGTGCAGAAGGGGAGGGAGGTATGACATAAGATGATGTGTTTTAGCAACGATGAGTCGTTAGGGGTGTCTAGAGTATAAAGTGATGAGAGATAAGAATCATATGAGAAAAAAAAATGTAGTATCAAGAATGAATGACTCTTTGCATTTTTATAGGTAATGCAGAAAAATCTTAGATTGGCTTCCTATATAAACTGTCTTCCAAGCCAGGACACTTGAAATGAGAGTGCTACTGATAATGAAGCTGGGAAAACAGGTAAGAACCGCAACTGTTCCAGGGTCTTTGGTCTCCCTATCCTCGGGCAACATGAAGAACTTACTTTTGAAAGCAGTGAGCTGCAGTCACCAAGTATCTTTCACTGATCAAAGATGCCCCGCAGTGGTGTTGGCCATTTTTTTTGAGAGTTGCTTGCCATGGCCATTCTCCTCTCTCAGCATTGGAACCTCCCCTGATTCTGTCATACGTAGCTGACATCCTTGCTCGTGTCCCACAGCCTGTCAGAGTCAGTTTTGTTCCATTGAGAGTAGGAAGATAATGTTTATTTGATTATAAAGCAGAGAGTAAACTGAATTATTCTTGTATGGTTCTATCTGACAATATCTTGCACTGAAGAGGATAGGTTATAATTTGCACAAGAATCACTAGCAGCCCTTGGATCACCTCTATACCCAGCATAGGATCTCCAAGATTCTTCAGCACTTGGAGAATATGAAGGCTGTGGAAGGCAGATAAAGTCACAGTTAAGTCCATGGGCTCTGCCACCCTGATCTGAATTCTGACTGTATCATTCACAAGCTGGATGACCTTGGGCAGATTGTTTCACTTCTTTGTGCTTCAGTTTCCCCATCCTCAGATGGGATGATAATAATAATATCTACCTTTGGGATCGATGTGAGGATTAAATGATTTGTATGTAAAGCGCCTGATTAGAATTGTGCCTAGTTAACAGTAACAAGTCTTGACTGTTATGTCTTAGATCATCTCACCCATAATTAAGAAAAGTATCTGAACTTACGGTTGTTGATAATCTTTTCAGCATCAACCTTACTGATTTCTGAAATAGAACAAAAAGCTCATGGTAAATATAATACCTAACATTAATCCATTGACCCTAGGGCTGATGAAGTAAGATGCTTAGTTCAACAGAGCAGGAGGGGTCCAGAAAATAATTTTGAATCTCAGGATAAAATGTCAGTAGAAAAGAGAGAGTATGGGTTTATTTGAATTGTTCTTCTACTTTATGTGAATGTATGATATGGAAATACCACCTTCATAGTTCCACATGAGAGACTTCTTTTTTATTTAATTGTAACTGTATTCTTTATCAAGAAAGGTGGAAAATTTCTGGTAACTTTTCTCGGTGGAACAGGAAGACTGGCAAGTGAATCTGATTCCTGTCAGTGCACAAAAATAATTTTTAAAAGTGACCTGTCTTATAATGGCAGATTGTATGCTATTTTTGAATGTTATAGGAGATCATGAAAAAATACACAAGACACACCATTACTTTTAAGGACTGTTCAGAGCTTTACTATCTGCTTTATAATGAGAAGCAGTTTTCCTCCCAGAACTGCTTTAAGTTATGCTATTATGATTTGAATATTATGTTCTCAATAATAAAGAACACAAATTATTGCTCTGATATAAAATAGTGACATAGTTATTGAAAAAATTGAGTATCAGCTTTGTGCATGGTACTTGTATGTTAGAAATAAAAAGATGAGAGTAACACTGCTCCTATTTAATTCATAAGCTTACCCATGAGCCTAAGAGAATTAGGATCTGTAGTCAGAGAGCCTGAATGGTTCCTCAGCATCTGACGTAAGATGCTTTCAATTCTTCTTCTTGTGTTTTCCTTCATAGATCTGGAAGCCTTGAATACTAGCCATATATGTGCAGTGACACTGTTGTTATAAGGACTAGAAACAAGATAAATATGTTTCAACAAGATAAACATATTTCATATATTGTTTAAGAATAGCATTTCCTTCCTCATTCCCTGTTGTTTTATATTTTTATTTCTTCTGCTTTTTTATGGGTTTGTGTAGTAACTTCACTTTTGGTTAAGCACAGGATCATCCATCTGCCTACACTTATTTGGCGACAGTAAGCATGCAGCTCTAGTATTCATCTTCGAGGACAAGTAGTTCTATAAATCTGAAAACTAGGAAAGGCTTGAGCGTAGGGTAGAAGTACCACAGAAGAGGGATTGAGCCCTGAATCAGGCTTTGTGCTTAGTGCGGAGTCTGCTTGGGACTCTCCCTCCCTCTTGTCTGCACCTTCCAGTCACGATCGCTCTCTCTCTCTCACACTCTCACTCCCTTTCTCTAAAATAAATAAATAAATCTTTTTTTTTTTTTTTTTAAAGAAGTACCACATAAGAACTGGGCTCACTTATTCATGTATTCACCAAACATTTACTGAGCAACTTGCTATAGCCAAGTGACTGGAATAGGTACTAGTCGATCTTGCAAGAGTGATTAACACATGGTTCCTATCCTCCAGGAATTTCCAGATTGGTAGGAGATAAGACATGTATACAAATTACTGCAATAAATTAGGCAGAAGCAATGATATTTATTTTATCTTATCTGCAATAGAAGGGTAACTCATTTTTTGCTTAAAGAATCCGAGAAATTTTCATGGAAGAGGTGACATTTACACTGGACCTTAAATTATTGTTTCACTATTTTGTTATCAAACAGAAAATTTCATCAGGCAGAGAAGAGGAAGAGTACTACTCCTGACTAACTGGAGAGCAGTAATTAATTAGCATCTACTGGGCATCTGCTATATTTTCACATTTATTATCACACTTAAACTTCGTAACAACCTTGCAACATAGGTGTCATTATCTTCATTTTATAGACAGGGAAAAATGGAAGCTCTGAGTGGCTGCCTAATATGCTTAAGATTACACAGCTACTGAATCAAACCAGTTTCAGTACAATTGACCCTGTAACCCAGGATTTTTAAACTGTACTGTCTCTTTATGCCCAGTCACAGAGACAACAATGTCTAGGAGATTGGGCTCAGATGGAAGAGGACATTTAAGGCTAGTCAAGTGGTAGCAGTAAAGAGAAGTTGTTGAATAAAACCGTGCTTGAGGAAGATGAACCTGACTCTGGTGTTCAAGCAAGACTGGTTTGGAATTCAGAAAGGGGTGAGCAACCTCAGAGGTTGACCAGCAGACATGTAGGAGTTGTAAGCAGATTTTTCTTTTTAAGGATTTTATTTATTTATTTGACAGACAAAGATCACAAGTAGGCAGAGAGGCAGGCAGAGAGAGAGAGAGAGAGAGGAGGAAGCAGGCTCCCTGCTGAGCAGAGAGCCCGACGTGGGGCTTGATCCCAGGACTCTGGGATCATGACCTGAGCCGAAGGCAGAGGCTTTAACCCACTGAGACACCCAAGCACCCCTGTAATCAGCTTTGAGGCCAGTGTCTGAAGTGGCACTATTATGCTTTGACTCTGACTGATGACTAATGTTTTGGCATATAAATCAGTAACTTGTGCTAAGAAGCACTCAGTACAGGTTTGATTATCATAGGAGGGTGTACCAAAGTGAAAACCTCTGTCCTACAGCCTCTCCATCACTTCCGTTGGGGTTGTCCTTCCCATAGATACCTAAAGTTACGTGCATGGGAAGAAAAGCAGAAGCTCTCCAGTGGTTGCGATGATCTCTGAAAGATACCTGGGCCCTTCCACTTTAGCCTTCCATCTCTTTCCAATACTAAAATCAACCCTCCAGGTTAACTCTAACTGAGATCTTGATGTGTTCTGCAAGTACAGGAGTCCCATGAGTTCCAGGAGCAGAGGAAGAAGGCAGGCATATAGTCTGGTGCCATTGATGAAGGTAAAAGCAAAAATTGCCTTTATTGGAAATATGTTTATTTGCAAATATTCCCATACATTTCTTCTTTGATCCCGAGTCTAGTTTTATGAGAGGCAGTGACTGTGCTATTCCATGGATCGATGAGGAGAATCAAAGTGATATAGTAACTCACCCAAGGCTCTGGGGCTGCTATGTGACAAAGGCTGGGCTCAGGTTGACTAATTCCTGTTCTTGGGCTCCTCTGCTATCTCATGTACTCTAAACCCCCATAAAGGGGGTTTTATGTATAGACTAGAAGGACCTCCTTGTCATCAAATCTTGGTGTAGATATGTTCTTTTCTACCCTGTAAGAATTCTAGGATAGTTCCACAAGGTATTTAGCTGATTTGCAAGTGAAAAGACATGAGAAAACAGGGTCTGTATTTACACTATTGCTAAAATGTTAGACTATCAAACATTGGTCAAAGGGATCATCTGCTATTTGCTGGACATAAAAAGAAACTTGAGTTATGAGGGGTTTAATGAATAATAAGTTCTCAATAGATCTAATGAATAGAGAGCCCAATCTTTGTTTTTTTTTTTTAATTAAGATTTTATTTATTTATTTGAGAGTTGGAGAGAGAACACAAGTAAGCAGAGCAGCAGGCAGAGGAGCAGGCAGAAAGAGAAGGAGAAGCAGGCTTCCCGTCAAGCAGGGAGCCCAATGTGGGGCTCAATCCCAGGACTCTGGGATCATGACCTGAACTGAAGGCAGCGGCTTAACCAACTGAGGCACCCAGGGGCCCCCCTTTGCTTTGGTTTTATATTAAACAATTATTCTGACATCTAGCTTAGGGTGATAGTGTTTATTAGTAATTTATTGACTAATGACTATTATATTTCAAAATTCTTCTTACAGAGGTACTTGAAATACATGTCTACAAATGGGTTGATCTCTTTTCTAACTGCTATTATTAGTTACTTACACCAGTGTGATGACTTGAGAATTGATATATTGTCTGTAAATACTAGAACTTTGAAATGCATCAACCATCTGTTAAAGAGAACATAGAGCCAAACATCAAATTCCAATAATATATTTATATTTTAGAGAACTAACAATGAAATAAATATAGGAAAAGACTAATTTACCTTAGTCTCAAGAATTTTGCTAAGATAGTTATTTTCCAGTGACGTCTCTCTTTGATAATTTCTGTTATATGGAATATCCAAAACTGTAAATCTACCTTGGTAGTAGTAGGTTGTATTTTCTGTAAGTTAAAGTGATCCAAGAATTATTTAAGTGAAATGGATTTCGAATGCAAATATAGATTACCTAGCAATACCAACTAGTAAATATTGTGCTTGTATTTGACATTGATATAGCCCATGAATCCTTCTGTCACAGTCGATTAGATATCCTGAGCATTGTGAAAAGTGTTTATTGGACCCGTAATGCAGCAGATATAGATATAGACAAAGGTAAGAAAAAAGAGTAGTATCTTAATTGAGACAGATAGGACTATATAAAAAAGTGAGATTTATGTCCCATAACCATCAGACTATGAATAAAAATAGTTATCATTTATTATGTATTGTGGGAAGATACTTTATAAAACACATATGAAGTATACATATTTTTTTTTCAGGAGAAATGTGGTCTCAGAGATATCCAGTAACTTATGTAGTATATAGCTACTAAGAGACAAGGATCAAATTTGATTTGACTACGGAGTCCACACCTAACCAATTATATTTCCTTCCCAAATTTTCATAGACATTAAGCCATTTGGTATATGATATGTCTTGCCCCTAATATGTGATAGATATTAAGCTGTTATATAGCACCTAGCATATAGTAAGCACTAAATCAATATTAATACTATTTTGCAATATGATCATTGCTTCTGAAGACTGTGATGAAAGAGACAGGCTCAATATGGATACAATCATTACATGAGGCAATAATAAGGATATAATTTTAAATGAGAATGTTATTTGTTTCTCTACAGTTTCTATCTGAATGCAGAGAATTAAAGCACCGTAATTAAAATAAAATATGACTTACTATTATAAATGTGGTGAAAATATTTCATATTGAGAAAGGTAATAGAAAAGGAAGTCAGAAAGTTCTAAAGAAAATGCTGGAAATGGTTTGTTTATGAACAATAATTTGTGACCCAACATTGTTAATTGTAGTTAGTCTGTCTGGGGGTCATGGATCTTTTACTATAGAGACCAAACTTTGCAATGGTAGGTTATTTGACTTTACCATAAGTAGTAAAAAAAAATACATCTTGAAACTATTCAGCTTTCTTTTTAATTCAGAATTCACGGTGCACCCTTTAGTTCTTTATTTAGATTCCTTTATCTTAATATTTTAATTATAAAGTCATATAATACCATCTTGGTAGATTAATTTTCCTAACTATCAATTATCTATCTGTACATTCATGTCTGTATATTGTATACATTCTTTTACTTGTGTATGTTCAAAAGATGTCTGCAATACAGTGCTTGGTAAATGCATGTTTCTGGGATCTTGGGTCATTGGTGGCCATTTTAAAGGAAGATAGATAATTTACTGTTTGCAATTATCTTGTGTTTGGTAGAAATGGAAATAAAGTTTACAACAAACTAAAATAAATAAAAATGTATTCTTTACCAACCTATTGCCAGAAAATGAACCAGGAGACCAATAGTTATTCCCAGGATTGCCAACACTCCAAACACAATGAGGGCAATCATCCATACTGGCAAAGATGGACGGGAAGCTGTGACTGGTCTGCAAGTAAAGGATAAAAATATAAAAGGTATATCAGAAATTCAGAAATAAATCACAGTCATTCTAAATCTTTATTTCTTTCCTCTTGCTCACTCCCAGAAGCTCAGTTTAGACATCAGAGTAGCAAAAAGTATATGAAGAAAATAAAGAAAATGAAGAAAGGAAGAAAGGAAGAAAACAAAGGAAAGAAAGGAAGGAAGGAGGAGGAGGAAGAGAAAGAAGGAAAGAAGTTTAAAATCGAACCTCTCTGGATTTATGCTATGAAATTATTTTTCAGGAGTATGATGTGTCTAGTTCCCTCCCACCAGAGACAGAGTTAGTATCAATAAATGAAGAACTTGCCAAGTTAGGGAGGAAGGAGGGAGGAAAACAGAAATGTCTTAGAAGTTCTTTATGCCAAAGCCTATCATAATTTTTGAAGTATGATCATGATTCTATTTTATTTGCTATGCCCTTAGGTACAAAGAACACACACAAATATGAATTACTATATTGGGTGAGAGCAGTGTCCATCTTTTTTACTAGCTTATTTATGACTGTAGTTCAAAGAGATATTTTGTAGAAAAGCATGCTGTGTTCAACCTATAGTAAGTATTCTTACCATGTTTCATTTAGACAACAAATAGGTTTTGCTTAAATTGAAGTAGGGATTTGGGGTAAATTTCCAGATGAAGAGGCATGAGAAGATAGTCTAGGAAGAGGAAACAACAAGCAGTGCTTAAAGAATGGCCAGCAATTCAATTTTATTGCAGCAAACTATGTGTCATGGATTGGCCAAAGATGAAACTGGACAGTATAATGGCTAATTTTAAGTGTCAACTTTGGCTAGGCTATATGGCCAAGTTGTTTAGTCAAACACAAGTCTACATATTGCTGTGAAGTATTCTGTAGCTTTAATCAACATTTATAATCAGTTGACTTTAAGATATAAGTGGGTGGGCTTCAACCAATCATTTGAAGGACTTAAGAGCTAAAACTGAGCTTTTCATGAGAAGAAAAAAAATTCTGCCTTGGGAGTAGAAATCCAGCCTGAGTTTCCAGCTTTATCAACCATAAAATTGTGTGAAGCAATTCTGTTAAATAAAATCTATCTTAGATACATAGATCCCATGGTTTTATATCTATATATATATATATATATATTTATATGGCTAGCTAGCTAGCTATCCATTGAGAGAGAAAAGGAGAGAAATAGAGAGGGGAGGATTAAGAGGAAATAGAGAGAGAAAGAGGTATCCTATTGTTTCTGTTTCCCTGGAAAATCCTCTTCCTCTGTGTTACACATAGGTGTTTATATTTTGTCTTAAATATTGAGGATCCTCCAAGTGTGACTGGAGGACAACCTTTATCAAAATCACCTGGAAGTGCTTACTAAATATGCAGAAAATTGTATCCTACCTCAGATCTAGTGAATTGAAACTCCGAAAGGGTCTGTGAATTTACAGTTTAACACTTAGTGATGAAGATTTTTGCTAAACTGTAGGCTATCTTCACAACAAAATTGGAAAACTTTAATCTAGCCAGGCCTATCATCAGGGCATTCAGATTAGAAGTGGCATTGAAGGGGTGCCTGGGTGGCTCAGTCAGTGAACCATCTGCCTTCAGGTCATGATCCCAGGGTCCTGGGATGGAGTCCTGCTTTGGGCTCCCTGCTCTGCAGTGGGAGTCTGCTTCTGCTTCTCCCTCTTCCTCTGTCCCTCCCCACTGCTCACGCTTGCATGCTCTCCCTCTGTCTCTCTAGTGTGTTCGCTCTCAAATAAAAAAAATGAAATCTGGGGCGCCTGGGTGGCTCAGTGGGTTAAAGCCTCTGCCTTCGGCTCAGATCATGATCCCAGGGTCCTGGGCTCAAGCCCCGCATCAGGCTCTCTGCTTAGCAGGGAGCCTGCTTCCTCTCTCTCTCTCTCTCTCTGCCTGCCTCTCTGCCTACTTGTGATCTCTCTCTGTCAAATCAGTAAATAAAATCTTTAAAAAAATGAAATCTTAGAAAAAAGAAAGAAGGGGCATTGGAGAGGAATCTATTTGATGTATTGGATCTCAGATAAAAATAAATTGGATTGATGCTTTCAGGAGAACAAGTTTTTGTATCTGATTTTTTAAAAAAATACATCCCCTGTTGATTTTTTTTCCTCTCTCTTTGAAAACTGTTTCATACTTCTTTTTTCCTCAAACCTCCAGCACCTTTTATCCCATCCTCAATCTGAGCTGACCTGGTCCACTGAGAAAATTAAAGGTGTCAGAAGAGAATATTTACAACTCCATCATCACATTTGTAAACTTCTCATCTGTACCCCACACTCTGCTTTTTCTTCACATTTCTGTAGGTAAACTGTACCCCCGTCTTAAGGCAACCTCTCCGTCATCTCATCTCATTCTCCAACCTGCTCCTAATCTATATTCCAGCCATTTCATACTACCCAGACCTCCATGGACAACCAAATCCTTCATACCTCTATGTCCTTACACATACTCTGATTCTTCTGCCTAAAGTGTCCACCTCAAGTCTACCCAGTGAGCTCCCACTCAGACTTTATCACTAAACTCTATCATCTCCTCCTTATTGAGGTCTCCCATGGCTCACCCTAATACGATCTACACTGAGAGTATTTTGTATTTTTACATGGCAATCTTTTCACCTCTAATGGAGGCCATGCTATTGTCTGGCCCAAGTCATTAATTATTGTTGATGTTGTTACTGTTTTATACCTAGGCCATATTGTGGGGTCTAATACATCATAGATAGTGTTTGTTGAAGCAAAGAATAAATGAAGCCAAGGGCTATTGAGGACAACTAGGTTATGAAGGATATATAGATCAGAGGGATACAAATTATGGAAAGCCTTCAGTGCTAATCAAAAGAGTTTTTGACTTTATCTGGTGGAAATGACTGACATGAGTATATGCAGTGCTTAGGGAGATGAATCTGCAGTCTGCGTAATGATGGTTTAAAGAAGGGAGAAAAATAAAAGAGGAGGACCAATGAGCACAGAGGCAAATATAATCAATGAGAATGGAGTGATGGCATCCTGGATTGTGGTAGTAAGAAAAGAAACAAAGTGATGAATTTTGAGAACATTTACAGTAGAATATTTGTCAGAATGTGGTAATTAATTAGCTGTCATGGTAAAGGATAGGGATATGTCAAAGATTACATAAGATTTTATCTTGAGAAGTAAAAAAAAGTCAAATGAAGTGTAGGAGAGGTAACTCGGGAAAAAAATGTTAAATATTTTATATCTGAAATTTAAGAGACCTTTAAATTTCCAGTACACAAATGGAGAGGTCAGACTGGTAGTTAACTGAGTGAGACACCATAGTTGGGGTTAACTTAGGAGTCACCCCAAAACAGGGAACAAACAAAGCTGTGAAACTGGATTAGTAAATTCAGTGCTTGTTATATAAAATAGAGTACAAAATTGACATTTCTCTTCCTGAGGCAAACGTTTGTTTCCATTCTAACTACAACTAATTTATCTCCATTTTGTCATGCCTTACCTGATTTTCACAGTCTCATTGTTTGACATCACTCAAAAGACTTTAAATTTTCAACATATGTTTCTTAAGTATAAAAATTTAAGACTTGTCCACCTTTCAGGGATGGGTAAGCACTTACTTCATCTTCTAGGCATTCAGCTCCACCAAGACGACTTTGCTGTCCACTTGGTTCTCTAATCTTTGCTCCACACCCTTTCCTTACTTTTCTGCTCCCATAAATTGGCATTGATTACTTTTCTTTTCTTAAAAGTCTCTTAACTGGGGATATATTGATATATTTCTTGTTTTGTCTATTTTGTTTTTAAATTTTTAGATCAGGACAGGACTTCATATAGATTTGGGCAAAGTTTTTTCTTTTATCTTTACAATTTGTTTTAGGGCTGGTATTCTTAGAAGAACAGAAATAAATCTAAATCTATTAAAATGTGATCAAGTAAGATAAGATAGAATTCATCCAGACACTATGGCTTGAAAGAAAATTGAAATAGCTTCCTAATTTTCATTTGTCTTTCATCAAAAATGCTGTAGAATTTTATAGTTACATTCCCTATCCTCTTTTTCCATTTTGATTATTGCTTGTCAGCAGCTCAGATGTTTCTCTCAGATGCAGCTACCATTAACTGATAACCTAAAGATCTTACGCACCATTACACAGATTAAATATCTGTTTAAAAATGACAGACTTCCCACAGAGAAAAATCACTCAACTATTTACCCAATATTTCTGGTACTCCATACTATAAATTCTTTTGAGAAACCACACAAGGGAGATTACTAGAAGAGGATATAGAATATCCATTGTATCTTGCCATAAAAAAATAACAACAAAAAACAACAACAAACTCCTGTCCATGAAATCTTAATGTCACCTTGGCAAGGATCTAAAACACCACTTTCTCTTGAGAATTTTTCCATTTTGTCCTAGAGAACTACTCTAAGAAAACAATTGAAATTGATAAAATATGGCATTGAAATCTTTACTTCTACTTCTAGTGTAACTTTTCTTCTCTTGTCCATTCATTATTTAGCCACTCATATGCAACCACAAGATTGCCCAAGGTCTCCTCAAAAGCACCTGCAGAAACAACTATGTTTCCAAATACCCCCAAGCTCTTCCGGGCAAAATAATGCCTCAGTCTGTGGGAAGTTAACCACTAAATTATGGTTGAACCTTTCCTAGGTAACTAGGAGTACTTGGAAACAATGGATTAATCCTTTGAAATTTTTCAGGTGAAGACTTTACACAAGTGTTAAAATGTCGAAGGAGAAGAAGATGCCCTATTTAAAAAACAACAAAAAAAAAGGCACATCCATCCAACATAAAAAATGATGTCTATCTTATAAGCAAAACAACAAAATAATCATCTGTTTACTTTCCACTTATTGACTGTGTATGATCACCCTTTCCTTTACTGATAGATCAGAAATGCAACTAATAAGAAAACATTGGAATTATAAATAATATATCTAATAAAGAATTTGCACAACAGTAAATTATTTACTTTAAGTTTAAAAAATGTCCTTAGTATATTCCATCACAGAGAGTATGCTCTTTCTAATCACATTTTTACATGAATAGTGATATTGTAAATTATATGTGTGTGTGTATGTCGTAAAAGGCTAATAAATTGACTAAAGAAGCAAATTTTTAGAGAAATATTTGTATGAAGCCTGCATTTATATTTTACTGTTATCTGAACATTAAATATTTCATAACCAGGTTCACTTTATTTTGTATATTTTGATGAAAATGTCTTGTAGGTCGAAACTGTTTTTTTTTAAATAGCATTAGGGGTGCCTGGGTGGTTCAGTGAGTCAAGCCTTTGGCTCAGATCATGATCCCAAGATCCTGGGATGGGGCCCCACTCCAGGCTCCCTGCTCACCACCAATAACAATTTAACATTTAACAATTTAACATCTGATTTATGAGAGGATTTTTCCCTCTGCTTCCTCCTTTGTATTTTACACCAATCACACAGTCATTTTTCATTCACAGGATGTTAAGCTGCTTGTCATCCTTCTGAAGCATTCTCCAAAGCCTGACATAAAACTACAGACCCAGACTCAAAAGCATATGTGTTACAGGGGCGTCTCCATGCAGAAAATCCAAAATGCTGTAGAAAAAATTACAAATTACAAATCCCCCTCTGATTACATATTGGGGAAACAGTTAATTCTAATTATGTCTAATTAGAATTTTGGGCAAGGTATTGTCCACTTACCTATACATAATGTGCTGATATAATTTAGGCTGTTGGTGTTAGTAAGATAAAGGAAACTTCTGCACTTCTTTTGTCCTGGTCAGTGGCTCTCAGGTAAATGTGCTAACCACAATGATACTTGGGATTTTAAGGGTTGGGTGCAATAGCATCAAGCAATTAAAAGGAAACTCGTTTAACAAGTGTTGATGACATCTATGGAACTGTGGTTTAAAGGAAGAAATGAAAATTCCCTTTGAGTTGAATATTTAGAAAAAGAATAGACACAACTTGGATTGGTTGCCTGAGAGGTCCACCCAGGAAATACCACCGCAGATTGGTGAATCAGTGCTCTGACTCAGATCCCATCCAGCCCTTTCATGGAGAAGAACTCCTCCTCAGTGAAACCAGCTGAATCCACCAGAGCAGTCTCTGACAAATGACTTAAATATACATTATTTTTTTAGTGTGAAAATTCTGCTACAGCATTACTCATTTGAAATGTGCTTAGTCTAAAAATTCTCACTGGGACTATATACATAGTATTGTAAAAAAATGGATTTACACTATATGTAATTAACTGATTTTAAATTAAAAAAAATGAAGTGTTAAACTATGTTAATATATTACCTACTTAAAAATACATTTGCATTTTTTTAAAAAATAGATATGTCGTCATGATAAAAAAAATGGATTTATAGGTGGAGATAGGTTTTCGTGTAAGAAATACCAGTTCTCTTTTGCTAATTGTTCATGGGAAATGGTACTAATTAATCTAGTCAAGAGTTGTTTTACTTGGACACCTGTGTGGCTCCGTCAGTTAAGCTGCTACCTTTGGCTCAGGTCATGATCCCAGGGTCCTGGGATTGTGTCCCACATGGGGGGGGGGGGGGCCTTGCTCAGCAGGGAGCCTGCTTCTCTCTCTGCCTCTGCCTGCCTCTCTACCTGCTTGTGCTTGCTTGCTCTCTTTCTCTCTCTGACAAGTAAATAAACACAATCTTTAAAAAAAAAGTCTTTTAAAAAAAGGAGTTGTTTTACTAAATGAATATGAATTAAGTTTTTAGGTGACATCAAATTCTTATAAAAACAAAAAATCAGGAGGTCGCTAAGATATTTTGGATACAAATATCTGAATCTTTAGCACCATCTTTCTTATTTTTAACTATTCATTCCATTCATTCATTTAATAAATATTTGTGGTAAAATTCCTGAGATTTACATTATTGTTCCTAGTAGTGGAAATACAACAAGGAATATAATAAAGTCCCTGCCTTCACGGTGTTTATACTTTAAAGAGAAAAACAGGCAAACACTCAAGAAAATAGCAAATGCATAATTTAATATGAGACATGTCATAAAGAAAATGAAGCAGAGTAATCGGGTAGAGATTGGCGAGTGTGTGAGAGGGTAGAGAGTGGCTTTCTTCAGGGTGGTCATGAAAGTCCTCTCAGAGGAGGAGGCTGTTGAACAGAGAAATGGATTATAATATTAATTAGCATGACTCATCTTTCTAAAATAGATATTCATGACATTTCTCTATTTAAAATCTTCAAAACTTTCAGTTGCTTTCCGAATAAAATATAAAGTTCTCTGGTTGATATTCAAGGCTCTTCAGGACGTCGTCTCTTTTTATTTATGTTATTCCATGGTAGTTTGGTGAAACAAAGGGCATAAAATAATCTGAACTTCAACTTTCTTACAGGTAAAAATGCAAGCTAAAGATGTCCTACTTGTTAGGTGCTATATCATCTGAGGCCATGTATACCAAGTGCTCAGCACAATATCCAGGACATTGTATTATCTTAACGATGACTTTGTCTAAAGTATGACTTTAGTTGAGCCATTTCTCACGGTTCCATTCCTTGAATGGTAAAAGCTTTCCTACATTCATGTTTTTATTCATGCTGTTTAATACTCTGAGAATTTGTCATTTCTACCCATTCAATGTTTATTCATGCTTCATGGTCCAAATTAATTGCCACTTTCTTTATGAAGCTTTCCCTGTAAAGCATTCTCTTTGATCTCTTTTTTCTGGTTTCTAATATTTACTGTCATTAGTACTTTTATAAATTATAAAATTAGTAATTTTAGATTTAATTATCTGCTATGTTATATTGATTTCTATTTAAATATATCCTGCAGATGGTAAGATTTGGTAACATATGGGCTCCCATATGTTCATGGTAGGAGTTAGAATCAAGGCAGACACTTTAGAGGGAGCATCTGTTTAATTTTACAGCTATATCCCCTGTAATTAACAGTTTCATTTCTAGGTAGCCATCTAGATTTCTATCCTGGCATAGTTAATTAAACAGGAATATATGAAGATGTTTATTATAAAATTTGCAATAGCAAAAAAAAAATGGAAACAAATTATTAATTGGTAGAGGAATGGTTAAATAAACTATGGCATATCAATATTCTGAAATGTTATTCAGGTGTTAAATGAGGTTATAGTAAATATATAGTAAATATGGTGGATTGACTTAATCATGCTTCATCCTAGGTCCCTTTTTCTGCTGCAGAGATTGGAAAACTAAAAATGACATCTTCCAGGCTCCTTTGCAGTTATAATTCTGGCTGCAGTTTAAGTTATGTCAGCTAGGTGCACTCTGGAAAATAGTATTTAGGTTCCTTAAGACATTAAAAACAGAGCCACCCTATGACCCAGCAATTGTACTACTGGATATTTACCCCAAAGATACAGATTTAGTGAAAAGAAGGGACACCTGCACCCTGATTTCATAGCAGCAATGTAAAGAGCCTTCAGCAGATGAATGGATGAAGAAAATGTGGTTTATATATACAGTGGAATATTACTCAGCTATCAAAAAAGATGAATATCTACCATTTTACATTAACATGGAAGAAACTGGAAGGTATTGTGCTAGGTGAAATAAGTTAATCAGAGAAAGACAATTATATGGTTTCAGTCATATATGGAACATAAGGAATAGTTCAGAGGACAACAGGGGAAGCGAGGGGAAAATGGTAGGGGAAGAAATCAGAGAGGGAGACAAACTGTATGAGACTCTTGACTCTGGGAAACAGATGGTTGCTGGAAGGGAGGTGGGCGGGGCAGATGGGGTAACTGGGTGATGGGCATTAAGGAGGACACATGATGTGATGAGCACTGGATGTTTTACGCAACTAGTGAATCATTGAACATTATGCCAAAAACTAATGATGTAAAAGAAAAAAAAAAAAAAAGAAACAGAAGAGAGAAGCATGTCAGATGCCTTCTAAGGCAGAAATGAGGCCACTTGTGGATTTATGCTGGTTAAAGTTCATGGATATATGATATTTCCTCTAGCAGAATTTCACTGTCCATTCTTCAGATTTTGGGGAGCTAAGAAACAATTTTAGAGTAGGCAGAGACCCGACCAGCTGTGGGTGTCAGGAGGCTGCAGTGATGTTATCAATGCTTGTGCTCTTTTCTTTTCCTTCCTTCCTTCCCTCTTTCTTCCCTTCCTTCTTTCCTTCCCTCCTTCTTCCCTTCCTTCTTTCCTTCTTTCTTTCCTCTTTTCCTACTGCCTGCCTGCCTTTTTTTCTATATTAATGAGTTTAATTAGTTGGTATAAGAAAACACACATGTATCTGCTATCTCTGTTAAGAAATGGAAATTTGTCCGTCACGCTAAAAGCTCCCCCAATACCCTATCACAGCCTTAATCTCCCACCTTCCTCCAAAAGTAACCTCTGCCCTGAATTTTTTCTTTCTTTTTTTTAGTTGAAATATAATTAAAATACAGTGTTATATTAATTTCAGGTGTACAATATGTGATTAAACAATTCTACACATTACTCAGTACTCATCATGATAAGTGTACTCTTGATCCCCTTTACCTATTTCACCTTTTTCCCAACCATCTCCCCTCTTGCAATCACTAGGTTGTTCTCTGAATTTGAGTCCTTTTTTGTTTATTTTGTTTCTTAAATTCCACATATGAGTGGAATTGTGTGGTATTTCTCTTTCTCTGACTAACTTATTTCACTTAGTGTAATACCCTCTAGCTCTGTCAATGTTGTTGCAAATGGCAAGATATCATTCTTTTGGGGGGCTGAGTAATATTCCACTTTTTAAAATTGTATCTTCTTCCTTTTCCATTCATCTAAGAAAGGAAACTTGGGTTTCTTCCATATCTTGGTTATCATAAATAATGCTGCAATAAACACAGGGTTTCATACATCTTTTTGAATTAGTGTTTTTGTATTCTTTGGGGAAATATCCAGTAGTGGTATTATTGGATCATATGATAGTTCTATTTTTAAGTTTTTTAGAAACTTCCATACTGTTTTCCACAATAGGTGTACCAATTTGCATTCCCACCAGCAATGCATGAGAGCTCCTTTTTCTCCACATCCTCACCAACACTTTCTTTCTTATTTCTTATGTTTTTGATTCAAGCCATTCTGACAGGTGTAAGGTAATATTTCATTGTGGTTTTTATTTACATTTCCCTAGCGATTAGTAAGTTGAACATCTTCTCATGTGTCTGTTGGCCATCTGTCTGTCCTCCTTGGAAAAATGTCTATTCAGATTCCTTGCCCATTTTTAAATTGGATCTTTTTTTTTTTGGTGTTGGGTTGTATAAGTTATTTGTGTATTTTGGATATTAATCCCTTACCAACTATATTATTTGCAAATATCTTCTCCCATTCAGTAGTTGCCTTTTGGTTTTGTTGATGGTTTCCTTTGTTATGCAGAAGACCCTAAAAAGCCAAATCAATCTTGAGAAAAAAGAATGGGACTGAAGGTATCACAATTCCAGATTTCGAGATAAACTACAAATCTGTGTCAATCAAGACATTATGGTACTAGCACAAAAGTAGACACATAGTTCAATGGAACAGAATAGAGAGCCCAGAAATAAAGCCATGATTATATGGTCAATTAATCTACAACAAAGGAGGCAAAAATATACAATGGGAAAATGACAGTCTCGTCAACAAATGGTGCTGGGAAATTTGAATGGCTACAATGCAAAAGAAAGAATGAAACTGGACCACTTTCTTACACCATAAACAAAATTAACTCAAAATGGATATAAACTTAAATGTGAGACCAGAAACCTAAAACTCCTAGAAGAAACAGGCAGTAATTTTTTTTGACATGAGCTATAGAAATACTTTTCTAGATATGTCCCTTCAGGCAAGGAACAAAAAATCAAAATTAAACTGAGACCACAACAAAATAAAAAGCTTTTGCTGTGAAGGATACCATCAACAAAACAAAAAGTTGCTGGTGCTTTCTGATCTCTGGATCTTATCTATTAAATTCAGAAATGCCAGTTACAGTCCCTTCCTCTGGCATCAGTTCTCTAGTATTCTGTGAATTATCCTTGAGGCTTAGCCTAGACTCTGGATCCTCAGTTGTTCTGACAATTTTTGAAGTTTGCAGTTTTCTGCTTCAAACTTCTGTTTAACAAGCCTTTCCTAATCTGAACTCTGATACAATTGTAGATCAATATAGAAAGACTTCAAGAAATATTGAGTGAAGGGGTGTCTGGGTGGCTCAGATGGTAAAGCATCTGCCTTTGGCTCAAGTCATGATCTCCAGGTCCTGGGATGGAGCTCCACATCAGGCTCCCAGCTCAGTGGGGAGTTGGCTTCTCCCTCTGCCTCTCCCCCTGCTCATGCTTTCTCTCTGTATCTATCTCAAATGAATAAATAAAATCTTAAAAAAATATATTGAGTGAAAATATGAAATTCAGAATGATAATTCAATTATGATATGATAATTCATTAGTACTTCAAAGAAATAGTAACTAATACTTCACATTTTAACTGGGTTTTAATAGATGTCCTTAAATCCATGTTTTTATTTATGAAATGTTAAATAAATATATGAAAAGATCTGGAAGAACTTACAAATCAGTGACTACTCCTGAGGAGAAGGATACAGACCAGAATTTAAAATAGCAATTAAAGCAATTTTAGCTTGATCTATAATGGGTTTATTTTTTTCACAAAGATAATGTGTTAATACATTGGTTATGTAATTAATTTTTTAAAAATGTACTTGTTGAAGTGAAATCAGTTTGTCCTCAATATGATCTGAGAGAGGAAAAGGTAGAATTAGCAATAAAATACAACTTCTCAGGTAGTCAGGGCCAAGTAATTATTGGTTAAAAATAAATTATATTTTTTGGCTTTATAGGAATTTCCAGGATAAGATGATAGCTTGATGATAATAAGCTCCAAACCCATGAGAACACAGGAGCTAAAAAGTCTCACAAAGGTGTGAGCTTTTTTTAATTTATTTTTTATTTTTATTTTTTTTAAAGATATTTTTTATTTATTTGACAGAGAAAGAGAGGTCACAAGTAGACAGAGAGGTAGGCAGAGAGAGAGGAGGAAGCCGACTCCCTGCTGAGCAGAGAGCCCCATGCGGGGCTCGATCCCAGGACCCTGGGACATGACCTGAGCTGAAGGCAGAGACTTAACCCACTGAGCCACCCAGGAGCCCCGTGAGCTATTTTTTAAAGAATGGAAGGAGTTTACCGGGGGGTGGGGGGGAGTCAGAGAAAGACATTCCAGGCAAAGAGTACATCATTTGGAAAGGTCCAGGATAGCATGTTTCAGAAATATCAGGTAATGGTGTGATTGGAGAACAAATGAAATTTAAGGGCACAATGGGAAATAAAAAAGATGTCTCTAACAGCTAGATCCCAATAGTGCATTTCAGCATCATTCCTTTTGACATAATGATTACCTCCGTTGAACCAACCATAGGTCTAGGAACATAGATATAGAAAAAAGGCCTTTGAGAAGTTCATGGTCTAGTAGGATATTCAGATGCATATACAGAAGTTTTACAACTTGTGGAATGTGTTATGACCAGGTGTATGCCTGGGTCAATCTGGAGCACCAGTGTGGGGATGTCAGGAATACCTTCTCATGGGAGGTAACACCTGAGCTCTGTCTTGACTAAGGAATAGGAAGATCGAATCAAGCTTTTTAGGGTTTTGCAAGTTATAATAAAGAGTTAGGTTTTATTCTCTGAGGGTGTTGAGACCAGGATGGAGTAGGATGTTAAGCAGGAGAGAGAGGAGCTCCTAGACTAATTCTCCCTGATTACTAAGACTTTGTCCCTGCTCTGATTGTGGCTTGGTTTGATTCCTCCTGATTCTCTTTCAACAAATGACATGGGAGGAAAATGTGGGCACAATCTCTCATTACCCTGGCTAGTAATTCCTGCCTTGCTGAATCACTTTTTTGGAGATAAATGTGACTTAAAAAGCAGTAACATAGGCTTATAAAACCAGAGATGGCTATTTAATTGAATTCTTACATAATATGTACTTCCATGTTTAGTGAAAATAAAGTTTTTTTTATACACCATGAGTGTCAACTATGACAAATTTTAAATGAAGACAGTTAAATTTTTTGAAGAAACAACATATGAAAACATGACAGGATTATTTTCTTTTCATAATTAAGTATAATAACTGTAGAGAACACAAAATATTATAATAATATATAATTGTCTTTTCTGGAATTCTTTAATTATTTACTACAAATGGCAAATCTGAAATGTCCTTTAAATATCACTATGAAATGTTTCAAAAATAGCTTCTTTTGAAGCTTTCTCTTTCATTAAAATTATAAAAAAATGAAAACCAGTATCAAACTTTATTATTATTATCAAACCAATATCAAACCTCAGTCATGAGCAGGCATTACTTAAGACACTCAACAAAACATCTGACACAATGGCCAAAAAACTAAGTTGTAATGTCAAGGAAGAGAAATTGTACTTCAGTTGCACTATCTGATGACAATTTCTTTTAAAAGCATAAATGAAGAATAGTTACATTCAGTGGTGTGCTAGTAAGTATTCAACAATCAAGTCTCAGGGCCAGGGGTTCAGAGCTCATATGTAGTATTGGCCAGTTTCTATGGTGTAAATAACAACACCATGGCCAATTCAGAACTACCCACATTACATCACCAAACATTAATTTGGGAAGGGGTGAAGTAGTACTCTAATATATTTATTTTTACCACACAGATACAATAGAGTTAATAACTTCAGGACCCAAAGTACTAGTAAAATGTAAAGTAACTAGGACATGATGAGTTTTGGGTATTTAGTACTCTTAGTTTTCAACTGTGGTGTGTTTCACAAATGACTAACATAGTTCCTGAAAATTTAGCATTAAACTTGTACATTGGTGCAAGCTAGTTTCAGCTCACTACTGCTGCACTTCTAAATACTGAAATTTGCAAAGATTTCACAAGTTTGGATATTTAAAGGACTTATAAGATTCCATGGGGAAAATACCTACATAAAGTTTGCATAATGTACTCCATAGGGAATACTTATATAACATTAGCAAAGGATACTGTATAGAAAGAGCTCAGGCTAGCAGGGGAGACCAAGAAATATTCAGGTGCAAGATCCACTGTCCTTATTCACATATATAGATATTTTGTCTTCATATTGAACCACCAAAATCCAATAATTTCAAGATCCAGTAGGATCTTGGATCAGGAAACAAACTGGCCCAGAGTTTGCAAGGAGGGTTTCTGATTTTAAACCTCATATAAACCTCACATAATCCTTTGGCCTTTATGTTAGCCAAGAGTCAAACCACATATCAGGCATTTCCAAAGATAAAGATAGACTTTTCCCAGTCCAGTTGCAAATTCTACACAAAATCCAGTAATTGAAATTACAAAGGATAATATTTCAAATATATCTTACTCTGGATGACCCAAGGACTTCTTAATTTTTTTTTATTTATTTTTTTTTTGGGGGGGATAGATGTAGAAGACTGAGGAAATATGAAGAATTCTGTTTTGAAATGCTAATGTAAGTTGCCTGTTAGATCATCAAGTAGAAATTTCAGAGACATGAAATTGGATGTCCAAGAAGTCAAAGCAAAAGTTAATACATTAAGGAGTTCTCAGCCAGTAGTTAGTATTAAAAGGATGGGCCTGGATAGGATAATCTTGAGTATGAGTGTAAGCAAAGAAGAGGAGAGAGCTGAGGACTGAGCCCGAGGGCACACCAACATTCAGAGTTGAGGAAGAGGTAGAAGATCTAGCAGCAGAGACTGAGAAGGAATAGCTGATGACATAGAAAGATTACAAAAGAGTATTCTTATTTTTTTTTCTGGAACCCAAGCAAAGAAAATGTTTTCAAGGGGTCCCTGCGTGGCTCAGGGGGTTAAAGTCTCTGCCTTCAGCTCAGGTCATGATCTCAGGGTCCTAGGATCGAGCCCCACATTGGGCTCTCTGCTCAGCAGCGAGCCTGCTTCCTTTTCTCTCCCTCTCTGCCTGCCTCTCTGCCTACTTGTGATCTCTGTCAACTAAATAAATAAAATCTTAAAAAAAAAGAAAATGTTTTAAAAACCAGACAGAAAAGAACAAATGCCATATGGTTTTACTTATGTGAAATCTAAGAAACAAAAGAAATAAGCAAACAAAAAAACCAGAAACAGACTCATAAATACAGAAAACAAACTGGTGGTTGCTGGAGAGGAGAAGAGTATGGGGACAAGCAAAATAGTAGAAAAGGATTAAGAGGTACAAACTTCCATTTATAGCATAAATGTCACAGAAATGAAAGATACAGGATAGGGAATATAGTCAATAATATTGTCATAACTTTATATGGTGATAGGTGATAACATTGTGGTAAGCATTTTATAATATATTTACAATTATACATTATATACATTTATACATAATACATTTATACATAATATATATATTTATACATAATATATATTTATAATATATTTATTATATAAGTGCCATAGCACTTACATATCTCACATATATTTCATATATATCCATATATCTCATATATAATACATCTCATATATAACTGTCAAATCAATACATTATATACCTAAACTAATATAAAATTGTATGTCAACTATACTTCAATGAAAAAATAAAGGAAAAAGAAAGTGTTTTAATAGGGCATGATTCATAGTACTAAATGCTATTGATAGGTTAAATAAGAGGAGGATTGATAATTGAGCCTTGGAGCTGGCAACATGTAATATACTGATAACCTTGAGAGATATGGTTTTAAAGCAGTGTCTGAATCAGACACTGGAATGAGTTTGAGAAAATAGAAGGAAAAGAGATGAAACAACACTTTCAACCATATTTGCAGAGAAATATGGCAGGAAGGAAATGTAGGGTTTAAAAAAAAAAAAAACCTTCGTTTTTGTCTGGGAAATATAGAATTGCTGTGTCTATGGAAATGATCCAGTACAGAGGGTAAAACTGATGATGTAAGAGGGGTAGGTGACAGTGAGAGAAACAAAGTCCTTGAGAAGATGAATGCAGAGAGGCTATCACAGGTGTAGAGTTTGGCCTTAGATTGGTGTTAATCCAACAGTTGATCCACTGTAACGAAAAGACAGATGACAGTAATAGCTAACAGCTCTTGCATTTGCTATGTGTTTTAAGTGCATTACATTTGTTAACTTCTTCAAAACTCCACAATAACATGGTGAAGTAGATACATTCTTATCCCTGTCATATCAAGGAAAACATGATATGGTGATGTTTAACCATTTGTCTGAGGTCACACATCTAGTAAGTGTAGAGTAAGGCAAAGTAGAGTAAGGCAAAGCTATGGTTTGAAGACAGGCAGTTTAGCTCCAGAGTTCACCTGCCTATATTGCCCTTCAAGAAACAAGTAGATTGATGGATTTTTATGGTGAGTGCTAGTAGGAACTCTCATCTGATTCCTTTTTCTTTCTTGGTGAAATAATGAGCAAAATTATCAGGTGAGTGTAAGGAGAAGAAACTGTTAAGTTAACTACAGGAGAGAAAGGGTGAAGGAGTTATTTAGGAGAATGTTGAGAGGGTTTTCACTAGAGTACAAAAGGATTTTCAGAGTACTGAGTTACTAGAGTTACTAGAGTACAAAAGGAGTTTTAAGGACCTATTTGAGATTTGGGATCATGATTTTAAAGCGAGACTAGTGAGCAAGGTGTGCCTTTTTCTCCAGCTGCTGTCACCAAACAGGATTATATACCAAAAATTTAGAGAATGGAGTATAACCAAGTTGTGGTTTGGGCAGGCTGGTTGTGAATAGAGAAGGAAGCAAGGGCAATAGAGACATATGTCAGGGTTGACTATAGTATTTAAACCCAGTAAGGAAAACATAAAGATATTTGTGAGTTTGCAAGAAAAATTCCAGTCAAGGGAATAGAATTTCCAGTAGGCTTTGGACTGTTAGGTCTATATCTAAGACTAAATAGAAAATATAAATTTAAAATAATTCTCAATACTTTGCATCACATATATATGTATATATATATATAAATTATACATATAATTTATATATATATATATTTTAAAGATTTTATTTGTTTTTTTGACAGAGAGAGAGATCACAAGTAGGCAGAGAGGCAGGCAGAAAGAGGGAGAAGCAGGCTCCCCGCTGAACAGAGAGGAGGGCTCGAACAGGAACCTGAGATCATGACCTAAGCTGAAGGCAGAGGCTTAACCCTCTGAGTCACCCAGGCACCCCAATATTTTGCATCACTTTTTTTTCTCTTTTGTGAAAGTGTTTCCTAAATGCATCAATATGAAAGTTTTCTAATTTTCATCTGCTGATAGTTTGGAGATATTTCTACTATACACACAATCCCTGGCACGCCTGGGTGGGTCAGTCAGTTAAGTGTCCAACTCTTGGTTTCAACTCAATTCATGATCTCATGGGTTGTGAGATCGAGCCCCAAGTCTGGGATCCATGCTCAATGTGGAGTCTGCTTGAGATTCAATCTCTCTCTCTCTCTCTGCCCCTCCCCCCATTCACAAGCACTCACACACTCTTTCTTTCTCTCAAATAAATAAACTTTAAAATAAATAAATAAATAAATAAATAAATAGCAAATAAATAAATAAATACAATCCTTGAAAAAGGAAGTCATTATTAATAGCTCTTTATTAAGGCCGAAGCTAGCTGGTTAATTTGAGGCTAGATAAAAGATGAAAACCCTGAGCATCTGGGTGGCTCAGTGGGTTAAGCCTCTGCCTTCAGCTCAGGTCATGATCTCAGGGTCCTGGGACTGAGTCCCGCATCGGGCTCTCTGCTCAGTAGGGAGCCTGTTTCCTCATCTCTCTCTGCCTGCTTCTCTGCCTACTTGTGATCTCTCTCTGTCAAATAAACAAATAAAATCTTAAAAAAAAATTTAAAAAAAAAGATGAAAACTCTAACCCTACCCAATCAGTGCTAGGGTTCACTTAGTTCCAACTGATTTTCCCCCATACAGACTGAGATCTATGGTCTATGGACTGACTGTTTGTGCCTCCTCAAAATTCATATGTTGAAACTCTAATCCCTGATATGATTATGGTTTTTGGAGATGCAGCCCTTACACCAGACACCAGATCTGTTGGCACCTTAATCTTGGACTTCCTAACCCCAGAACTGTAAGAAATAAATATATGTTGTTTAAGGCACTAAGGCTATGGTAATTTTTTAGCATCCTAAGCTAAGACACCATGCTCATAATGCTGGGGAGGAAAGAAATAAGTTCACAGATATCTGGCTTCTGAATTAAGTATCTATAAGACGAAGAGGTAGCAGTAATACCTCTTACATCTCTTAGCAATGGAATTAAACTAAAAAAGCTCATGCCTTTTTTTCCCCTCTACTTTGATAAATCCAATTGGCTTATAAAGGGATTCCTTCTGTTACCCTAGTTAAGCCCCTGACCCGAGGGAAAGGGTGAGTGTACATTCGTTTCTTGCCAGGACAAGTGCAATAGATTTCTAATCTTTCTTTGTGCTTTTCATTATGAACCTTCACTCCAACTCCGGTCCATTCTCTTCATCAAAGTTAAAGCGATCTTCTCAAAGTGAGATATTAGGTCATCTCACTCACACCTCTGCTTAGAAAACTCAAGGGGCCCCCACTGCAGTTAAAATAAAATCCAAGGTCTTTACAAAGTCTTATTTGACTTGATCCCCAGCCACGTCTTCATCTATTCCATCATCCTCACTTAACCTGCCAGGTTTCAGCCATGTTTGCCTTGCTTCTGCCCACACGACCACCCATTTACTTATGCATGCTCCTTTAGGCTTTCTCTTTCTCCCAGGTGTTTTGTATGTTTTGCCTCTTCAGGTACAGTTCAAATGTTACTGTCTTGGAAAAGTTATTCAGACTGTCCAGTCTCAAGTACCCCTCATCTTCCCCACTATTTCCTATCCTATTACTCTTTGTTTTCTTCATTACATTTATCACAACCCAGAAACCTCTAATTTATAGGTTTATTGCCCATCTTTGTCCACTAAATGCAGCATCTTTGAAAGAAGATACTGTGACTATACCTGATATTCCTGGAACACTCTAGGCGCTCAATAAATATGTGTGACCTTCCTGAGAAAGGAGTGGGGAGAGAAAACACCATCGTGTCCCACCTGGCTATGGATTGGCTTGACATCATGCATATCACTTGAATCATATTTTATAATAAAGAAAGAATGAAAGAGTAACATCACAAACAATTGAAGGAAGGAGTGTTTTTTTTTTCTAGTTTGTTTTAGCTGCTTTTGAAAATATCAGCTACTTTTTTTTTACTTTTAGGAAATTACAAAAAGTAAATAATTTGCAGAGGCTACAAGTCAGCCCTCCATACATTTATTTGTACATGCACTGTTGAGAGACTTATCACAATAGCTGTCACACAGTTCCCTGCCCTCAAAGACCTCACATTATTTTTGCTATAAGTGAAGACAAATATCAAAAAGATGACACAAATAAAATGTCATATAAATAATTGCAACCTAAAAATTATTTTTGTACTCCCGACTGATTTAGGATCTAAAGTCTACCAGGGGGACGTTCACATGAGGGTCACAACTGAATAGTGACTTTAAGCAAATAATTTTTCCTCTCTAGTCTTTACTTTCCTTTACTATAAATTGAGAAACTTTCTAGCTCATATTCCTTCTCCACTCCAAGATCGTATGATTATACAAGGTACACAATCTCACGTATAAATAAAAATGAATGTCTATTAATTTATCTGACAAAATAATAATTTACAGAATGAAAAATAATTTATTTGGTAGACCCAGCATATATGTTCTCATACTAACAAAATGTGTATTTCTTTAAATTTTGAAAAATAAATTAAGGTAAATTCTGAGTATAATGGTAAGATAAATCAGAACTAGACTATGATTTGGCTAATTGAATTTAAATTTAAAAATTCCAAAAAAAAAGAACAACACTATTAATAAAAATATTTTGGCCTTCTTTTTTTTCCTCGCTGTTTCCTATATTATCTGAATAGATAATTAAATGAATGGATAGTGTTTTAGATAAAATAAAATATTTACAAAGACCTTTATGTATTTGAATGTAAGAAAAGGATTTATATCAACAATCAAAGAAAAAGACTTGAAGCAACAGATAAGAATACCCTGAAGTTGTTTTTATATTCCATTCCAAAGTTACTTTTCTTTCAGAGTCCAGTCTTGGAAGTAATCCAATCACGATAAGCAGTCACTCGTGTGTAAACACCTGGCTTATTCTTTTTAGCACATCCATCACCCCAGCTTACTATTCCAACAAGGTGCCAGGTATTTCTAGAGTCCGGGTAAGCTAGTGGTCCACCAGAATCATTCTAGAAGAAGATAGGAAGACATGTTTCTTGCCCCATTAAAGAATTTCCTTTTACTGTTTCTCTGGATTTATCAAAAGCCCCTGGGCACTGAAAATAGTTTACCCTCTTTTGGGCTCAGAACTGTAGAACTTGGGTTTATTCAAAACCCTGGGCAACTACAAACCAAAATATATTGCCTATAGCTGCCATAGGTCAGATTGGACAGAGCAGACTTTATATGAGTTCAGCCTTGACTATGGAGAAAATGATGCATAATGAAGCATGAAGAATGGGGGAAGTGTGCACATGCTAGACCTCCTGCTGCATCTTTGGATAAGGAAGAGGTAGCATTCTATTGTGCAGATTTCCCAGAAAATAGGGCCAAATATATTGTATTACCAGGTAAGTATTGTCCTTGGTATGGACTCCTAGACTGAAAACTCAATGAGAGCAGGGATTTTGTTGACCAGTGCATCCCCAGAATCTAGCCTGGTGTCGGATACATAACTGGAATCAATAAATATCCATTATGTGGATCAATATAATCTACTCTATGGAAATCATTCACATACACAAAAATTTTCTGTTGACAAAAACTTCCATTTAATTAGTACTTTGGGAGAAAATGATTTGATGTGTCTACACATACCTGACAAGCGTCAGCTTTTCCTGACATAAATCCAGCACATAGCATTTTATCAGTCACTGTGCCCGATAATCCATGCGGAGCATTACAGACTTCATTGTCAATAATCTCCACAGAGGCTTGCTGAAGTATTACTGGAAGGGGACCTAAAGGCAATAAATTCTGTGTATTATGAAGATCTTAACTTTGATTGTGGAGACAATGAACATACATAGAATAAAGCAGATTTTTTTGGTCAGCAAGCACCAGGCCAGTGGCAGCATAGACTGGTCCCTTTCTGGTGTTTATTGCAGCTGGCTGCCTCACACATAATTCCAACTTTTCCAATTCTTAACTCCCAGAGATATTTTAGAAATTGAAGACAATTTGGCCCCACCCCTTGATTTTCTTTTTGATATATTACTGACTGATTAATTGCATGATTGATTGATTAATTGATTGTTTAAATGATTATCCCCATGAAGCTATTACTTTTTTACAGAAAAACTTACCATTCATATAAAGTGTTCCCCATCCTGTAACTACAACACTGGCATTTTCTGAGAGCTTCATTTTGGCTTCAGGAAGACAAATCCTACGAACATACTTTGTAAAAGAGACTTCTTCAGCAAGCTGCACAAGGGCAATATCATTATAAACCCCAGGGCTGCTATAATTTTCATGAAGAATAATGTTTTGGACTTTCTGTGTCATATATGGTTTATTTATTACTGTTCCAAAGTTGACGGTCCAATCATCTGAATTATTTTTCCTGAAAGACATAATTTAATTAAAATACATGCAGTTTTTGAGCAATAACTGTGTCCATAGTGGTTATTACCTCATAACTGTAAAGCACGAAGCTCCCAGCCAACACAAGAAAGTACCATATTTTTATTTTTAAGGATGTCTTTTTTTTTTTTAAAGATTTATTTATTTATTTGACAGAGATCACAAGTAGGCAGAGAGGCAGGCAGAGAGAGAGGGGGAAGCAGGCTCCCTGCTGAGCAGAGAGCCTAATGTGGGGCTTGATCCCAGGACCCTGGGATCATGACCTGAGCCAAAGGCAGAGGCTTTAACCCACTGAGCCACCCAGGTGCCCCTTTAAGGATGTCCTTGACACAGAGATATGGCAAATAAAACAGTGCTAAAGACTATTAGATCTGTCAGATTTCTGCAAATCCTCCTAGCTAGAGCAACGGATGTCTTCTGCTACTAAAACCCCACCCAGTTTCTGAGCATTTGACGTAGGTAGGAGTCATATGAGCAGCCTCACTGGACGGGGCCCAGAATCACTCTTATTGCCAAACACTCTGGGTTCCAAGAGCCCATGGCAGGCTCTGGACATCTTTGTACATAAAAAAATTGTCATTTGTTCTTACCCAATCACCCTATTATTAAGTGCATTTTGGCTTCTAATTTAAATTTTCTGGTTATTTCTCCAGTTCTTCACTGAAACTCTTTCTCAATTTAAGACCTAACTTCCTGTTTAATTTTTCTCATCTTCCCTTAAAATGTCAGTTGCTGTTTTTGTTTTTGTTTTGTTTTGTTTTTAATTTTCAAAAACTTGATGTAGTGGTAACACTCTTCAATCCTTCTCCCATTCTGAAACTTTCGGTGACTGCCCACACTCAGTGTGATTCTTAAACTCTGCTCCCTTAGAATCAATTCAGGCTCCACCTCCTGAGACTTATATTTAAGAGGTCTGGTGTGATACTGAAGGACCCATACTTTTTTTTTTTTTAAGATTTTATTTATTTATTTGACAGACAAAGATCACAAGTAGGCAGAGAGGCAGGCAGAGAGAGGGGGAAGCAGGCTCCCTGCTGAGCAAAGAGCCTGATGCGGGGCTCGATTCCAGGACCCCGAGATCATGACCTGAGCTGAAGGCAGAAGGCTTAACCCACTGAGCCACCAAGGCGCCCCAGGACCCATACTTTTAACAAGTCCCCTGGGTGGTTTCCTGTGTATCGACTACCTTTTGAAAATTGCTTCAGAGACAGATCCTGCAACCATCCTTTATAAAGGAGACTTTTTCAGGAAGTTAGCAACTGGTCAACTAGAAATGTGCCCAATCAATACAACAAATTTCCCAGAGTGAATTTTCTAATGTTTATTTTAACAAACCTTCTCTACTTCAAATTGTTCTTTTTTGTTTGCTGTCTATGGAATACAACCTGTGTTGTTCCACCTCAATGCATCTGAAGAAGGTGGTTTTCCAAATCCAAAAGGCGTATTGCTCTTTCCCATCTACCTACCCCATCAATCAAATCTTTTAGCTATAGGGTCCAGGTTAATCTTACATCTTCACCTCTCAGCTGGATATGCTCACCTTCTTCATCAAATTTTCACAGAACTAATTGTCTTGTTGTAAGTGTGGCATCTTCTACACTATGCTGATTAATACCTTTAATATATCACATTCAAATATTTTCAGTTAGGTAGTAAACACCTGGAGGACAAGGCAAATAAGCATGTAGTAACTGGAATCAGACATACCTGGCATCACATTCAATTTCTGTTAATTTAATAACTGTATGAACTTTGCCAACTTACGTTACCATTTCATTCAGGCCTAGTTTCCTCACCTTTAAATAGATTAAATTATACCTTCCATACAGAATTATTGTTATGATTAAATAAAATGTAAATGTAAATAAAGCACTGAATGTCAGGCCCAAATAGCTATTCTCAAAATGTGAATTACTTCTATTCACCTTTTCCTCTTTGACAAATTAATATTTTTAAAGCTTTATTTATTTATTTTAGAGAGAGAGAGTGAATGTGCACAAGCGTGGGGGTGGGTAGAAGGAGAGGGAGAGAGAAATTTAAGTAGACTCTGTGCTGAGCGTGGAGCTTGATACAAGCTCCCACCCCACCCTGAGATCACAACCTGAGCAGAAATCAAGAGTTGGCTGCTCAACCAACTGTGCCACCCATGCGCCCCTCCTCTTTGACAAATTTAAATGCTTCTGCTGCCCTGCAGGTATGCTGGTAATTATACATTTCATTTGGCTTTGGTGAATGTTCACACATTTAGGTCAGTCCCCACAGATGACCCAAATAAGCCCGCACCCAGAATCCTACAGTTAGTCAGAATTTTGTACTTACTTAGCAAAGCAGTGAGCTGCAGATAATAGCCACCAGCTGCTGATCAGAGATGCCCCGCAATAATGTTGACCTTTCCATTGCATGCTGGCTTGCCATGGCCATGCCCCCACCAGGGCTTTTTTCCCATTCACAATTCGGTTGCCTGGTATGATACTGTTGGATGATCTTCCACAACCTAAAGAGAGGATTTATTTACATAGGAGGAGCTATCTTTGATTATTCCTTTTTTTTTTTGGAGAGTCTTTTTTCTTTTAAATTTTATTTGTTTATTTGACAGAGAGAGAGAGAGATCACAAGTAGACAGAGAGGCAGGCAAAGAGAGGGAGAAGCAGGCTTCCCACTGAGCAGAGAGCCAGATGTGGGACTCGATCCCAGGACCCTGAGATCATGATCTGAGCTGAAGGCAGAGGCTTAACCCACTGAGCCACCCAGGTGCCCCAATGAGCCACGCAGGTGCCCCTCTTTGATTATTCTCGACAAGAAATACATCTTAAAGCATTACTTGAAGCCCTTCAGTTATTGTCCAGCAGCTACTAAACAATGCTGTGTCTTTCCTAGAATGTACTGGGATCATGGTACCTGACTCCATCTTGGTTTGGATGACTTTTACTTATACTTTTTTCACTCTTGAGCATCTTTTGATGACTTTTATTTTATCTATTTGCTATAATTCTCATCTCTCCCACTAGACTGCAAATTTCTTGAAGGTGGAGACTTTATTTCATTATGTCTGTAACTCGTACAGCATATGAAGTGCTATCTATAAAGTCCCATGTAGATAATAAATACACCATTGAGTGAATGAATGCATGGGTGTATCTTGTGTGCAACATGATACTCTAAAAAGAATTCATTTAAAAGATTTCAGAACTATTTTTTATCTTATAATAAATGTATTTGATATAGCCTACTTTTATATTTTCTTACTATCCTAAGTTGTCTTTTTTCCCTTCAGTTTTTTAACTTACTCAGATATTATATTTTTCACTCATGATTACATTCTTTGAAATCAGTTCTCATTTCATCCTTTGGACAACTCCTTACAAATGTTAAAATTCAAAGGCCAGTGTTTTTCAAAAGAAATTCCAGATATATATCTGGTATATCCAATAATTTAGAAAGATTACTTAATGGACTACTTAATGATATATTTCAAGACACTTTTTAGAATAATGATAGGGAAATATTTGTGAATGTTAAATATATTATAGTTTCTAAACTTACAGTTGTTGGTAAGTGTTTCAACATTAGCCTTGCTGATTTCTGAAATTAAAAAAAAAATAAAATTAATAAAATATAGTCAAGCAATTATTTTTAATCTAGGAACATACATGCTAGCTTCCTAGCCCAATTAACTATTCAGACTAGTTCACATATCAGTTAACAACCCTTCTCCCTCCTACTTTCTATATTTTGACCATCTCTACACATATCTACCAAGTAGTATAGGACAGGGAAAAGGAAATATAAAACAGAGCTCTCAATTTTGTTATAGTTTTAACAAAATATTTACTGAGGTGAGAAACTGACGTTCTCACTTAAAGAGGGACTGGGAATTAATTACCTTTGCATTTTTTTCCTTATGATAATTCTCATCTCTCTGAAAATGCTCAGAGTTATCTACAAACAAAAAAATTCTAATTAAAATTTTATTTCATTGGGCCTCTCCTCTTTAGAGTCATCTCATTTCTGTGACTGAATTATGAAATTTTGTGACTTTAACTTAAAT
Source organism: Lontra canadensis (assembly GCF_010015895.1). Classification (NCBI taxonomy): domain Eukaryota; kingdom Metazoa; phylum Chordata; class Mammalia; order Carnivora; family Mustelidae; genus Lontra; species Lontra canadensis. The sequence continues at coordinate 12,419,113 of NW_022630995.1, read as the reverse complement.
TCAAGTCTCTTCTATTAGGAAGAGACTTAATTCTTTATTTTTATTATTATATTTTTTAAAAGATTCACCCATTTATTAGAGAAGGAGAGAAACAGTGTAAGCAGGGAGAGGGGCAGAGGGAGAGGAGGAGGATCTCAAGCTAACTCCCTGCTGAATATGGAGCCTCATGAAGGGCTTGATCTCACAACCCTGAGACCATGACCCAAGCCAAAACCAAGATCAGATTCTTAACTGACTGAACCACCCAGGTGCCCCTAGGAAAAGACTTTAGAGACAAAAAGAAAGAACAGGGAACTACAGGAAGACCCACCAATAAGTGATGACTAAACCCCTAGGGCATAGAGGGGCAACCTTCCTTCCCAGCAGCTACCCATAGAGCAATTGTGTTGTTCTTTTGAGAAACTCTAGCTTAAATTCACTTGGTCCACTAGTGACAAGGATTGTGAGGCAAAGGAGCTATAACTGGAAGTTGTCAGCCTTGATAGACTTCAAGTACACTAGGACCAACTCTCAGTCTGGAAAACCACAAAACTGAGCTCTGAAATACATGCTTATTACCTAACAGGCCTTTAACAATCCAAATGAGAGATTCAAGAGCTTTGCAGGATCTTCAAGATATTTACAGACTTCACTTTCTACATGTACTGGGGCAAAATAATTTTGTTCCCTTGTTTTCTAGGAAATTATTCCAGACAATTTTTTCCTGTTAATATCATTCCCATTCTTTCACAAGTAGCAGTGAGAACTCCCTATCTCCAACTTCCCTCTTACGCAGCAGTCTCCACACTAAATGATCAAGTAAGTCCTAAATCTGTTTCCTATAATGAGATCCTTACAAGAGTAGAGGGGAAGAATAATGCTTCAATTAGAGTCCTTCACTTCCTTTTTCATACAAAAACGTGAAACCTTCCAAGCTCAAGTATATGCCCACACTTTAGCTCTCCTTCTTATCACTCTTCAAATATTTTTATAGCGCTGCCCCTTTCATGCCAACTCATTGGTAAGAGTACCAGAATTTAAGAAGTATATTTTTCTTCCCAAAACAAATTCCTGAAACTTCTGGTTCATTTTTTTCGTAGCACTTTTTTTTCAAAGAGCCCAAAAACCAAAGTACAGAAAATAATGGAAATAAGTGAAATACCTATGAGTCTCATGGAAGTAGGGACTGCATTCCATAATGCCATGTTGTCTTTCAATATCTGATGAAAGATAGCTTCAATTTCAGTCTTCATGCTATCCCTCTTTGCTGGAGGAAATTTGAATGTCAGCTGGAACTGTACACTTGAGCCATTGGAATCAGGACTAGAAAAAACAGAAATGTTCTAGTTTGCTGTTTCTTGATTTTTGTAAACATTTTGTGAACACATTGAATTTCCTATATTTTATCATATTTCCTTTACATATGCTAAAGAACAATACACAGATATTGTCTCAGTATGTATAAAGGGTAAGGGTCTGTAAAAATCTTCTGTCTGGTTCACAGGTATTGGTCATGGAATATGTGAATTACAAACTAGAAATCAGAGTATTTCGAACACATGTGAGAAACAGAGTATTGGTCAATAAATGATTGATTTAAGATTTTATTAAAACAGTAAAAACCATGTCTTTGTGCAGATATTTTCTAATAACTTTAGAAAAAGAGATAAATGCAGGGCCAGGAACCATTTGAAAGATAACTCCTAACATATATTCAGGAGCCGGTACTAAGCTTCTCCCTATAATTTCTTATACATCTCTATGCCAATATAGCTGTACAATGAGAAATCTCAGAAAGATAACTCTAAAGCATAAAGAGAATATCCACTATCTGTATATTCATTACATTCTTTTTATTAATTAGAAAAGGAGATTAATTCATTTGGAAAGAGTTTCAAAACAAGTCACAATTTTTTAAAATACCCACAACTTCTATTTTCAATTGGCAATTACCAAATTATAAGTATCCTCTTGCTTTATCACTTATCCCCTATGCTCTATGATACCCTCCTCCCTGAATCCCTCTTGACCATCAGCATACTCAAGAATACTTCAAAGTCCTATTTAGACAAATTTTATCTTAAATGACACTAAAATTCACTTTGCTTCACAGTCATTATAATGATAGTGATTACTAAAGAGACCAAAAGAAGATTATTTTAGGAAAGGTATAGCCAGATGGATGTGAATGGGAGAAGAGGAAGCTAGTAGGTTAGTAGCAAAACAATCAGATGGGACTCTTTTTTTCACAGAGTTAAAATTATCTTTCATCATAGCAGTCAGTTAGGACTGGCTGCTACCAATAGCCTTACAATTACCCTTCAAGTGTGGGGATTACATATTTGTACAGAACAGTTCCTATTCTGAACAGAAATTTGTTAATTGCAATGACATTTTAATTTATGGGTCTTTCTTTCTTTTCTTCATTTCTTTCTTTCCTTCTTTTTTTTCTTTCTTTTCTTTCCATCTCTCTCTCTTTCTATTTTTTCTATTGTTCTTATTTAAAACCATGGCTGATGTGACATATCATCTACCTTCCCTTCCATAAGATCTTGATGGAATTTGCACTTACAGAATTTTGATGACCTGAGAGTTGATATATTCTTTATATATACTCGAATTTTGAAAAGCCTCCAACATCTGTCAAGAGAAAGAAACAAAGTGGCCACCATATCGGTTTCAATCAAATTTATAAAATTATTAAAAGAAATCTCTGACTTACTTTAGTCTCTATATTTTTGCTCAGATCTATGCTGGCTTGTGAAGCTCCATTTTCACAACTATCATTGTATGTAACTCCAGAAATATGAAAATCACCTTGGTAATAGAAAGTCTTTCCTGTGAAACAAAGAAATACTCAAAGAATTTTAAAATAACAAATACCCTCAAATCCCTCCATATCTTTGTCTCGAAATTAACACTTGACCCAGATTTTTAAATAATCAGAGGGAGGGAGAAAGACAGTGGAAAGCAATGAAAGGGAGTGAATATCCACTCATTCTAGAAATGGCAACCCCCAGCTTTCATGAAGTGATACTCCTCCTTTCTTCATATGATAATAGATGTTACTGCCTATTAAAGCCAGGAATATCCTCAGGATCCACCTCCAAACAGGAATCCAGGCAGTCACTAACAATCCACCTGAGTGTGCACTACAGATGAAAGCCATTTTTCATATGCAATCTAAATTCTCATAATAGTGGTTACCCAATTACTCTTTCTAAGCACTTCTGATATGGAAATATTCTGATAAGGAAATATTACAAACATTCCCCTTCACTTTCTGGATGATCTATACCCTCTTATAATTTTTCTTCTGCCTCATTGTCTATCAGCCTGCTTTCTATGCCTTGTAGTCATTCCTTGAGGAATTCCCACTGCCCTTCTACTTCCCTCCAGTATATGGTGGCTGGTGTTTGGTGAGCATCACAAGATCTCACATTCTCCATTCTGTCTGGTCCCTGAATGTAAATGGCTTTACCTAATATATTAGGCTACTGCAATTTAAAACAGGACAGGCCTAGAGGTAGTTCTTCCACATCATGCATGTACTTCTAAAAATAGGAAAAAGCCATTTCAAAGATGTGGATGGAACTAGAGGGTATTATCCTAAGCAAAATAAGTCAATCAGAGAAACACAATTATCATGTAATCTCACTGATATGTGGAATTTAAGAAACAAAACAAAGGATCTTAGGGGAAGAGAGGAAAAAATAAAACAAAATGAAACCAGAGAGGGAGACAAAGCATAAGAGACTCTTAATGATAGGAAACAAACTGAGAGTTGCTGGAGGGGAGGGAGGTGGGAGGATGGGGTAACTGCGTGATGGACATTAAGGAGGGCAGGTGATATAATGAGCACTAGGTATGACTGATGAATCACAGACTTGTACCTCTGATTAACTGAACTGAATTAAAATAAAAAATTTAAAAAATAAGATAAATAAAAATTGGAACTAATATAAAATAGTATCCTGTTTTGGTTAAGCAATTAGCCATTCATATATTTTGAGAACAATAGTAATTTTGATCCATTTTAAAAAGTACCAGGGGACCTGGATGGCTCAGTCAGTTAAGTGGCTGCCTTTGGCTTGGGTCCTGATCCCAGGGTTCTGAGATGGAGCCCTGCTCCCTGCTCAGTGGGGAGTCTGCTTTTTCCTTCTCCTTCTGTTTGCTGTTCCCCCTGCTTGTGTTCTCTCACACTCTCTCTCTCTGTAAAATAAAATCTTAAAAAAAAAAAAGTACCACATAATCTCTAAGGAATGCTAATAATAGGGTTTAAAAAATATGATCTCTGAGCTGAAATAATTCATTATCCTGGAAGTCAGGAATATCATTTCAATCTAAGATATGAGAGACTGTGGACTCTGAGAAACAAACTAAGGGTTTTAGAAGGGAAGGGGGTGGAGAATGTGTTGGACCAGTGATGGGTGTTAAGGAGGGCACATATTGCATGGAGCACTGGGTGTTATATGTAAACAATGACTCTTGGAACACTGCGTCAAAAACTAATGAAGTACTGTATGCTGACTAACATAACAAAATAAAATAAAAAAATAAGATAAAATAAAATAAAAACTAGTTTCTTATCTTTCAATGGTCTCCTATATTTTTCCTCATGGCAAGTGGTATATATGAAAATCAAATGCTAGGTTCTAAGAAGTTACCTAAGGTCTTTCTGAAAGAATAATGCATACGAAGTTAGAGGAGCTAGTTTAAATCCTCCCACCAATTGGGTGTGCATGTTGTTATATCACTTTAGCCTTCTGGACATTTTTTTCATTAATCACAAAGACTAAATTGCAAAAATAAACTCCAAGATTCTCTTTCTTAGCATGTCATGCTTTTGATCTAAGAAGTCTATCATCAAATAGAAGAGCAAACAACTAGAATCTGCTAATTTTGTGTTACATCCAGTATGCTGAACTTGGGTATTTACAGAGAGGCAGATTTATCTCTCTCTTTTATTTTTTTTTTTTTTAGGAAACTATTTTATTTTATCATATAGATATTATTTATTATTTGAGGGAGAGAGAATATGTGTGTGTGTGTGAGAGAGAGAGAGAGAGAGAGAGAAAACTCTTGCACAAGTCGGGGGAGGGGCAGAGGGAGAGGGAGAAGCAGGCTCCAAGGACCCTGATGTAGGACTCTATCTCAGGACCCTGAGATCATGACCTGAGCTGAAGGCAGACCCTTAACCAAGTGAACCACCCAGATGTCCCAGGTAGGCAGATTAATTTGTCAAAAGTCATACATATCATGCCCATATTTAAAGAAACCATGATTTTTAGATATGTGTAGTTATATTACTGGAAAATCAGATTGATTTGAGGTGCAATTTTTTAGTTTATTTTCCCTTGCTTATTTTTATAAACTGAATTGTCCCCCTAGAATTCATATGTTGAAGCCCTAACCCCCTGTGTGGCTATATTTAGAGATATGGCCTTTAGCAAGGTAATTAAGGTTAAATCAGATCATAAATCAGGTCATTAGGTTAAATCAGAAACCAATAGAACAGATAGCTTTATAAGAGGAGATATAAGAGAATGATCCTTCTTTCTCTCTCCTGAAAATTACCCCCCAACCCCATATACCACAGAAAAAAAGGGCATGTGAAGCTATAGTAACCCTGCTGGCATTCTGATCTTGGACTTCCAGCCCTCAAAACTGTAAAAAAATAAATATTTGTTGTTTTAAGACACCTAGTCTATGGTATTCTGTTATGGCAGCTTGAGCTGAATAATACAATTACTTAGATAAATTGAATGGGAATCTATATGTATCCTACACTGTGGTCTATAAAATCATAATCATAATTAAATCAAAAATAATAATATAAAATCATATCATAATTAAAATCATAATTTTACAGACATAGCAATGATCAGTATTTAGGTAGTAATCTGTCCATATCCCAAGGTTTATAATAAAATCTATATTATAAGATAGAAATATATTTTACCACCTTTATAAAACATTGCTTTAGACCTATGGGTTGCAACACTATCTATTTATTAGAATATCTACAGAGCTTCTAAAAGGCATACATGGGCAGGCCCTGCCCCAGTTTCACTGAATCAGAAAACCTAAGGGAATGGACACTTTTTTGGAAGAGCTCCACAGGTGATTCTGAGAGGAAACCAGGGTTTAGAACTACTAGATAAACTATCTGAAGGATTTATCAATTGTTTATAAATGTCTGTGTAAGCTTTTCTAAATAGTTTTGTTAAATAAAATAGTTAAGGAAGAGCTGAGCCAATCATTTCTAGAATAATGATCCTTGTGAAATATTAATCTGAGTTAATCCAAGAAGTAGAAAGTGAAAAATAATGTCTTGAAAACAATAGACATATTCAGAGAGAAAGAAACTAATTTCATACCACTTGAATGAGAGATTATTCTAGGTGTCATCCAACTTAAGTTGCTCTTAGTATTAACAAAGATTGTATTCATTCCTAATTCAGAATTCTAGAGCAAATCCATCTTTCAGACTGACTCCAGACAACCTTTACACGAGTTTTGAATGTGTATTTTTATTGCACAAGGAACCTAGTTCAATTAACTTAATTACAGGTAATATAAGTCCATCTAGCCTTGTATTTGAAATTGTAGGTGGTTAACCACGTAGAGAAAATCAAGGGAAAATTTTCATTCCACACATGTCCTGCTTGAGCCAGGATGTCTGCAGTTCTCCCTTTTGCACCACTCCAGTCCATGAATGCCCGGTTTCTCCAGAAGAAAAGACTTATTAAAATACAAATTATATTTTGGAAGGATAACTAATTAAGCTACTGGGCTTCTTCACAGGGCTTGATTTGGTAAACTTGGAGCAAATTTCCTTAAGGGGAAATTATATAATGAACATTATTTTTTAATGAGCAGAATCAAACAGAGGACAGAAGGATCCAGACTACAGAGAGTTCAGGGGTCGACACAGCAGGCAAGAGACGGTATGCACACCTTACCCATTTGAAGGACAAGTTCTGAAGTTTGAAACCAAGATGGTTAGATAAAACATAAGGCACTTGGGTGGCTCAGTTTGTTAAGCACCCAACTCTTGGTTTTGGCTCAGATCATGATCTAATGGGTGGTGAGATCAAGCCCTACCTAGGGCTCTGTGCTCAGTGGAGAGTCTTCCTGAAGACTCTCTTCCTCTGTCCTTCTCCCAATGTGCTCTCTCGCTCTCTCTCTCTCAAATAAATACGTCTTTAAAAGAAAAAAAAAAAAGATGGTTAGGGAAAACAAAGGAGAAGCCAGGTTGAAGAAAAAGCTGAAATTTGTATTAGGAAAATGCATCCTATGCTTCATTATTGTATAGGGTAATATATTTCAGAGAAATAAAACAGAAAAACTTATGATAAAGTAGAATAATACACTTGAATGCTAAGGTCTGGGTTTATGTTCATCTATGACACTTAAAAGCCTATAATAATAAGCACTTTTCTTTTCTCAATCTTGATTTATTGCATGTGAAAACAGTGATAGTAGTAAAACTTACCCTCCCTAGCTCAAAGAATTATCATGAGGATCAAGTGGAATAATGGGTGTCAAATTTATTTGAAAATATTAAATAGCTTCACAAATTTAAGGTTTTATTTTTTTAAAAGGTAAAAATAATTTGGAATACCAAGATTTCTGAATGTGGTGTTAACAAAGATTTTTAAGATAAGATCAAATTTATAAAAACATACAGTCACTTCTACTATCTACTGTTAGATGAGACATCTTTGTGGATGAAAGACCTAAATGTGAGACAGGAATCCAACAAAATCCTATAGGAGAGCAGCCTCTTTTACCCCAGCTGCAGCAACTTCTTGTTAGAGATGTCTTCAAAGGCAATGGAAATAAAAACAAAAATGACCTATTGGGACCTCATCGAGATAAAAAGCTTTTGCACAGCAAAGGAAATAGTCACCAAAACTAAAAGGCAACCTATACAATGGGAGATATTTGCAAGTGTCTTATCAGATAAAGGGCTAGTATCCAAAATCTTTAAAGAATTTATCAAACTCAATACCCCAAAAACAAAAAATCCAGTCAAGAAATGGGCAGAAGACATGAACAGGCATTTCTCCAAAGAAGACATACAAATGGCCAACAGACACATGAACAAAGGCTCGGCATCACTTGGCATCAGAGAAATACAAATAAAATTACAATGAGATACTGCCTCACACTGGTCAGAACAGCTATAATTAACAACTCAGGAAACAAGAGATGTTGGTGAGGATGCAGAGAAAGGGGAACCCTCTCACTGTTGGTGGGAATGCAAACTGGTGCAGCCACTCTGGAAGGCAGTATAGAGATTTCTCAAAATGTTGAAAATAAAGCTACCCTATGACCCAGTAATTGCACTATTGGGTATTCATCCAAAGGATACAAACATAGTGGTTCATAGGGGCACATGCACCCCAAAATTTATAGCAGCAATGTCCATGATAGCCAAAATATGGAAAGCACTCAGATGTCCATCGACAAATGAATGCATAAATAAGAGGTGAGATATATAGATATAGATAGATATAGATATAGATAGATATAGATATAGATATTTCAGCCATCAAAAAAAGAATGAAATCTTGCCATTTGCAATGACATGGATGGAACTAGACAGTATTATGCTCAGCAAAATAAGTAAGTCAGAAAAAGATAAATATGATATGATTTCATTCATATGTATAATTTAAGAAATAAAACAGATGAACATAGGGGAAGGGAAGAGAAAATAAGACAAAAACAGAGAGAGAGAAGCCATAACAGTCTCTTAACTATAGGAAACAAACTGTGGGTTGCTGGAGGGGAAGTGGGGGGGGGGTAACTGGATGATGCACATTAAGAAAGGCCCTTGATGTAATGAGTACTGGGTGTTATACACAACTGATGAATCACTAAACTATCTCTGAAACTAATAATACACTGTATGTTAATTAAATTGAACTAAATTTTTATTTATTTTATTTATTTATTTTTTAAAGATTTTATTTATTTATTTGACAGAGATCACAAGTAGGCAGAGAGGCAGGCAGAGAGAGAGAGGAGGAAGCAGGCTCCCTGCGGAGCAGAGAGCCCGATGTGGGGCTCGATCCCAGGACCCTGGGATCATGACCTGAGCCGAAGGCAGAGGCTTTAACCCACTGAGCCACCCAGGTGCCCCTGAACTAAATTTTTAAAAAAGATGATACATTAGTGGATTATCCATTGCTATTTAGCAATTATATCTTAATAACCAGAATTGAGCCAAGAAGAGTAGGGATTTCTAAATTTTTAGATATATTTACTAAAAGATATAACAATTCAACTACTAACCTATTGCATAAGCTCCTTTATTGACAATGCATTTTGGCCTCAAAATATTGAAATTTTCAGTTTTGTCCATACTCTCATAGTTGGTAATATGTTACAGAGTGGCTCAAGGAGGCATTTGATTCAAAAAAATTTATAAACCTTAGTATTAAATAACAGAGAATTATTACATTGAAATAACAGTAAATAGATGAGAAATTTTCCATGAAAAAATCTAATATTCATGTTTCTTACCAACTTCTAAAAATAAAAGGAGATTTAGTAGCAAAGGTGAAAATGAAAAATAGGCAATACTGACCAATTGCCAGAAAATGAAGAAGAAGACCAATAGTTATTCCCAAGATTGCTGTCACTCCAAGAAAAATAAAGATCACCATCCATGCTGACCAAGATCTTCTCTGGGAGGATATGCCATACCTATAAAAGGAAAAAAATGGTTTGAATCAGATGATAGACATTCTAAATTTACCTGGCTCTCCTTCAACTAATATAACATAATATATAATTTATGAATAGGTCCTTATTTCAGCATGACGCATAGAAGCCTTAAACATCTCAAAGAGGGTATACCCTAATGCTCATTCATTAAACAAATCCTATTTGAGTACTGTGTTAGCTTCTGGGGATATTGCAGTGAGCAAGATTCACTTCAGAGATGCATGGTTTCTCTGAAGAGAAATTGATTTGCTCTTTTTATTTATCTAAAGCAGGTTATATAATACTAGGTGTGGTCTGATTGTATTTTTGACTATAATCATACCATGTATACAGACATATATAGATTTATAAACAAATATATAATATAACCATTTGTAAGTTTTAATTAAATATGAGAAGAAATACCATGATGCCAACCTCAGTTATCCCATAACTGCTGTTATGTTAAAAGATTATAGGTAGAGTTTTCTTTTTTGTTTACTTTTTTCTTAACTATATTTTCTAATGTTTCTACAATAAACATAGATTATTTGAGTCACATAAATTAAGAGGTAAGTTTCATCATCATTTAAGCTAATTAATTAGATGAAAAATAATCAGAAAATATGGTGACTTGGCATCACCCAAATGGAGTGGTCTAGAGTTATAATTAGATCTAATGGTTATCCTCAGTCCAATCTATATAAAGTTTGGACACTAGTTATTTGTCATTCATATTTTAAAAGATGTGATGTCATGAAATTGCTGATTTGGAGAAAGAGCTTTAACAAGCACTCATAAAATTCTGATTTCAGGGGCACTTGGGTGGCTCAGTCAGTTAAAAGTCTGCCTTCAGCTCAGGCCATGATCCTTGGGTCCCAGGATGGAGCCCTGTACTGGGAATCCCTGCTCAGCGGGGAGCCTGCTATTCCATCTCCTTCTGCCCTTCCTCACCTGCTCATGCTCATTCTCTCTCTCTCACTCTCTCTCAATTAAATAAATAAAATCTTTTTTAAAAAAAATTTGATTTCAAATTTCAAAGTAGCTTAAGCAGTTTCCTCAATCTTTCATATTCTGTATCACCTAAAACAAAATTTGTAAAACAGAGGAGTTTATAATCAGGGGATATATTTGGCACATTAGATATTCCCTATGAATATGAGAATCTTTTTGTTTTGATCCCTCTAGAACCAGTTTATTTTTAGGTAGAGAAGTTCCTTTAAAAAAACAAATATTACCTTATGACACAACTGTACAACTCCACCCAGTTTTATTCCCTCTCTGCTCTGTTCTCTATTCTTAATCCTACCTCTTCTTCATACCCCTTTGATGACTTGTTAATTAGTGTTTTGCAGAACCAGAATTATTTGTCAAAGCTCCTCAAAGAAACTCCCTATTTCAGATGCATTCCATGTATGCTTTCATACCGGAATCCTGCTGTTTAATCTCATCCTCAGAGCAGAGCCATTCAGGTATTGTGTTTTTTACACTAGATGAATCACACTTCAAGAGGAGTATGCAATTAAGGTAATTAATAGCTATTTAGAACCCAATGACTATCTAATAATAAATCTTTTCAAATAAGTAGAAATGTTTACTGTGATACTGAGGTCTCAAGTTTGTTTTGGATTAGCCATTCGAAACGTAGTCTGGTAGCTTAGTCTTTCTGAAATGTGCAAATTAATTTGAAGGACTTTTAACATTATGTACCCCAAATAATGACTCTAAAGTAGCTGAAATGGTTTCTATATAAGTAATCACCAGATTACAGTTTATATTTCTTTGGAAGCTTCTTTTAGAAGCTCTGGGAAGTGCTAGAGAATACAGTTTGTTAACAATAGCACTGATGCTTTTTTCCCCTTTCATTATGAATTTCTTCCTGTTATAAATAAGGATATACTTTTATATCTAAAACATCATAGTTGTTTATGTTTTATTCAACCCTTCCTCTAGTAACTGTGATGCATGGACTCTAGGAATTGATTATTATTTTTGAATAATAGCTGAAATTATTTAAATGATGTTTTAAATATTTAAAAAGTTTCCATTCATGAAACAATTTACTTTCCCACTTAGCAGATTAATTTTGGCCTTTTTTTTTTTAAACAGAAATCTGCTTTCCAGAATGAACTCATTTAACAAACAAAATAGGTTAAAAATTAATCTTCAATTAATTTAACCAGCTCCATACACTTAATTAAACTATAACTGCCTCATTTTTGTATTGAATCTAATTCAAGTAAGGGCTTGTCACTCTTCTGGCATAATCAAACATTTCCCTTAATCAAATCACAATAATAATGTCAATAAAAATAATGGTAACTTCATGATTCACAATTTTAAAGCATCAATTTTACTAATTTATCCCCATAGTCTATACCGGGTATTATTTCCTAGATTAGATTTTCTTACAACTACCTTCTGATATTGCATTAGCAGTTAAACTACAAAGCATTACAATAACTGTAATTTTCATTAATTAGAATTTAATTTATAGACGATTTGAATTAGATTTACCTGAATTTTGTTATACAGGGAAGACTGTTAAAACAGAATTCCAGTGCAAAATTCTCCAAATTTTATAGAGATCAACTTTTTTTTTCATAGAGGACTTAGTCATTAGGGAAAGAGTTGTGAATAAGGAACAGAGAAATTAATGATCAAATGAGTTGAATGGCTTCCACCAATAACTTTCCCCTGGAATTGCGGAAAAGCAGAGAGTCTACAGAGGGAATTTATTTGAAAATCTATGAAGTTTTGAGGACACTCTGGAGTCTGCCAGCTGCCAATTCAGGACCTGGATTATAAGTACATTATTACAAAAATTTATAATGAAATTTACATTTTTAAGTCATTTCCAAGACAACATTTTCATATTAGAAAATATTATTTTAATTACATGACTAGAGAACAAAAGTGGTAGTGTTCTTATAAAAAAAAAAGTAAGCAAAATTTTGCTGAGATTGGATTCTTTTTTTTTTTAACTTCCAGAAACTTTCCCAAAGATTTTGCCAAAATTTTGGACCTCAGAAACAATAGCATTTTTTTAACAGTGTACAGAAATAAAAATCTAAATTATGGAAAGCAAGCAGTTAACAAAAAGCTAAAAGATAATCTAAGAACTTGCTAGGTTTTGTAGACTTAATCTCCCAAATAAAATCCCATTTACCTGTACATACTATTCTGATTGTTGTGGTGTTGTCAGGAACAATGATGGTGATGATGATGAGAGTGACAATGATGATAGTGATAATTAAAATAAGGGCTTTCTGGTGTAGCTTTTAAGGAGATCAGTGTTTCGCAGGTTTATGTGTGACGTCCAGTGTTGATTAGTTTGTTTTCATGGGCTGGGCGAAATCTAGAGAACAAATATGATGACACTTGTATGACCAGTATTAATGACTTTCATATTTCTATGGTTTCAAGACAGGAGTCATCTAGGGAATCACAAACTTCCTTGACTCGGCTATTTAGGAAAAAAAAAAAAAAAAAAGCCTACTCCTAGATTGGTCTTCTAGAAGGTAGACCTAAAAAACAGTTTTGTGGTAAATTGGGATAATCCTAACTCTGTGCTTGACCAGTTCCATTTATACTGGCTTCTTCCCCAGCTGACATCAGCTATAACTAGGTAGAAGTTTCTGACAAATGAATTTTCACAAGGTACCAATTTTAATATAACTAATATCACCATTCTGATGTAAATGAAATTGTATTTCATTGTGATTTACATTTAAATTTCCCTAATTACCAGTGAGGATAATTATCATTTTCATTCTGGGTTTCTCTTTCTGAGAATTTTGTTCATGTATCTAGCTATTGGGTTATTTATCTTCTTTCTTATGGATATATGCGAGTTATCTATTTATACTGGATATTGCAATTCCGTATGTAAGGAGCTTGGAAGTTGCCATTCCATCTTAAGAAGTATAAAGCTTAACAGACTATGAAATCGGCAACTCTTTTTTTTGGGTCCATAACTGAGGAGAAGACACAGAGCAAACAACTGCCCCCAATACTGGAAAGATAGACAAGAGAATACAGTTAATAAGTGAGTCAAGACTCTAAGTATTAAGTCTTGACTGAGTCAAGAGTCAAGGGCAGAAACCATCAGAGCAGAACCAGTGTCAGGAAAGAAAAACCTAAAGTGTAATTGACAAACTGCTGGAGATTTGGTATGAATAACTCTGAGAGTTTTAAAAACTCCAGAGGGATCCAGTCATAGGGGGAAGCCCATAGCATTGTGAGATTTAGCCAGACTCCACAATAATATTGAAGAAAAATCCATCTGGGCTTCTGGTGGGGAGACAGAAAAGAGAACATTTTGAAATATTCCAGAGCATACTATTCTTCTTAACAAGCCCTGCCTTGGGAGACAACTAGTTAATCAAAGCCTATCATACTGGGTATTAACAGAACCTAACTAACCTGGGAAAGGGAAATACCCAACCTCAGATTATTTTTTCATCCTGAGAACAGGGTGTAAAAAAATTGACAAACACGTGTGAAGTTCATAGTCTAGAGGCATAGACTCACTAAAAGAGTAGACTTAATCATCAGACTGTAGAACACTCCTTCTCCCTACACCTTACCACCACATTACTAAAGTCCTGTTTCTAGTTGTTCCTTTTACCTGATCTGTCATGCCCACAGGGAAAATTTAGAAGACACACCAAAGGGGAAAAAAAGAAAAAAAAGAAAAAGAAAAAAGAAAACCCTCAGTTTGAAGAGACAGAGACAGAGCAAGTCTCAGAACCAGATGTAGCAGGAATGTTGGAATTACTATACCAGGAATTTAAAACAACTATGATTGATATGTTGACAGCTTTAATGGGCAAAGTAGACAGCATGCAAGAACAGATGGGAAATGTAAGCAGAGAGATAGAAATTCTACAAAAGAACTGAAATGCTATAGATTAAACAACAACAACAATAGCAACACTGTAACAGAAATGAAGAATGCCTTTGAAGGAACATAACAGCCCTAAATGTGTATGTATCTAACAACAGTGTCAAACTACATGAGACAAAAAGCGATAGAACTGCAAGGAGCAATAGATGAATCTGTCACCATAGTTGGAGACATACACAGAGACATGTTTATATCAGAAATGGACAGATCCAGCGGGTGAAAAATCAGTAAGAACATAGTTGAACTAAACACCACCAATCAACTGAATAATTGATATCTATAGACTACTTCATCCAACAACAATAGAATGCAAATTCTTCTCAAGATCACATGGAATATTCATCAAGAGAGATCACATTCTGGACCACAAAATATACTGACAAATTTAAAAGAATAGAAATCATACATTGTCGGCTCTTACCTCACAATGAAATTAAATTAGAAAAAGCAATAACAGAAAAATAACTGGAAATCTCAACTTCTATGCAGGTTAAATAACTTGCTCCTAAATTACACCAGTCATTTGAGAGAACTCTCAAGAGAAATTTTAAAATATTTTGAACTAAATGAAAACAAAAACACAAGTTATCAAAATTTGTGGGATGCAGAGAATAGAAGGAAATTTATAGCATTGAATGCATATACAGTCAACCTTGAACAAAAAGAGGCTTAGGGGTGTTGACCCCCCTGTTGAATTGAAAATATGCCTATAACTTGACTCCCCCCCAAAGTTAACTACTAATAGCCTACTGTTCCCTGGAAGCTTTACTGAAAACACAGATAGTTAATACATATTTTGTATGTTATATGTATTATATACAATGTCCTTACAATAGAGTAAGCTAGGGAAAAGAAAATATTATTAAGAAAATTTTAAGGAAGAGAAAATACATTTACACTACTATAAAAAATCTATTGGTAGACCTGTGCAATTCAAACCTGTGGCTGTTCAAGGCTCAACTGTATTTTATTAATTCTATCCTATTGTAGATGCTATTATTCTTTAAATTTTATAAATGTTATACATGTTATACATGTTTCTGGCATATAGAAATAAAATAGGTTTTCATACATTGACCTTTCCAGAAAACTTACTTTTTTTTACTTGAACATTCTTTTGAATATTTGTCATATACCTACATCATCAAGTCATCTGCAGATAAGAATAGAATTACTACCTCTTTCTCATTGCTTATATATATATTTTTTGTTTTGGTTGATTGGTTGACCAATTCACTGTTTTAACCTTGTGTCCTAGAACTCTAGTATATTGCTGAAAAAAAATGACAGTAGCAGGCATCCTTCCTTTTCTCAATTTCAAGGAGAGGTTTTCAGTGTTTCTCTATTCAATAGGATGTTTGCTGTCACTTTACCAGATTAAGGAAGTTATCTTCTGTTTTAGTTAGATGTATTTCATAATAAATGAACTTTGAATTTCATCAAATGCTGTTTTTTGCGTAATTGAGATAATCATACTTCTTTTCTACCTTTATTTGATCAATGTTGTAAGTCACATTGATTGATATTTAAATATTAAACCAACTCTATTTCTGGAACAATACCAACTTGATTGTAACTTACACACATTTTATGTATCACTGGGTTTCATATGCTAGCTTGTTTAAGATTTTCGCATCCATGCTTCTGAGAGAGGATGGCACAGTTTTCCTGTCTTTTAATATCATTGTTAAGCTTCATAATCAAAGTTTGTTGGCCTTATTAAACAAGGTGGGAAATAACTATCTTGTTGCAAATAAATTTAAAAATTTATATAAAGTAAAAAATTTCTAGAAAAAAAGACCCTTAATTTGCCAAAACTGACATAATCACCACTATACTATAAGAATTACTACCTGCCTTTTCAAGAATACTATATTTTGGACTTTGCATAGACTTGAAATAAACTTTCCATTTTACCAACTCACTAAGATTCAGGAGTTTATCTCTTGAAATAGATAATAACAGAAATATCATCTGTAACAAATACAAATATTACCTAATATTTACTGTCAACTTATATTTTTAAACAAAATTTAAAGATATGAAAATATTTTTATTAGATATCAATCATCTCATATGCATCTCTTCTTCCTTTTGATTTGCTTCTAGTATCAGAAATAGAAACTGTGAACTGGTATGGTTCTCCAACTTTCCATGGATGGAGAACATTGCTGCTGAAAGACGATAAACTTTTCTCCTATTTTGAACAAAGCGTAAAATTTTAGTATTCATGCCATTTTTCTCTTCTCAGCCCCATAATCACAAAAGAGCTGTCAGTTCTTTAAGGAAAAGCACAGATGTCATGTTATAGTTATGGTCTTGTTGAATCATCATTCTTTAAATGACTAAGTTATAGAATGTACATTTGTTCTAAGGACACTCCCACAGACATCATGTCCTAACTTCAAGTCAACCATGAAGTCTCAATGTCAGCTCGGATAAGAATTATTCAAATGCTTTGCAGCAACTGGAATTATCCACTTCATGATGGTACTTCCTCTTCCTGGGTATATATTTTCCCCAGAAGCTTTATCTTGTTATTTGCATCTATATTCATTTATTTTCAAAATCCTTCAAAACTGTCTTAAGGCTTTCTACTAAATCTTCTACAAAAACTCTGGCCCACAGTAATTCTATTATTTTTTGTGATGAAATTTCACATACCTTATAGCAACTAATTATTATTTACTATTCTATTTGTGCTATATCTATTTCCCCAAGTATATTATAAAGTCCTGAATTGTAGGGTTTATGTCTTATATTAGTTTTTCATACATTCTAGTTTTGTTTTTGTTTTTGTTTTTTGAGAAAGAGAGTGAGAGAGAGCATGGGTAGAGGGCAGATGGAGAGGGAGAGAATCTTAAGCAGGCTCCATACTGAGCATGGAGCCTGATGGGTGGCTTGATCTTATAATTCTGAGATTATGACCTGAGCTGAAATCAAGAGTCCAACACTGAACTAACTGAGACACCTGAGTATCCCAATTCCAGATTCTCAATAAACACTTACAGGTTGTATAATTCTTACAACATGAAACAGAAAGCAAGCACCTCTTCTTTCTTTCTTTCTATTGCTTGTTTATTCCTACATAGTATTTGGTTCTTCTTAATACAATTTTCTTTTGCATTTGCAGTAATATTTTGGGTTAGCTTAGCTGGTGAACTAGCAGAGAACTTTTTAATTATAGCAAAATTAGAAGCTCAGTTTTACCACTAAAGCCCATATGATCAAGCTGTAGGGAATTGTTTCATATTTATTAAACTCATGAGACATACTTTTCTGTCCAAGATGTCACTTAGTTAACTTAGAATGGGAGCTACCCAGTTCTTTATGTATCAACTCCATAACTAGGAAACTAGCTACATATTCTCAAGGGAACTGTGTAACCTAGTCAATAGACCTGTCACTCAATAAGCAATGTACATGTATCAAAACCAAACATTCCAATACTTGACTGCCTACCTCCTGTATGTCCGCTAGAGAAAAACATATCTTGTTCATTTGTAATTGAACAATTCAAATTTTTGTTGTTGAAAAATACAATTTGATTATATAATCTGTTCCTATGGAGAAAAATTGAGACGAAATTGACATGCCTTGCCAGCCCTTGTAATATAGTGAACTGAAGTCCAACATTCCTGAAAAGGTAAGAGACCAAACTGCTGTTCAATGAGTTTCAGTCTTATGAATTACTAAACGTACTTACAAGTGAAACAGTGGCAGTGTAATAACTAGTGTCCACGGAATTTTGATATGTCATAAAATGAGAGAAGTATAAGAACAGAGATTATACAGTTTATTTTTTTTTTTTACCTGAGAAAAGCTGATATTTAAAATCACTTGTCCCTGAGTTTGACATCAATTTTAGGTTCAAAAAAATCCAGAATATATTACTGAAGCATGGCTTGGGCAAATCTAAAAATTGAAAACAGTCATTACTAGAAGCCTATGTGTTGTCAGATTAACCTTATATCCACTTTATTTTTATTTTTAAATTTAATTTAATTTTATTTCTATTCAGTGTTCCAAGATTCATTGTTTATGCACCACACCCAATGATCCATGCAATACGTGCCCTCCAAAATACCCACCACCAGGCTCACCCAACCCTCCATGCCCCTCTCCCTTCCATAACCCTCAGTTTGTTTCACAGAGTCCACAGTCTCTCATGGCTTGGATTTCCGCCATCTCACTTCTCCTCTCCATCTACCAGTGTCCTCTGTGTTATTCCCTATGCTCCACAAATAAGCGAAACCATATGATACTTGACTCTCTCTGCTTGACTTATTTCACTCAGCATAATCTCTTCCAGTGCCATCCATATTGATACAAAAGTTGGGTATTCATCCTTTCTATTGGAGGCATAATACTCCATTGTTTCTATCTCCTTTAGAAGATTAAGTCAATGTGATAGAGTTATACAGAAGTACTACTCTTATCATCATCATCTTAATAATTATTATTATCATCATTCATATAAAAATAATAGCTGTAACTTATTGAAGGTACATCAGCAGCCTTGTATCATCACTTCCAGTGTTTTTATATACACAATTTCATATTAAAATTTTCAACAGTTCTATAAGTACTGACATTCTCATTTTACAAGTGAAGAAATTGAACTTCACAGAGTTTGGGGTTGCCTGAGTGGCTCAGTCAGTTAAACATCTGCCTTTGGCTCAGATCATGATTTTAGCGTCCTGGAAATTACACCCCACATCAGGCTGGGCACTCAATGAGGAGTCTGCTTCTCCCTCTCTCTCTGCCCCTCCCCCCATCATGTGCTCTCTCTATCTCAAATAAATAAATAAAATATTTAAAAAATCTTTTTGAACTTCACAGAGTTTAAATTACTTGTCAAAGTTTACATAGATAGTGAGAATAAAATCAAGACAAATTTTTCTTAAGTAAATGGGACTGGAATTTCCAATAATGATAGACTAAGAATTTAGACCAACACTTCTGATAATTATAGTAAGAAAGATGAAAAAATATATAGTTAAAATTCTTTGGAAGAGATCAGAGAGCTAATAATAAAATGAAGAATTCCAGGACAAAGATCTAGTTTGAAGGTAAACCCAAAGAAGTTAGCCTCTTATTTGGAGCTCCTATTTTTGAAAAAGGATACTGGGTGTCTTAAAAGATGAAGAAGACGTTTGGTAGTATCAAGGAGACATGGTCAAATATGGAATCCAGGATCTGTTATGGGTAGAGTGATTGGTAACCTTCACTGTGATTGGAGTCGGACTTTTGAAAGGCAACATCCTAAGTATAAATATATCCTAAATCTGGATATCTTTATGGGAAAAGAAGATATTCCTGCTTTAGTGAGATCATAAATCTTAATGTAAAGGGTAAAATAATAACCGTCCAGAAGGTGATTTAGGAAATGATCTTTATGACCTTGAAGAAAGCAAAGTCTTTATACAAGGAGTACACAAAAAGTAAAACCCATAAGAGAAAAAAAATGTTAAATTAGAGCGTATTTAGATCCTATTTCTCAAAAGACCCATTAAGAATGTGAAAGGCAAACCACAGAATGGAAAATACCTTTGTAATGCATTTTTCTGACAAGAAACTTATATGTAGAATAGATAAAGCACTATTATCAGTCAAATTTTTAAGAAGGCAGACATCCCAACAGAAAAAAAAAATAGACCCACTTCAGAAAAAAATAAGATATGTAAATGTCCATAATCATATGAAAAGATGTTCAACTTCATTAGTCATCAGGGAAATGGAAATCAAACCACTGTATATTGATCATTTTGGCTTAAGTTAAAAAAATGTAGTAATACCAAGGGTTGCTGGGAAGAGGAGCTAAATCACTGCTGGTGGAAGAGTAAACTGGAGTAACCCCTTTGGGAAATGACTTGGCAGTTTCTACTAGAGCAGAATTTGTGCATGCCTTTTAATTCAGCAATTTCACTCCTATTCTAAACCCACCACAAATTGCATTTGCACCTGCGCTAAAACCATATACAAGAACATTCCCAGCAACACCATTCACCATAGCTCCAACGTGTAAACAGCCCAAGTGTCCATGAACAAAAGAATGGCTACATACTTGTGGTATTTTTATACAATAAAATATTCTACAGCACTTCAAGTAAAAGAAGTTTGGATACATGTAGAAACATAGATGACTCTCACAAGTGAAAGAATCAGAAACAAAATAATATGTATTATCCAATTCTGTAATATTCAAACACTTAGATCTAAATTATAAAGTTAGAAGTCCAGGATAGTGTTTGATTTTGGAGGAAAAGGAACATTGCTTGGGGGAAATTTTTTTGGATGGGGTAGGTGGCATGTAGCTTCTAGATGCTGGCAGTGCACAATTTTTTGATTAGGTGGTAATTACATGAGTGTTGGCTTTGTGATGATTCATTGATCTGTACATTTGTCTTCAGTATTCTTTTCTATGTGTGTTATTCTCCACAGCAAATTTCTGGAAAAAGAACAATATACGTTATTAAAAAGGAAACAAAATAATAAGCCTGTCAAGTATATGTACTAAAAATTTACTATACTGCACAACACCTTATAAGGTACGGTGGAGAGAGATATAAACAATAGAGAAAAGAATTCACCTGCCACCTAAAGAGATTACATAGGATAAAAGAAACCAAATATGTTTTTAACACAGGTAGACATTTTATTATAATAGTCAAATGACTTTTTCCAAGAAAACTGACATGTCTAAGGGATAATATATTCCAATGCATTTTTCAAATGAAGTTTTCATAAAAAGAAATGAGTATTCATTATTTTCTTACTAACAAAACATAAAATTTAAAACACACTGCTGATGGTCAAACCTCTAGTCTCAATTTTTATAGTTGTAAATATATTTATGTGGTAAATTTGGTTTTGTTCATACAACTAAACATTTTAAATTTCTCCTCAGTAATAAGTACTTCCCAAGTATTATAGAAAGAACTACTCAAATTATAGATACTATACATTTTATTATGGTTTGCAATATATTTTCAGCTTTCTGAAAATGCCAGTATTTTATGCAACTTCACAAGTTTTGTTTTGTTTTTTTTTTTGAAGAGTGCATTCACAAATGGCAATTGAATTCTCTTCTTTTATAATTTTAAAAAAAATATATAGATATCTTAATTGTGCTCCCAGAATTAATTCACTTGAAGGGGCAGATTTTCATTCCTGGTGTGAACTCTGGTTTCCATCTGGAGTCCTACCTACATATTTCTCTTTGGAAAAAAAGTCCATTTTTATTTTTATTTTTAAAAGATTTTACTTATTTATTTGACACAGAGAGAGAGAGAGATCACAAGTAGGCAGAGAATCAGGCAGAGAGAGAGGAGGAAGCAGGCTCCCTGTTGAGCAAAGAGTCCCAGGTGGGGCTCGATCTCAGGACCCTGAGACCATGACATGAGCTGAAGGCAGAGGCTTAACCCTCTGAACCACCCAGGTGCCCCAAAAGTCCATTTTTAAATGGCACACTGAGTGCAATTTATTAACTACTGTCCTCATATTTATTTTTAAATATAGGATTACTTTTTGTAGGCACTGTGGCTAATTTAAATAATAAAATAAGACAAAATTAATAAATTCATATGGCATATGTAACTAATAACAGTTACAAAAGAAATTATTATTTCCCATTATTCTGATAAGGATTCAACTCAGTTTTTCTGGATATTTTCTTCATTTCTTCATTTGTTTCTTCTCTTGCCTTTTACCCCTGTTCACATCACTCATCTCAGGAACCTCTAAATTCCCAGATCAGGCTTGCCCCATTGTCTAATATGAGTCCTTCTCATTCCTTTCTCCAACTCACTAAAAAGCCTTCTGGGGTGTTCTTTGGAAGTCACAGAATGATTTCTGCAAAATCTTCACGTCCTGAATCTCTTCTCCGAATATTATCTTCTTGCTCTAACTGGAACCTGACTTTCCTCCAGCATAAAGATTTCTTCACCTCCATTTAAAGTGGTGACTATTCTTTCTCCCCAACCCCTTTCACCACTGTCCATATGGGTTAAGAGGATATTTCCTTGCTCATCATTGCCAATTCCAAATCATTATCCCTCTTTGCTCCTTGAAATCAATTGTATGCTACTGTAACTCCATGTGGGATGTATTGAGAATTCATATGGAAGGTGTAGTAGGCTGAATAATGTACACCAATAGATATCAGGTCCTAATCCCTAGAACCTGGAAATGTTACCTTATAAGGAAAAAGAGTCATTGCAGTTGTAAGTTAAGGATCTTGATATGAAGAGGTTATCCTTGATGATTGAAGTGGGCTGTAAATTGAGCTACAAGGGTCCCTTATAAGAAAGAGGCAAAGGAAAATTGGACACACAGAAGAGGAGAAAGGCACGTAAAGATGGAGACAGAAACTGGAGTGATTTGACCACAAGCAAAGGTATGTGGCAGCCACAAGAAACTGGAAAATGAAGGGAGTGGATACTGCCCTAGAGCCTCTGAAGAAAGGTTAATATGGCTTTTAGCATGAAGAGTAGTGGACGATGACCTGAGATAAAGCTGAGAGATAGTGAGGGACTAGATCCTGTTAGGCCTGGTGGACCATGTTAGGGTTTCTTCATCCTAAAGCAAAGGTACAGTTATTGGATATTTTAAGCAAGGGAATGATCTAATCAACTTTGTATCTTAGGGATATCGCCCTGCCTAGAGAAGGGCTGTTATGTGGAGGGCAGCAAGAGAGGATGTATATAGAGGGATTCAACACAGCTCTATGAAAAAGGCAAATAATCCAGTAGAAAAAAAACAAAAACAAAAAACAAAACAGTAAGCACTATAAACAGACAACTCACAGAAGTACATTGAACAGTAAAACTTTGGGAAATTATTTTGCCTTAATTGAGTTGAAAAAGCTTAATAGTTAATGAAATGCAAATTAGAACAATTAGGACATTATTTTTATTCATCAGTGGGGGATTAAAAATG
This sequence comes from Lontra canadensis, assembly GCF_010015895.1. Lineage (NCBI taxonomy): Eukaryota > Metazoa > Chordata > Mammalia > Carnivora > Mustelidae > Lontra > Lontra canadensis. The sequence goes on along the minus strand of NW_022630995.1, from coordinate 12,395,565 downwards.
GCAAGTTGAAGAATGCAAGGAAAGTAGTAGGTTGTTACAATCTATATGGGATTATTTTATAATATATGTCAAAATTCAGCAGTAACATTTCTAGATAACAATCCTATTCATATATTTTCAAATATGCATAAAAACGTATTATAAGTATTATGGCAGAGACTAATAACTACCAGTAAAATCCTTTTCTCTTAAAAAAAAAAAAATCCTTTTCCTTTTCTAGCTGTGTACTTTCCAGCCACTGTTTACTTAAATGTGAACGTGTGACTGATTTGCTCTGCAGTGGCATGTGAGCAGAACTCATGTGTACTGTACTTCTGGTGCAGGGCTTTTAAGAAAAGTAAGTGTACCTCCTCCATGATCACTTTCTTCTTCTGTAGGCTGAATACAAAATGATAAGTGTTCCTCATGGATGGTAGAGCTCCATGATGGAAGCATCCTGGGTCCATGAAACACTTTTTGAAGAAAATCACTTGGTGATGTGAAGCCCCTGTGTTGGACAATCATGTGAGCAAGACATAAAATTCTATTATGCTTGAGACATTATGTTTTTACTTTGAATGTTATAACAGTTTTGTGTTATCTAGAAAATGCAATATGTTCCCTGCAGCATTCTGTTAATTAGAGGAAACCAGGAAGAGCTAAAGCTATCCATCAATATAGGAGTTGTTATATAAATTATAGGAAATCTAAGTAATGTTTTCAGCACATAGAATGAAATTATTCAAAGTTGAAATTTTCATGTTGGATATCTAACAATTTCCTTATAAGTTATTAACAAATTATTTTTAAAGTGTCATTTTTAATAAGAATTAAAAAACAGATGAAGCAATTCTCAAAAAAAAAAAAAAACCACACACAATGATGCATTATTTTTAAGAGTTATTTTAATTCTTGCTTACTACTTTTTTGGCACTTAAAAAGCAAACATCACAGACACTCCCCATTGATCCTTATTGAAAATCAATTGCAGACTAAAAAATAGCCACAGGAACTTCATCTACTTAAAAAAGAACACATACCTTTCTTCAGGAAATAATAACAAAAAAGGCTTAAAGATACTGTGCCAATTGTTTGATTTTTAAAATTAAAGCAGTAGCTAGTTCATTTCTACATGTAATTTACATAAGAAAATCACATAGTCCTTTTTTGTCAGGTTTATGACCCAGGAATGCCTTTCTCAAAGACCTGAGAGCCTTATCCTTGAAATGCAAATATCTAAGGGGTGATACTCCCATCTCCCATTTTCCATGGGAGGGTAGGAGCCCAACTTCAGCAGCACCTTACTCCTATTTGTAAAATAACATCCTGTCACAAAGATATGAAGAATTTCATTTTTGTCTGGATGAAACCAATTAGCTAACACAGATAGTCACCTCAATTACCAGGTGAAGTTAGGATGAACCATGTCTGACTAATAGAACTTTCCAATTCTGCCAATACTGTCTTCTCTTCCCAGTTTATAGCCAGCAGTTTTATCCTCCTCCATATTCTTTTCAGACATTAGTTTCACTATATACAGATGCTGCTGGAAGCGTGAGATTTCAACAAATAATGTATTTCCTATTTAAATCCTGAAAACTTTTATTTCATTATTCCCATGCTTGGCATGGTTTAGAAATCTCAGAAATAGAAATTGAACTAGAAAAATAATTAACTACCTAAAATATTAAGAGAAGGATCTGCATTTATGGCTGTTATGTATTCTTTTAGTGTCTACTATAAAACAACTTCTGTGTTTCTCCTCAGTCTGCTTCCTTTTGCAGGAAGAAAACTGAAAATCAAGAGTATCTATTCATTTACACCACCAGAAGTGCTAGAATTAATAAGAGAAATATTCTAGTGCTGATAAAGGCATCATTGCTGTGCTGTGTGTCTGATACAAGTTGTTTCTTTGAAAATGTTTTGTGAATTTCTTGAATGTCATAAAATTAAATTACTAAATTCTATATGTTTATATAAAAAGATATTAAGATAATAGCCCTATTATTAATATAGTGCCTTATTGTAGTAGAATTGATGTGGGACACAGAGACAGAAGAATAATTATTAAATTTCCTTACCTACTGACAAGCCTTTAAAACAGGCAGAGTAACCTCCACCTTAAGGCTTTGCTAAGGGCAAAGGACAATCCTAGCCTGACCAACCCCTACCCCCAACCAGGATCCTGTAAGTCTACTTTAACAATTCCTTTAGGAAACTTTATCTCTAAACCTCCAAGATAGTGTCCACAATCATTCCCAAGCATATGGCCCACTAATATACATCTAAAGGGTCTCATGAGAAGTTTTTATTACTGATAATGAATAACCTTTTCCCCAGACAATAGCTAGCCCTTCAAGGTCCTAGAAACCTTGCTTCCAAAATTCCTTAGAGACTTACACCATCCCTAATCCCCCTCCCCAATTTACAAGTATATAATAGACCACTCCTCACTTGCTGCCCATGGGTCCTGTCCCCGTGCTTTAATAAGCCACCATTTTGCACCAAAGATGTCTCAAGAATTCTTTCTTGGTCATGGGCTCCGGACCTCACCCCACTGAACCTCACCTATGTTCTAGAACTTCATCAGAATATATGATTGGCCTTACATAGTTTCTGAGTGGCCAGTAGGGATATAGAAGGATAATGCAGCAGGAGAGGTGGTAAATGTAGAACTGTGCACCAGAGGAGGTTAGGGTTGACAACTGGTGTGTGTTTGAGTAGTAGACTATGTAAGATTGAGAAAGAAATGGGAAACTACAAACATTTTGGTGCTATATTAACTCCTTTTATGTGTGAACTATTTGCTTTCCCACCTCTAGAGGCTAGGTTGCCAACAGGATTGATTTTACTGCCTTGAAGACACTTCACAGGGTTTGTGACTGCTGGGGTTCTAATTTATATCAGGAAAAAAAAATAGGCAATGTGTTCCACCAGGTAATACATGTATGTTTCAATAGTAAAATGTAAGAATTGATATTTGAACTTCTTTTAAAAAGTATTAGTGAGCCATTTGAAAAAATCAAGTTGAAAGATAACTGATGACAGGTCTTTCAAAACCCTTCCAATATACAACATCGATTTCTGCCAAAGCTGCCTGTAAGCCCATGTTCATCAAAGAGTGATCTGCCAGCAAATGATTATTTAAAATGCACATTCCTGGGCACCCCCAGCCCAAATGTATGAGGGTTTGGGAATGGGGTCCAAAACAAATTGTTGACAAACGGGCCTGGTTAAGTTTATAGACACTGAAATGTGAAAAACATTGTTCTAAGAGTATTTTAATGAGTTATAACAATAACAACAACAAAAATCTCCAGCAGCTAAGGACATTACTGTATATCCTTTAAAATTGTACAGGGTTTTAATCCTGAAAGGATGAGACCAGTGGTTTTTGACATGTACTGAAACTAGTAAAAGAATTATTAGTGTCCCCTTGGGTACCCAGCTGCCAGATTTTTTAAGAATCCAAATAAGGTCTGCGGTTTAACTAATAATACTGGACTAATGTTATTTCCTATTCTTGGTAGTTGTCTTATGGTTACACAAAATATTTACATTAGACACAGTGGGGTGGGTAATTTAATAGAACACTTTTTATTGTTTTTGCAACTTTCTATAAGTCAAAAATTAATTTGAAATGAAATGTTTTTTAAGCCACTAAATCCTTTGAATAATCCTCAGTAAATCTTATTGCAGAAATAATAAATAAGTCCAGTATTTTGAACTACTATGGCTGTATTGTCAAGCCTAAAAATTAAATAGCTGGTTATTTTACCAGCAAAATGAGTTTATTAGGAAATAGAATATTGCAATTCAGGATAAGCCAACCAAGGCACACCTTAGGCAAGTCTGAAGAAACAAAGGGAAGGCTTTTCTAGGTCCATCCCTTTGTACCATACCTAGTTCATAGTATAACAGAGCTATGGTGATTGCTCTCTTCCTAGAGCAGGTCATCCTTCTAAATTTTATTTTAGGCAGTTGAGGGGGGAAGTAAAGAGCTCTTCCTGAGTGTGCTGGGTTTTAGTGGGTTTTTAATCCAAAATAGATGGCTCATCCTGGGACCACCCGCTCCCCTTAGGAGACCAAATATATATTAATTAGTATAAATCACAATATCACAGTTGGATTAAGAATACATTATTAAAATCAATTCCACATGTTTCTTTTTACCTTTTTAAAAATATATCTACTAAAAAATTAAAACACATGTGTGGCTTACATTATATTTCTGTTAGCACTGATCTAGAGATGATAGTCACTTTTATTATTTTGGCTTATTTTTTAATTGAACCTTTTAGAATGTAATGAGAACTTTGAAATCTATTCTAAGTTTGGTGGAAAGCCATTATAAGGTTTTAAAACAGAAAATGATGTGACCAAACATATTTCAAAAGGCTCCAAGTGGTGGTTGTGTAAAGCAAGAAACGAAATGTCAAGGCTGAGTAGGAGCAAGAAACAGAAAGTTAAAAGGTCGTTGTGGTTGTCCGGGTGAGAAACATGGCTATTGGGACTGCAGAGGTCATAAGAAATTGTTGCAGTCTGTTATGTTTTGAAAGTAGACCTGGTAGGATCCACTAATGGATTAAATGTGGTGGAAAGTGAGCAATTGGCTGCATGGTGATGCCACTGAGATGGTAACACTCAGAAAAATATGGAATGGAAGTTGGAAATCAAGACCTCATTCTCAGACACGCCCTATTAGAGAGGGCTTTTAGGTCTATGGGGAGCTGTTAAATAGACAATTGCTTTTATGGGACTGGAGTTCATTGAAAAGGTTGTAGCTGGAAATACAAATTTTGGGAGTTGAGAAAACTGGAGACCAATTATTGTCACTGAATGGCCAGACAAGTTGATTATTCCAATTGCTGTCTAAAGAGAGTTAGCTGCAGATAAAGGTTTCCAGTTACCGAAGGAGTAAGTCACAGGGATGAAATGTACAGCATAGGAGATACAGTCAGTGGTGTTGTAATAGTGTGTGTAGTGAGAGATGGTAGCTACACTCACCGTAAGCATAGCATGATGTAAAAACTTGTCAAATCACTATGTTGTACACCTGAAACTAATGTTAGCATTGTGTGGCAACAATATTTCAGCAAACAAATAAAAAATAAGCTGCAGGTTAATGGATGTGCCTTGTGAACAGGAAGCTAATTGTAAATAGCAAAAGCTCAAATAGAATGAAAGATTTTAGGAAGCTACTCTGCTATTATAAATGCTTTCATGTTTATTTTTCCAGAATGAACTCTGTTCCACAGTAGTAAGAACAACTGAAAATGATTACTGAACTAATGAATCTAATGTCTCTGGAATTTTGGAGCTTCAGAGAATAAAGGAAGTAGCAAATGATAGTCTTTTCAAAAGGAAACATAATTAATTTACAAACAATGGACAAGTGAGGTTGAGTTTAGGCAAAGTTCTAGAGGATGTTATTATACTAAAAAAATTTCAGATGTGGGATGTGAGAGAAAGAGAGGAGTCGAGAGGTTTAGAGCCTGAACAACTGGAAGAATGGCATTGACTGAGACGAGGAAGATATTGGGTATCACATGTTTGGAAACAAGACATGTGGTGTTTGAAATGGTTACTAGACATCTTAATGAAGATACAATAGGCAATTGGACATAAGAATTTGGATTTGAGGAGAGAGTTCTGTGGTAGAGATAAGAATCTGGAAATATCATCATGTAGATGGTATTTAAAACCATGAAACTGGGGGCACCAGGGGGCTCAGTCAGTTAAGTGGCTAACTTCAGCTCAGGTCATGATCCCAGGGTCCTGGGATTGAGCCCCACATGGGGCTCCCTGATCAGCAGGGAGTCTCTCTCCCTCTGCCACTCCCCCTGCTTGTACGTTCTCTGTCAAATAAATAAATAAAATCTTAAAAACAAAAACAAACAAACAAAACAACCCCCCCCAAAACAAAATATGAAACTGAATGAGATCACCAAGGAAGAGTAACAAGGTTTTAGACCTGGAGTCAGCCAATGTTAGGAGGTCAAGGATGAGGACGGCAACCAGAAAATGAGACTCACCTATGAGTACAAAGTCTGAGAGTAGTAGGAAATCAGGAATATGCAATGCCCTGAATGAAAAAGAAGGTTTAGGAAGGAGGAACAGAGATTAATGGTGCCAAATGCTGTATGAGACATTTAAGATAATTTAAGATAACTTAAGATAATCTACCATTATATTTAGCAACATGGAGACTACCAATGTCCTTGCAAAGAGCAGTTTTAGTGAAATTTTGGAGCCAAAATTTGATTGAAATGTGCTTAAGGAATAACAGAAGGACAGGTATAGGAGACAGTAAATATAGACCGATTTCTTCAAAAAGCTTTCCTGCAAAGTCTTGGAGCAACAACTGGTGGAGAAAGTGGAGTCAAGATAATTTTTTTGGGTGTATGTGTGTTTGTTTGTTTAAGATCAAGGAAATAACAAAAAGAAAATGACTAAGTAGGAAAGGGAGGGAAGAGTTGCAGGAGCAAATTACTTAAGTAGGTGAGAGAAGATGGGAGCTGGTATATAGGTGGAGGGATTGGCTTTCAATCAGATCCCCTGGGGCAACAGGTAGGAAGGCCAACTGTCAGGAGCAGCTGCTGACATGGGAATAGAGGTGGTGAAGGGTTTCTTCAGAGAGCTTCAGTTTTCAGTGGAGGAGGTGAGAAGCGAGATCATCCATGGAGAACGGGGATGGAGAAGGAGGCATCACGGGAACTGAGGAGAGGAAAAAATGTGAAATAGACATCTAAGAGAACAGGAGGGTGAGCAGCGAAGGGTCACATGATGTTGGGGAAGCACCAAGAGTCTACTGGAGGCTTGTGATCCTGAATTTGAAGTTAGACCTGTCAGTGTGGTTTTGTATTTTTCTCTAAACATGTTCAATGGCATGGTATAGGAAGAGAGTAGGTGGAGATTTGGATTTTATCAGGGTTGTGGTAAAAAGCAAGTGTCATATGGCGGTGAAGCAAGAGAGAAGTCCATGAGTCAAAAGTATGTGTGGGGATGGGCTGTGGTATTTACCTAAGCTGGGTACAGCTGTGCCAAAGTGGTATTGATTAATGGATCAGTGTCGACTAAGGAAAATCTCCTACTTGCATGTCACAGGTCTCTGTCTTCCACTCCACCCTGAGAGTTGTACACTAAAAACTTTATTAGGACAAAAAAATTGTAGTCATGATTATTAAAATTGAGACCAACAATATGTATGAAGTATTTCCTTATACTGGAATCCATTCCACACATACAGTGTAGAAATCGATACAGATGTGTCAGAAAACCATTAAGGACATTATGTATTAAGAAATAAACAGGCACAAGGATAGGATCATCATATAATCCATACCTTTTATTCTGTATTTGATTGTGTACCCTGTGGGAAAGTGTGGGGAGCAAGATTATTTATCAAGCATTACGAGATACTTGGAGGTACTGTGGTAAAGCCCAGAATTATAAAACTTATAGCATAATACACTCAGGAAGGCAATATTATTATTTTTTTCTGTACAAAGTAATTCCTTTTTAAAAATTTCTCATGCATTGCTATGTTTGCTTATTTTTATTACTACCATCATTCTTTATTTAATAAATCTTTATTGAGTATGTGCCATAAATAATATACTTTCCTATGAACTCTGAAGTTTATAAAAGTGAATCAGTCATGGTCCCTACAGGGGACTGGCTAGTTGTTGAAATCAGATCTATTCACACATATCTAAAAGCCGTGGAAAGCGAATATATGTACAGAGAGATTAAAAAAAATGGTAAGAAGCCACCTGCAAAGAATTTGGCAGTTTCTTAAAAAATTAAACATGTGCTTATCAAATGATAATGCACTCTCAGCTATTAATCCCAGAGGAATGAATGTTCACAAAAAATCCTATACCACTGACACACAAATGTTATAGTAGCTTTAATCATGATAGTAAAAAATTGTACACAATTCAAATGCCCTTCAATGAGTGAATGGTTAAGCAAATTGTGGTATGTCCCTACCATGGAATACTACTCAGCAATAAAAGAAGGAACCACTGACACACATGAATTGATGTCAATGGAATTATGTTGAGTGAAAAAGCTAACCTCTAAAGCTTTCATATTGTATGTTTCCATTTATATACCATTCGTGAATAGACAAATTTATAAAGATACAAAACAGATTAGTGGTACCAGGTGTTAGAGACTGAGGACAGGTATAGGGAGGAAGCCCGGTGGCTGTGGGTAGCTTGAGATCAAACTATGCTATATCTTGTCCGTGGTGGTAGTTACACAAATCCATGCATGATAAAATTATATAGAATTAAATATATACATACACATATAATTGTATGTTTTTAAAACCAGTGAAATCTGAATAAGATTGATGGATTGAAGGATGATCTCAATGTCAACTTCCTGGTTGTGGTATTATACTATAGCTAAGCAAGATGTTTATCATTGTGAGAAACTAGGTAAAGTATACACAGAACCTCTCTGGATTATATTTTACAACTGTATGTAAACCTATGATTTTCTGAAAAAAATTTTTACAGTTTTTTTTTTGTTGTTGTTTGTTTTTTTTAGATGGTAAGGAATTTCAGAAAAAAGGATGTTATATCCACTTGAGGGAGTCAAGGAAACTTCAAGGAATAGTCATCATTAAACAAGAAACCAGCTCATTCTGTTAGTCTAATTATCTCTTCATTTCAAAAATATTTATTCAAACTATTATGATCAAGTACCAATTGCTTAAAACAAGATTGCAGTTTAATTACAATAGTTATAATAGATACCATTTCTTGAGCACCTACTATATTCTAAGAAGTGTGCTAAGCACTTTCCAGCAATATCTGATTTTAATCCCTACAATCAATCGTTTAAGGTAAATATCATTATCCCTGTCTCATAAGTGGGTATATTAAGGCTTAGAGTGTTCAATTAGGTGGCTTAAGTCACAAAGTTAATATAAAATCTGGATTACTTCTAAAAATCAACGAGTAAACAACAATAAAGCTGTTTTCTGCATAATAGAAAAATAAATCAATACTTATTGAAAGCCTGTTACATACAGACCACTTTACTAAGTACTGTGGGAGGAGGGATTAAAGATATAGAAGGAACTCCCTACCTCTTACACAATTAATAAATATTATTCCAGTCATGACTTCTTAGCTTTCTCCAATGAGTTAAAATAGACATGTTCAAGAATGTTGAAGCTCTTTACATGTTATCTTCAAAAGAAATTATTTTAAAAACATGATATACTGTATTATCTATTTCTCTGTGCACATTAAGTTTGAACTGTTACCCATATTTTCACTGTGACCCAACCTCTGTTTCTCAAATTTTTTTAAAAGAAAGTATCAAAAATATTTCTCTGAGTACTATGATGTCATTGTCAAATTAAACTTCTAAAATTTCTCCTTAATTTAAGTCTCTTCAAGTTTGCAGAAGAAATTACTCAATTACCTATTATAAATTTTTAGTTTGTAAACTCACCCCCAGAAATCTGGAAAATATTAATCATTATGTACATTTATACTTATTCATTTTTAAGTCACTTCAGAAAGATAAATTGTATTTTGTTTGCTTATTTTTTTATAAGAACTTAATACAGAATTTCTACTACGGTTTTTATTACTTCAAAATCCAGACATCGGTTTCCTTAGATCTTTCTACAGCTTGTAGGTGCCACCTAGAGGCCCAATTGCAGAATGTACTAAAACAGGGGAATCCATTTGGAATGGAACACTGAGAGTGATTTTGTTTGAAATGTATTTAAATTTTTGTTTAAAATTCACCACTTGCATCAATTTTGTTTTTTCAAAACATCTATTAAATGAAACAAAAAAATTTATGCAAAATATTTCACACTGTCAATTCATGTCAGTTTTCATTTTATTTTAGCCAAGCACCTAAATCTGACCCTTTCATATGCCAATATTATTTGGGTGAGTCAAAGTCAAATTTTTCCTACTAATGTTGGTTTTCAAAGTGATTATGGTCCAATACAGAACTTGGATGAGTAGCTGTATATGAAGAGGCAAGGGTAATGGAAAAATTTAGTGTAATCTCACCATGTTAACATAGCATAGATAATGGCATGAGTTGTAACTAACTTCATAATGGCCTAGATCATCTGCATGCTGTGTCTCTAACTGCTCAGTAGTTATTTACCAAAACTAAAATTATGAAAGTGGTTGATATTTGGCTTTTACTCTTCAGTTTTGTCTGCAAGCAATTAGTAATTCAGTGCTATACTGGACATAGCAGGGTGCCAGCTTCCAGGATAAATTCCTACGATATCTTCCCATCTCAGTCCAGAGAAGTCCAAGAGGTCAGTGGTCCAATCCTGGGCTGGAAATTCAGCAGCGGGCAAAGGCGTGCCATCATCTCAAAATGGAGTTCTGGCCTCCATTTGCATGACTGTATCTACACCCTAACACCTGGACCTTATTTCCTTCAAGGCTTTGTATTTGAAAAAAACTTTAAAACACAAATACAGAAGCACTTGGTGATAATCCTATTTCCTTCAATATTCTGGACTGATTCTCGTGTCATTCTCTTCTATTCAACAACAACAACAACAACAACAAATCTTAACACATAAGGTATAGTGGTTGTTTTCAAATGAATTTTCAAAACCTCAGATCTTAAAAGAATTTGAAATACATTGAATAGTAGTATTTTCCCATCTTCCCCTTCTTCCTGAACTATCATAATATCAACCAAATGGATGATATTATTATTATATATTGATATCCTCAACAGTGAAATATTAAATAAATATTATTTGCTTTAACTTAGAACAAATACATTATATAGAGTTTGTATAATTATTGTAGGCCACAGGAAAACAGAATCATCCCTACACTTATCTCTGTACTTGTTAGCTAGAAATGAAAATAAAACTGTATCTTGGTTTCTGTGCCTTTCCTTAATTCCCACTCTTTTTTCAACATTACGTATTTGGTGTTTTGGGGTCTGTTTGCTTGACCTGTTGTAACAAATGTGATCATTTTCCTCATACCATTAAGGGGGAAAAAACTCTTAATACTTCTTTGTGCATAAACATATGTAGTTCTTTCCTTTTTACATTTCCTTCCACTCTGTTCTGCCCCTTGAAAGTGGAGATTTATTAAGATGAGAGACTCTGGGGAAATGAAAGAAGGAATCACTTCAAGTTGTATATATGCATAAGAAATTTATGTCAATGAGCCAAAATTTTGATGACAAAACTTCTAGAAAACAAGTGAATGCCAATTGGGACAGAACACATCTGCAGAGCAGGATGCTCAGGGTGAAGCAGAGCTAGGAAAGAAACACACGCATCAAGCAGACAGTTTAGTTAGATGGGTCCAATCCGGGTGATCTGCAAGACTTCTTTTGGGATTCTGTCTCTCTGAGAATGGTCCATACACAAACCATGTGTTCCATTCTACTAGGGTTTTCTCTCTTAGATACAAGTTTTGGAACGGATCCAGTCCCGGAAAGCAGGCACTCTAGTGTAAATACCGGGCTTATTAGGTTGGGCACATTCATCGCCCCAGCTCACTATTCCAGCAAGATACCAAATATCTCTGGCATCTGCACTAACCAGGGGTCCTCCGGAGTCACCCTACAGGAGAAGGGAGAGATTAGTCATTAATAGTTCAGTTGATTACAGCAGTATTCTTTATTTTTCTGACTTGAGTTTAATGAAAGGGGCAGTTTCCAAAAGTTTTCAGTGCGCTCAAATGCAGAAGCCATAACTCCGTGTCAGTAATTCATATAAGGGAGAAGGTCCACTACCTAGGGTATTGGCTTACATTCAGGGGTCAGCACACTGAGATTAAAGGCATCATCTCTTTGGAGAACAGTATTCTTCTCTGGTATATCTGAGAAGATAATTCCTCATATCCCTTATCACTATGACATAGCTCCCCAAAGAAGGGTGAAGAGTCTATTACTGATAAAAGCACAGACACTAGAGTCAGACATCTGGGTTGAAATCTCAAGTCTGGTTCTTCCAGGTAGCTAAGACCTTTAATTTATATTGAATGCTCCTAATAATACCTACCTCCGGTGATAATTTTGAAGATTAAGTAAGACGATAAGTATCAGGTGCTTAGCATAGAGCCTGGCCTAAAGCAGAACTTAGTAAAGACATGTTTAAAATCAGAAATTCCAATTGTCTATGCATTGTGAACTCTAGAGGCCTGTTTCTTAAACAGGTCATAAAAACTAGGTACAAGCTGATTTTTCCTCAAAATCCCATGGTCTCTAATATTGACCACCCACTAAGTGTTCAGCACTCTATGGAGCTCTTAATTAATTACATATTATCTCATTAACTCGTGTAATTCTGGTAACAAAATGTGAAGTGAGGTTTCATTTTCTCCATTTTAACAATAAGGAAACCAAAACTCATAGAAATTAAGTAATTTGCCTGATGGCACATGCTATTCAGGGGCAGAAATGAATTTGAATCCACAGCGATCTAACTCAGAAGTCCAGATTTCTTGACCTGCATTGTGTTAACTTCCCTGTGCATTTACTTTTGTTCATGTAAAAATATTAGCTAATACTAACAGTAACTGAATTTGTAATAATGTGTCTGTAATTTTTAAATCCGTTAACAGTAAGTGTTTACCTATACCCTTACATGTCAAAAGATAGTAAATACGTGCACTCAGGTACGTACAAATAAATCATTTTGGTAATTGAAACCCAAGCCTATATGAAAGCACTGATTAAGATGAGGAAATAGAAGATTCCAGAGATCACAATATTTAAAGCTATCTAAGAGAAAGGTACAAAAGAGTCTGAGAAATAAGTAATCAAAGAAAAAAGATAGCAGTGTACTTAACAGCCTTACAAATTGTATCAGGTGATATCTACTGACAAGTATCAAATAGGCAAAGATTGTCCTAGTAAAACTAGTTAGCTTACACATGATTAGTGAACGGAAGAGTTAAATCAGTGTAAGATAGAGATTGTGATGGTTTATATGTGTTTTGTGTTAGGTAGGGAAGCCAGGGTAATGAGAATAGAATTATCATCTTCAGAAGAGGAAAAAGCTCTCAATTGAGCTGTTGCACAAGCAGAGGTCCTTGGGGGCTCTACTTTTTTTTTTTTTTTTAAAGAATGTATTTATTTATTTGAGAGAGTGAATGAGAGACTGCACAAGCTGGGGAGGGATAGAGGGAGGAACAGACTTATGCCTGAGGAGGGAGCCTTGGGGCTCTACTTTAATAAAATATTTTAAAAGTACCTGTGCCCTGGACTCCCCCTGCCAGAGAAACACACCACAGCTTCACTCCCTTCATGGATCCTGGCAGGTTACACTTTCTCCTCTACTCAGGGCTACCCTCTCATGTGCACTGCCTTGGCCCCAGCAAGCTGGTCCATCCATTCTGTCATTTCTCTGCGTTTTGAACAAATCCCAAGTAAGTAACCAGTCACCCTGGGCATTCTGCCTGCCCACACTATCCAAGTTATTTTTCAAGACACAATTCTGCTGCTGTTGTTAATTCTCTGGGTAAAAAGTTGCATAGCCTTTGAGGCATCTGTTGGTCTGTCTCTGGCCCTTTTTTTCCATAAATCCTGTTCTTTTCAGTGAGTGGTTTAGTGCGAAACAGGAAGTTTAATCAGGATTACATATCATAAGAGAAACTTTGAAACTAGAAGCCAAACCAGGAAGTCAGTTTAGTGGTTACAATATGAAGTAATGAAGGAATAGACGAGGGTGTTAAACAAAAAGAATGGGGGCAGAGATACATTTGGGAGACATGGTAAAAGGGAAAAATATCTCCAAAGACTTAATCGATTAGATGGGAAGAAAGTAAAAGAAGACTTCAGCAATAAGGAAACCCAGTAACAAAGGAGAAACTTGAAAATGGAAAAACAGATACAGACATACCTCATTTTATTATGCTTTACAGACACTGTGGTTTTTTTTGGTTTTTTTTTTTTTTTTTTACAAATAGAAGGTTTGTGGCAATCCTTTGTCAAGCAACTCTACCAGTGCTGTTTTTCCATTTTGTGTCTCTGTGTCACAGTTTGACAATTCTCATAATATTTCTAACTTTTTCATTATTATATTTACTATGGTGATCTGTGATCAGTGATCTTCGATGTTACTATTATAATTGTTTGGGGGTGCTATGAACTGTGCCCCATATAAGAGGGGAAACTTAATAAATGTGTGTATTCTGATTGCTCTACCAGTGAGCTATTCCCCCATCTCTCTCCCTCTCTTCAGGCCTCCCTGTTCCCCAAAGAACAATAATATTGAAATTAGGCCAATTAATAACCCTACAGGGGCCTCTAAATATTCAAGTGAAAGGAAAGTTGTGTGTGTCTCAGTCTAACCAGGAGCTAGAAACGATTAAGCTTAGTGAGGAAGTATGTCAAGAGCTGAGACAAGCTGAAAGTGAAGCCTCTTGCATCAAACAGCCAAGTTATGAATGCAAAGGAAAAGTTCTTGAAGGAAATGAAAACAGCTACTCCCGTGAACACAGGGATGATAAGAAAACAAAACAGACTTATTGCTGGTAATGGAGTTTCAGTGGTCTGGATAGAAGAAACAAGTCACCACATTATGTTAAGCCAAAACCTAATCCAGAGAAAGGCTCTAACTCTCTTCAGTTCTGTCAAGGCTGCAGGAGCTCAGGAAGCTGCAGAAGGAATGGTCAGTGCTGGCAGAGATTGGCTCATGAGGTTTAAGGAATGGAGTTGTCAGCATAACATCAAAGTGCAAGGTGACAAGGCAGCTGCCGATGTAGAAGCTGCACTAGAAGATGTAGCTAAGATAATTCATGAAGATGGCTTCACTAAACAATAGATTTTCTATTTTTTTTTAAGATTATATTTATTTATTTGACAGAGAAAAAGTCTGAGACAGCACATGCAGGGGAAGCCGCAGAAGGAGAGGGAAAAGCAACTCCGTGCTGAGCAGGGAGATGGATGCTGATCCAAGGACTCTGGGTTCATGACCTGAGCCGAAGGCAGATGCTTAACCAACTGAGCCACCCAAACACTTAACCAACTGAGCCACACAGGTGCCCCAAAACAGATTTTCAATGTAGGTGAAACAGCCTTCTACTGGAAAAAGATCCTATCTAAGACTTTCATAGCTAAAGAAGATAAGTCAATGTCTGGCTTCAAAGCTTGAAGTACAGGCTGACTCTCTAGTTAGGAGCTTATGCAGCTGGTGACTTTAAGCTGAAGCTAAGGCTCACATACCATTCTGAAAAATCCTAGGATCTTAAGAATTATGATACAACTACTCTTCCTTTGTTATAGAAATAGAGCAAGGCCTGAATGATTGCACATCTGTTTACGACATGCTTTACAAAATATTTTAAGCCGACTGTTGAGAATCACTGCTCAGAAAAAAGGATTTCTTTCAAAATATTACTGCTCATTGGCAGTACATCTGGCTCCCCAAGAGCTCTGATAGAGATGTACTACAAGATTAATGTTGTTTTCATGTCTGCTAACATATGGGCCAAGGAATAATTTTGACTTTCAATTCTTATTATTTAAGAAATACATTTTGTAAGGCTATACCTGCCATATGTAGTGATTCCTTTAAAGTAAACTGAAAATCTTCAGCAAAGAAAGCACCATTCTAGATGCCTTTAAGAACATTTATGAGTAATGGGAAGAGGTCAAAATATCAACATTAAATGGAATTTGGAAGAAGTTGATTTCAATCCTTATGGATAAATTTAGGGTTTGAGACTTGAGTGGATGAAATCATGGCAAATGTGGTACAAATGGCCACAGTCGCCAAACTGTGGAAAGAACCAAGATGCCCTTCAACAGAAAACTGGATAAAGAAGATATGGTCCATATACGCTATGGAGTATGATGCCTCCATCAGAAAGGATGCATACCCAACTGTTGTATCAACATGGACGGGACTGGAAGAGATGATGCTGAGTGAAATAAGTCAAGCAGAGAGAGTCAATTATCATATGGTTTTGCTTATTTGTGGAGCATAAGGAATAACAAGGAGGACATGGGGAGATGGAGAAGAGAAGTGAGTTGGGGGAAATTGGAGGGGAAGACAAAGCATGAGAAACTGTGGACTCTGAGAAACAAACTGAGGGTTTTGGTGGGGGGTAGGAGGCTGGGTGAGCCTGGTGGTAGGGATTATGGAGGGCAAGTATTGCATGGAGCACTGGGTGTGGTGCATAAACAATGAATTCTGAAACACTGAAAAGAAATTTAAAAAACTAAATAAAAATTTAAAAAAATAACAAAAGAACTAGAATTAGAAGTGGAGCCTGAAGATGGGACTGAATTACTGCAATCTCACCATATAACTTTAATGGACAAGGAATTGCCTCTTATGGATGAACAAAGAAAGTGGTTTCTTGATATGGAATCGACTCCCAGTGAAGACATTGTGAAGATTGTTGAAATTATAACAAAGGACTTAGAATATAAATTTAGTTGGTAAAGCAGTGGCAGAGTTTGAGATGATTGATTCCAATTTGAAAGAAGTTCTATGGTGGATAAAATGCTATCAAACAGCATTGCATGTTATAGAGAAATCATCCGTAAGGAAAAGTCTATGTGGCAAACTTCTTTATTGTCTTATTTTGAGAAATTGACTCAGCCTCCCAACCTTCAGCAACCACCACTGTGATCAGTCAGAAGCCATCAATACTGAGGCAATATTCTCTAGCAGGAAAAAAATTACAGCTCACTGAAAGCTCAGATGATGATTAGCAACTTTTAGCAATAAAGTATTTTTAAATTACAGTATATGCATTGGTTATTTTATACATAATGTTATTGCATACCTAACAGAGTACAGTCAAGTGTAAAAATAACTTTTATATGCACTGAGAAACAAAAAAAAATTTGACTCATTTCATTGTGGTAGTCTGGAATGGAACCCACAGTATCTTCAAAGTATGCCTATAACGTTTCATAATGCCTGTTGAGTTTGAGATGGCACATATACAAGTTTTAATCTTATACTAAAAACTTAAACCTTATAAATTAAAATGTTTTTGGAGTAGGTGGAAATGTGAGACTGAATTGGGCAAGAGTTTAATTCTGATTATGTAGGTTTGGAAGTCATTAAAGGGACAACTGAGTTCAGAGAAAAGATAGTTTCTTTCAGTGAGTAGATAGAGAAGAGAGAAAAATTTCACCCAAGACCTTTATCTTAATGGATAGTAAGTCTTAAACAGGGAGAGAGAAAGAGAAACCAGGATAAAGAACCAGAAATGAGTTGTAGGAGAAAGAGGAGGGAAAATCAGCACATTTCAGGATTATAGAACCCAAAGAAGAAACTATTTTAAGAAAGAGAAGGTAGCCAAATGTCACTGAGAAGGAGATCCAAGTAAAGATTTTTGCATATGATGTTATTGATGAATTTTGAGATTTTAAAGTATATGGAACCGGTCAAGTGTCAAAAATTGTGAACACTGGACCTACAATGGGGGGAAAAAACCTGGTGCCAGAGATAGGAAAAAATTGGTTTTCAGAAGCAGGAAAGCAGGGTTTTATAATCACAAAATGAAACTTTGTTCTTTCTCTTTAATTCCCCAAATTTATAAGGAAAAGGAACATTCACATCAAATACCACCATGGAAGAGGCATTGTAGAGTAGAGAGCATATTTACAGATGAAATTATATGACATCTGGGATTTACTTCAAAATAGATCTGAAAAAATAGGGTGGAGAAGGAAGAGATGAGAAGATTGTGTTAAGATATATATGGATGAGGGACGCCTGGGTGGCTCAGTGGGTTAAAGCCTCTGCCTTTGGCTCAGGTCATGATCTCAGGGTCCTGGAATCGAGCCCCACATTGGGCTCTCTGCTCGGCGGGGAGCCTGCTTCCCCCACTCTCTCTGCCTGCCTCTCTGCCTACTTGTGATCTCTGTTTGTCAAATAAATAAATAAAATCTTAAAAAAAAAAAGATATATAGGGATGAAGTAAAATTGGCCATGAGTTGATAATTGTTGAAGCTAGGTGATGAGCACATTGGGGTTCATTATATAACTCTCTTTACTTATACATACATTAGAAACTTTCTGTAATAAATAATTTAGAATACGAAAGAGTCATACAGCTCTTCCTTTCAGACTTTTAGGAAGGAAGTAACCATAAATAGAAGCTGAGATATTTGAATAAAAATCATAAATGATGATCACAAATGCAAAATCATATGTTTTGGTAATGTTAGAGGCAAGTAAGACCAGAGATTAAGGCAAGAGAAGATCTAGAATATCTAAACTATGATTCTATGACTATCAAGAAGCCAAATAAAATATAATTCATTCTTGCTATCCATAGCAGTTCTTTTTTATGAAGTTGCCATAAACCCTGAATTAGTGAATACTGAATCATTGCGCCAGGGGGAAATAAAGGGTTTGATTTCCATGAGCTTCTGGTCCTATCTTCATCAAATGATCAACACATAACCGTATTTTATGTATGTTTCACTTAAAGACACATTAGGATCTATTATTAATTCATTAATGTGGAACTCATAGCCAACAGCACTGTAACTCATGTCTGTATGTCGCTTACCTAACACACAAATTTTCTCCATATGGCATATCATAGTCTTCTTGTACCTTACTTCAGCACTACACTTGGGGACTATTTTAAACAGTGAAGTTACCAACAAAAAGCACAAAAATGAGGAAAATGTGGCACTAAATAGACCAAAAAAGAGACACAAATTTATGGTATGAGAGCTGAAACAAGAAGGCAGCGCATCTCCTTTTTGACCTCAGGTGGGAACATGCACATTGGGTGACTCAAATTTTTTGCCACTCTGCTTAGGTTCATGAATGAACACAAAAGTGCCTTGATAATTGATTTGAGATTTACAAACAAATTTTAGTAAATATGTGAATTCATAGGCACAGAATCTGCAAATAATGAAGACTATGGGTATATTTTCATGTGTGTCTTTTATTAAATTGGTTTTATTTTAATATTTTATTCACAAGATCAACTTGAATTTTCTGTAGAATTTTGTAATGGGAACTATCTATATTGTCCCATGTCTTCCTCCAGGAACAATCAGGGTCTCAGAATGGACAAAGAAACACAATGAGTTAAGTCTAATCTTGAGTGTTTGCTAGGAGTGTGGAGGAAGGTCAGCTGGGTGAAAGAGTTTAATGTAGCAATTGAACAATGCTGAATTGACTGACCCAGAGGTAAATGTTGGGAAAGGACAATGATGAAGTCAGTCATGGATTAAGGGAAGTAAAGTCAATGAAAGAAAAAAAAATGTAGTGTATATGTGAGAGAGAAAAAACATGAAAAGTTGAAAAAATTCTTAGAAATGAATAATATACCACTGTATGGATCTAGACTGCAAAATATACAGAATAACATGTAATTTCAAAAACCAATTTGAAACTTATAGGAGTGCACATTAAACATAAGATCTGTCAAATCACAAAATTAAAATTATAGGAGTATTTACAGTTGTACCCATGGAATCAGTATTGGCCTTGATTCCATCAGCAATGTAGATGAAGACATAGAGATCATAGCTGTCATAGCAGGCAAACAGTGCTAGCTTGTGTACTGGAAAGCAAAAGCAGGGTTCAAAATGATGTCTATGCTCTGGACCAAGATAGAATAGAATTACTTATTTTTTTTACCCAAACTAAATTTAAAAGATAATAATTAATTAATTTAAAAAATACTGGACTTTAGAAATAAATATAAAAAACACTGAAAAGTAGACAGAAGAAGCCAGGGGACCTAGGAACCTGAGGACTCAAGGAATGATAAAACAATAAGCTCCCTGAATTTACTTTTTTGCTCTATTTATCCTGAACATAGAGCTTATAAAAATGTTAATCTAGCAACCTGCCAACAGATATGGATGAAAAAGTAACCCCGTGAAAACCTTTCTTTCTCTAGTCAAAGAAACTAAAGTGGGGCAACCTATGAAGGACAAAAAAACCTTTTGTTTTTTATTTATATATACTTTTAAAGATTTTATTTATTTATTTGACAGAGAGAGAGAGAGAGAGAGGGAACACAA
This sequence comes from Lontra canadensis, assembly GCF_010015895.1. Lineage (NCBI taxonomy): Eukaryota > Metazoa > Chordata > Mammalia > Carnivora > Mustelidae > Lontra > Lontra canadensis. Next base: position 12,375,588 of record NW_022630995.1, on the reverse strand, counting down.
GCAGGGGGAGTGGGAGAAGGAGAATTAGGTTTCCCACTGCGTAGGGAGCCTGATCCCAGGACACTGGGATCATGACCTGAACCGAAGGCAGATGCTTAACAACTGAGCCACCTAGGTGCCCCTGGAGGACAAAAGCTTTTAGGTACTACCTGCTCTACTCCAACCATACACAGAAAAACTGTGGCCCTATCCTAACCCTCATCAGCAAAGGCAAAGTGGGGAGCCTAGACTTCTATCCCTACCAGGCTGTAAGAAGGTCCCCTCCTCCACCAGAGAAGGCTGAGTTGGAAACTAAACTTTGATTTCTGCCAGGTGATAATGAAACCCTTCTCTTTCTTTCCTATGGTGACCAGCTGGAGAGCATAGACTATAACCCTGTAGAAATGAGGCCTACATTTCTCACTTAGGGTGGTGTCAGAGGAGACCTAGTGCAAAGTCAGGGCTATCCCCACTGCCAACAGTAATGAGGCCACTACCCCATGATGTCTGTGGAGGCCTCAAAGGGAGAAGTAACAAGGTTCTCCTGGCCACACTGGTATCAGAGGAAGCTTAATACAGAGCCTAAAATTCCACCTCCATCCAGCAGTAACAAAGCTCTTCTCCCCTAGTTGGGTGTCAAAGGAAGATGAATCGGAAATGAGGTAAAACTTACCTATTCCAACCAGTGTTATGTGAGAGGAAGCATGCTAAAACAGAAGAATTTAAATAAGATCCAGAGTTTTATAATACTCAAAATGTCCAAGATATACCTGGAAATCACTTATCATACCAAGAACCAAAAAATCTCAACTTGAAAGAGAAAAGACAATCAACAGATATACTGAGATGAGACAGATAGTGGAATTTTCTGACAAAGATTATAAAGCAGGCATTACAAAAATGTCTTAATGAACAATTACCACTGTGCTTGAAACAAATTAAAAAATAAGAAGTTTCAGCAAAGAAATAGCAGATATACAGAAGGATCAAATACATATACTAGAACTGAAAAATGAAATAATTAAAAACCTGATTGGATGGGCTCAATAGGATAAAGATGACAGAAGAGAGAATCCGTGATCTTGAAGATAGAATGGCAGAAATTACACAATCTGAGCAATACAATCAGGAATGGGGGTGGGGGAAATGTTCATCATCACTAGCCATTAGGGAGATTCAAATTAAAACCACATTGAGATACCACCTTACACCAGTTAGAATGGCAAAATTAGCAAGACAGGAAACAACATGTGTTGGAGAGGATGTGGAGAAAGGGGAACCCTTTTACACTGTTGGTGGGAATGCAAGTTGGTGCAGCCACTTTGGAGAACACTGTGGAGATTCCTTAAGAAATTAAAAATAGAGCTTCCCTATGACCATGCAATTGCACTACTGGGTATTTACCCCAAAGATACAGATGGAGTGAAAAGAAGGGCCATCTGTACCCCAATGTTTATAGCAACAATGGCACGGTCGCCAAACTGTGGAAATAACCAATATGCCCTTCAACGGACGAATGGATAAGGAAGATGTGGTCCATATACACTATGGAGTATTATGCCTCCATCAGAAAGGATGAATACCCAACTTTTGTAGCAACATGGACGGGACTGGAAGAGATGATGCTGAGTGAAATAAGTCAAGCAGAGAGAGTCAATTATCATATGGTTTCACTTATTTGTGGAGCATAACAAATAGCGTGGAGGACAAGGGGAGATGGAGAGGAGAAGGGAGTTGAGGGAAATTGGAAGGGGAGGTGAACCATGAGAGACTATGGACTCTGAAAAACAACCTGAGGGTTTTGAAGGGCGGGGGGGTGGGAGGTTGGGGGAGCCAGGTGGTGGGTATTAAGGAGGGCACATATTGCATGGAGCACTGTGTGTGGTGCAAAAACAATGAATACTGTTACACTGAAAAGAAATAAAAAACAAAACAAAACAAAACAAACAAAAAAAGGAAGCTCAGGGACCTCTGAGACTATGACAAAACAACTAACATTCCTATTATTAGGCTCCCAGAAGGATACAAAAGAGAAAGTGGAGCTAGGAAATTATTCAAAGAAATAATGGTAGAAAATTTCCCAAATTTGTCAACAGACATGAATCTGCACATCCAAAAAGCTGAGTAAGGATATTTTATTTATTGCTATAAATAAATAAATAAACAAACAAACTGAGTAAACCCGAAACAGGATAACCCAAAGAAATCCATGCCAAGACACAATCAAACTTTTGATAACTAAAGAGAAAGAAAAATCTTGAACACAGCAATGAAGAAATGGCAGATCATCTATAGGGAAAAAACAATTCTAGTAATAGCACATCTCTCACCAGAAATTCACAGAGGCCATGATCTAAATGCTGAAAGAAAAGAACTGTCAATCCCAAATTCTATATCTGACAAAATTATGGTTCAGGAATGAATAAGAAATGAAGAATTCTGTAGACAGAAAAAGTGAGGGAATTTGTCATTGGCAGATGTACATTAAAAAAAAAGGCTAAAGGAAGTTTCTAAAACAGTAAGGAATGGTAAAAAATCTTAGAAAACCAGGAAGGAATAAAGAACAAAATTATGAATAAACAGACTTTCCTTCAACTCTTGAAGGAAAGTGGAACTTGAAGCAAAAACATTATCTAATGTTGTTCTCAATGTATATAGAAGAAATATTAAAATTTACATCAATACTATCATTATAAATGTGGAAACATAAAGAGGCTTAAGGGGAAGTAAGTTTTCTATTCTACACTACACTTGAACTAGTAAAATCTCAACACCAGTAGACTGTGATAAGTTATGTATATACAACTGAGAGGAACCACAAAAATTTTTCCACAGAGATAGATAGCCTAGTCAAAAATACTAATAGATAAATCAAAATGGAATTCTTAAAAAAAGCTACAGTATGATTCTATTTATATAACACTCAAAATTACAAAACTGTAGAGATGGAAAACAGATTCATGATTTGTAGGTGTCCGTGATGAAAGAGTGATACAGGATTTACATTGGCCATAGCAACTGCTTTTTAGATATGTCTCTAGAGGCAAGGGAAACAAAAGCATCTTCATCATAATAAAAAGCTTCTGCACAATGAAAGAAAAAATCAACAAAACTACAAAGAAACCTCCAGAATGGAACAAGATTTTTGCAAATTACGTATCTGATAAAGGGTTAGTATACAAAATATATTAAGAACTTATAAAACTCAACACCCCAAAAATGAATAATCCAATTTAAAAATGTACAGAAGATGGGGTGCCTGGGTGGTTCAGTGGGTTAAGCCTCTGCCTTCAGCTCAGGTCATGATCCCAGAGTCCTGGGATCAAGCCCCGCATTGGGCTGTCTGCCCGGCGGGGAGCCTGCTTCCTCCTCTCTCTCTCTCTCTCTCTTTCTCTCTCTGCCTGCCTCTGCCTACTTGTGATCTCTCTCTGTCAAATAAATAAATAAAACCTTAAAAAAATGTGCAGAAGACATGAATGGACATTTTTCCAAAGAGGACAAACAGATGGATAACAGACATATGAAAAGATGCTCAGCATCACTCATCATCAGGGAAATGCATATCAAAACTACAATGAGATAGCACCTCACACTTGTCAGAATGACTAAAATCAATAATACAAGAAATAGCAGGTGCTGGCGAGGATGTGGAGAAAAGGGAAAAACACTCTTTCATTGTTGGTAGGAATGCAAACTGGCTTAGCCACTCTGGAAAACAGTAGGGAGATTTCTCAAAATGTTAAAAATAAAATTACCTGTGATCCAGCAATTGCTCTTCTAGGTATTTACCCAAAGAACACAAAAATACTAATTCAAAAGGATACATGCACCCCAATGTTATAGCAGCACTATATACAACAACCAAATTATGGAAACAGCCCAAATGTCCATCAACTGATGAATAGATAAAGAAGATGTAGGAGTGTGTGTGTGTGTGTGTGTGTGTGTGTGTGTGTGTGTAACAGAATATTACTCAGCCACAAAAGAGAATGAAATCTGCCATTTGCAATGACACTGATGGAACTAGGGAGTATTATGCTAAGAGATACAAGTCAGTCAGATAAAGATAAATGCCATATGATTTCCTCATATGCAGAATTCAAGAAACAAAAAAAGCAAGCAAAGGGGAAAAAAGAGAATGTGAGTTAAACCAAGAAACAGACTCTTAACTATAAAGAACAAACTGATGGTTACCAGAGGGGACTGGGTGGGGGGATGGTTGAAATAGGTGGTGGAGATTAAGGAGTGCACTTGTGATGAGCATGGGGTGTTGTGTGGAAGTGTTAAATCACTGCATTATACACTGGCAACTAATATTACACTGTATGTTAACTAACTGGAATTTAAATAAAATTTTAGGGAAAAAAAGAAAGTGATAGAGAAATAGGTATTACTATAAAGGAGATCTTTGTGGTGATGGAATAATTCTCAACTGCAGTGATGGTTACACAGATCTGCATATGTAACAAAATGCCATTGAACTAGAAGCACACATTGCACCAAGGTCAATTTCCTAGCTTTTATATTGTACTATAGGAATGTGAGATATAACATTTGGGGAAAATGAATCAAAGAATATGGGAGATCCCTCTGTATACTTTCTATAGATCTCTAATAAATTCAAAATAAAAAGTGAACAAAAACTCTGCAGCATACTACTAGGTCAAACCACATACCTGGCACGCATCTCTTTTTCCTTTCAAGGAGCCAGCACATAACATTCTAGGAGTTATGGCACCATTATAAGATTGGGGTTCGTTACAGGTTTGAGTGTCTATGAGATCCACCTGTACTTGCCAAAGATGATTTTGACTATTACCTAAAGGGACAAAAAATAGTCTTTATATTTGTATATGTACATATATTCTATAAACCTCAGGAAAATCAAAATTATTGGATGAGATGGCAATATAGAATATGTATTTTTTTTCAGGTACAGTCATATTTTGGGAAAGAATTACTTCCTAACTACTTTAAATGAAAAATTAGGTACCTATAAGAGAATCTCAAGTTGTTCAAGGGACTTCCATCCCGTGGCAAAACTTGGAATCTTATTCAATAGGGAGAATGGTGACCTTATGATTCTCTCATCTTCACAATTGGGTATATTAATGATACCCAATCTCTTACGTGGTTAATTCCCTATTAAAAAGTTCAGCCATGTTTATTGGACACCTTATCAAGCACCATTACTACAGTAATAGTGAGGCGCTTGATAGTAACCTATAGCAATGAAGGAATATGTGTGTCTTCTAAATGACCTAGTTCACAAATAGGGTCAGAGTTGCCCAGGTCCATATTACCAACCTGCCAACATATTTTGGCATAATGACACTCCATTCTTTAAATGCCTTAGAATACCAAATTGAGTTACTACGGTTTGACTTCTCTTCAAATGCTCACCGTCATTTTGCAGTGCTCCAAATCCTGTCACAAACATCTCACTGCCTTGGTGAAACTCATGGGATGCATCAGGGAGACAAATCCTATGTACTGCATTTGTGTAGGGAACAGGGCTAGAAAGCTCTGCAACTGAAATATCATAGTCATGTGATGGATACTTATATTTTTCATGGACAAATATTCTTCTAAGGCTTCGTTTCATCTTTGGAGGGTCTATTGTTACTCCAAAGGAAACAGTCCATCTGTCTGGGTCCTTATACCTGAGGGAAAAGTACAAAGAATAAATTCCACTTTACCATACTACCAATGTAATGACATATTAATAATAATTTAAGCTGCTGGAGTCAATATAAGTTTTCTTTTTAAAATTACAGTTTCTACGTATTGAAACAAACTCTTTCTAATCTGAGAATCAGGCTCAGGAGTACCATCAGGTAGAAAAGCCACAGTGACATGGTTGTTGGAAGACACATGCCACTCTGCATCTGAGTTGTTCAGCCCAGATTGTAGGGCTTTTTGACATTTCTAGGAATCAGGGACCCCAAGAAACATATGGGAAGCATATTTTGTACAGAATGAAAGAACCAAATGTATTTTATGCACCATGTTCCCTACCCACAAACACACATTTCTCTGAAAACTGAAAGAGCTATGCATAAATATAACAAAGTGTTACTATCCTATATATACCCTATATATCCTATATATATATATATCCTATAGTATATATCCTATATACTATCCTATATACTATCCTATATATATCCTATATATCCAGGCATTTTGCATTGGGTTGAAAGGTCTCCATTCTTTGGCCTACAACTAGTCAACTTACTCAGCTGTATAATTTACTACCAAATTTCTTCACACTTAATTCTTTCTTGCCACATGGAATTTCCCCACTGAGATGAAACTGACTATCCCCAAACCCATCTCTCATAGATATACAGCAACGTTATATATATAACCCTTTGACATCAAGCTCAAAGTCAAAAGATGACGTTAACATTTCTTTAAAACTCTTGCTTCCTTTGACAACTTATTTATTTATCAATGGATAATTTATCTACATGTACTTTGAAGCCATTTCCGTTTCCAGACTATTAAACCTCTTACTAAGGATTATGAGTGCCCCCTCTTTGTGACATATATTTTATCTTTGTATTCAACTCATCTCTTTCCAACTTCTTGAGGTGGTTCCTTCCTGGCAAGCCCCAATGCACTTTGCTTATCCCCAGTCGTTCAGAAGCCAGTCATTCAGGACTTACGTTCTAAAGCAGTGAGCAGCACTCACAAGCCATGTGCTGTTAATTAAAGTCGCCCCACAGCGATGTATTCCATCCCATTGCAGGCTCGCTTGCCACGGCCATTCGCCCTCTTGTACCTGTGTCCCACCGACGATCCGCAGACTCTGACTTGCAGTTTTACTCCTCCTTGTCCCACAGCCTGCCAAGAGAGATGAGGCCTTACTTAACCGTGCTTTTAAGTATCAAATTGGGTCACTATCTCGAATTTCTTTTGTACTTTGTGCTTCAACAGTATCAAACATTTTCTCTTCTTACTTTTCCTTTAGGTAGAGCGGTTCATTAATTTAACAATTACTCATCTTGTAAGATTTAAGTCAACCATTACCTCCTCTAGGAGGCCTTCTCTAACAATTCCTCTGCCCCCAAACTGGATTAGTTATGGCTCTTTTGATTCTTCCATCATTGTTGTCATCTTCATCATCAACGTCATCATCTGTGTGTGTGTGTGTGTGTATAATTATACACATAGCTACATATGTCTGTCTCTATATACATGTATATATGCTAATATAGTTACCAGTACTAATTATATATATACTAGTTATATGTATTACATATATATACTACTTATATATATTATTTATATATAATAACATACAATGTGTAACAGGTTTTTTATATATATACACTAATTACATATACATATATACTATATATACAGTAACTCTCTCTATACATATATTACATAATTTTATATATAATGTATATAAAGTTTATAACAGGGTTTCTCAACACTGACACTATTAACATTTTGAGATGGATAATTCCTTGTTGTGGACAGCTGTGCTATTCCTCACAAGATATTCAGAAGTATCCCTCGCCTACTCATATTAGATGCCGGTAGCATCCCCCCGCGATCATGATAACCAAAATGTTAACCAGGCATGACCATGTGGGGGTCAAAATTTCCCGTTTGAGAACCACTGCTTTAGAATTATGGGTTCATGCATTAGTCTCATACATCTAGTCTCATTAGAGTATGAAGTGTTTTAGACAAGGATTATATCTCATTCAGTTTATATCCCTTTTGCCTAATATACCAGTAGCGCACAACAGTTTCATAATAAATATTGGTGGAAAGAATATACACCATTGAGGTTAACAGGATTATTCTTGTTTCTCATGTTCAATCAAGTTTGTGAATTAACCAATATTCTAAGCTGGTGAGTAGCATATTTCCTTCCATCTTTTAAGATAAATATGTTATGTACTAATTCCATAATTACCAAAGGTATCCTCTAAATCATGGTGGGGTACTCTGCTGTAGAGGAAGGGAAATACTAGGCCTAGAGTCAGTACTTTTAAAATATGGGTGAAGATATTATCTGAGCCTTTAGTAATTTTATTGATATATACTCCAACCCCATAATTGCTTAAATTTCCATAATATGAGATTAATGACATCATGCAGATTTTATTTAGTGTAGAATAATAGTAAGTTTCTGCCTGTAGCTAAAAAATACCAACATAAAGATGACTTTCATATAATCTTTAAAAAATGTTTATGAGAGTGTATTGTAGATATCTGCTATTAGAACATTGAGTCTTTTCTCCCTTTTTAAACAACTGTACAACTCATTTCCACTACACACCTGCTGGGCAGCTATATATCCACTCCATAGTTCTCCATTTTTTTTTTGTTCTTTAGTAATAAAGTGTGTCTTAATGATAAGATAAAGCATCCTGTACTTTGCACAGACCAATCAAATTTTATTCTGACCCTGTAATATCACACAAAGTAAGCCTAAATGATCTAGTGTTAACTTTTTACATTCCGGTAATGCAATTTTAATAAATATATTACACTTACAATTGTTTAGAAAGTTGTCTGTTTCTGTCTTGTTGATTTCTGAAATACACAGAAATGGTGAATAGAACAGAGCCAGCACATCAGAATTTCATAATGCCTCTGAGTACTTCAAATAGGAAAGGCTGATTAATTCCATTATAAGACAGAACCTCTAGGTTTAAAAAAAAAAAAGCAAGGCTGTTAGAATATCATAGACAGAGCGTGTTCATTGTCTTGGGAAAAGGGAGGTCCAAACAGTGTTTCTTAATCTTAAACTTTAGCATGGATAATAGTCACATAAGGAGCATCTTTAACCTGTCAATTCCTGTTCCTCTTCCCAGTAATTCTGATTAAGTAGTTTTGAGATGAAACCCAGGAATCTGAGTCTCATACCAGAAAGTAAGATGCAATATGTTCTCTTTGTGGGGAAATGCTATTCTAAATCATAGTATTGATTCCCGAAATGCAATGATATTTTTACTGACTATTATTTCAAGTTTTTTCTTTTACTAAATTCATAGGAATAGTCTCATTGTATAACATATATGAGCTTCAGGTCCATAAATCTGTTCCTCATTTAAAAATAATGTTACACCTTTCTAAAAATTTTTCTTTCTGCTGAAATTTAGAAAGACAATTTTGGCCTCTTTTCAATTCTAGCCCATGGCTCCTTAGCTTATTGACTTTTCAACAATCAGGCCCCAATCCTATGCAAACACTAAGCCAACTAACAGATATATAAATCTTTAAACATTTGGGTGCCTGGGTAAGTTAAGCTGTCAGTTAAGCAACTGTCATCAGCTCAGGTCATGATCCCAGGGTCCTGGGATCAAGTCCCATATTGGGCTCCTTGCTCAGCGGGCAACCTGCTTTTGCCTCTCCCTTTGCTGCTTGTCCTGCTTGTGCTCTCATACTCTATCTCTGTTAAATAAATAAATGAAATCTTTAAAAAAGCAAAAACAAAAAACAAACAAAAAAAAATTCTAAGCATTTAATGTCCTTATTCAATAGATTTCCAAAGGCTGAAAGTGTTCTCTTTGAATATGCCAGAATAAGAGTTCTAAATACAGAAATTTCAATGTTAATTATTCTTTTAGTATTTAATAGTGTTGATATGCTAGAAGTCTATAGTCTAGAAATGCTTCTTTTTGACCTTCTCCATTCTGGCTACTTTTGGGGGGAAATGGCCCAAATAAGAAAGTGGTCATTTTTCTTAGTAAATATTAAGTACTATCACCACTGATCTCTCCATTTCAAATAACCTGTTCTTCTCTATCTCACCCTCTTCCTAGTTCTGGATTTGCATGTTGGTACTACTAACAGAGCCAGCTTAATGGATGTATATCTATATTGGGTCCTGGACTCAGCATGATTTTCTACTTGGTTTAATGCTCACTGTCTTGAAGTTCTTGATATTTTCTTATTTTTTATATTTTTTATATTTTTTTAATTTGTAACTTGTACTTTGAAAATGAAGTCTGATAGAATAATGGGTCACGGATGGCATGAGCAGAGGAGATACGCACAACAAATGTGTCCATGGATTCTTGGCACCCCATTTGCATACATCATTTGTGATACCCTATGAACTCAAGAATTCCAGTGGATCCACAATGTTCAGCAAATTCAAAATACAAAATAAGTGTGGATATCCACCACTAAGGAACCAGGGAGCACTGACTGTCCCAGGAGGCCATGTTTTCTGTTTGAAGCAGAGCTTCCTTGGAACTCAGAAAGAAGGCAATAGCATTCTACTAAACACAAGCCACCCAAGGACCCTATTATAACCTTTTTTGCTCCCATTTCTTCTTTATATTAGCCGATAGCTTCTGCTGAAAATAATGACATAGAAGGATTTTCCAGTTCTTTCTTGCTTAAGCTAAAGGTAGAGAGCAATGGTAAAATGTGCACATTAACTACAAAGGAAATAAAAATTGTCAAACTAGCCTTGTATAGTGTTTCCATTGTTCTGGGAAGAGTCAAATTCATGCATGTGTGAACTATAAAACACAGTTGTACACATACTTAAATGCTTTTGAATTTATATTTGAAATTGACATTTTACAATATGAAGATGAATAATATAACTATTGCTAGTATTTTAAAATTTTAACTTTTTCATTTAGAATGGCATTGATTAGCAAACAAAAAATACCATGACAAGTCCAGAGAGACTATAGAAAAAAGAAAAGTCATATTTTAATACCCTCAACAATACATTTTTGTTGCTTTTTGAAGAGTCCAACATTTTGCACTAGCTAGTTCTAATTACTCAAGCCTTCCTTTCTAAGCAAGCAGGGTAGGTGATCATCAGGTCAGGCCTCAGGTTAGATCTATCAGCTTTTATGCTAGCACACTATGTTCATACTTTCTACTTGTTCCATGTCCAATACTGTGTCCACTAGTCACATGTGCCTACTGACTTCTTGAAATGTGGCTAGTCTAAACTGAAATGTGCTATAAATATAAAGTACACACTAGATTTCAAAGCCTTAGTACAAAAAAAATATAAAATGTCTTAGGGATAATTTTTCTGTTGACTACTTGTTGAAATAATAGTACTTTGATATATTGGGGTAAGTGTCACATTATTTAAATGAATCTCGTATGTTTAGTTTTGCTTTTTCAATGGGCTACTGGAATATTTCAGATCCTATGGCTAGCGCACATGATATTTCTATAGCATTGTTCTATAGCACACAACTTGACTCTTAACCAAACTTTTACTTCTACTGAGGATCTTCTGTGTTTCTTACTTTCTAGTAATGAGGATCTATCCTTGCTTATTTTGTTCTCCAATACCCAGCAACAACAAAAAACTCAAACTATTTAAATTAGTTGTAAACTAAGTATGAATAAAACAAGTATAAATAAATTATAAATTTTTCATTGGTGAATGGGCTAAGGGAAGAAAATGTAACAAGGTTTATCAATGAAACTTGAAAACAAATATGTGGATGGCATGAACCTTTCCACACATCATACTCTCAGAACATAAAATGGAAACAACAAGATGAAGGAGAAGAATATACAAAGCTACTTTCTCCATTTATAATTGGCTGCTATAGCTGAAGTGTAAGGTCCAATGCAGGAAAAGAAACCAGGCCCAGAGGTAAAGACAGACTTGCATAGGAGGCACAAGTTTAGGGTAATATAAAAAATAAATAATTAATTATGACCAATTTAATCCCAAAGAAATGTTCTGTTGGTGGCAAGAGTCAATAATTGAAGGACATCCAAAACAATTTTTAAAAAATCAGTGCCTAAGGGGTATCTGGGAGGGTCAGTCATTTGAGTTTCTGACTCTTGATTTCGACTCAAGTCATGATCTTGAGTCATGAGAATAAGCTCCACGCAGGGCTCCATGCTGGCTGTATAGCCTGCTTGAGATTCTTTCTCTCCCTCTGCCCCTCCCCTCCTCTCTACCAACCCCCCATCAGTGCCTAAGACCAAAATTAAGATGGAGCTGTTTTATGTAAGAGAATTAAACTAAATAAGAGAAATAAACTTACTTTTAATTTCAACTGATTCAGGATCTAATTTAGGGGGTCCTACAGCATCTTGCAGCTTTTCAGGTAGAACTTGTTGGATAACTTTATCAATGGCTTCAGGATCCTCAGTAGAGCGAAATTTAAAAATCAACAGCATATGAGCCAACACTCCATGTTCCTCTTGACTGTGGACCAATAAGATAAAAAAAAATATATATATATATATATGGCTTTAAAAGATATAGTTTGGAATTAGATTTACGGTAATATCACAATCTATTTTTTTCTTAATCATCCATTTGAAACATGCACAAAAAACAAACTTGTAATGTTATTTAAAAGATCCAGTTTGGGGTGTCTGGGTGGCTCAGTTAGTTAAGCATCTGCCTTCGGCTCAGGTCATGATCCCAGTGTCCCAGGATCCCAGTCCCCACATTGGGGGGGGGTGTCCCTGCTCAGTGGGGAGTCTGCTTCTCCCTCTCCCTCTGTCTGCTGCTCTGTCTACTTGTGCTCCCTCTTTCAAATAAACAAACAAACAAACAAATAAATTTATTTTTTAAAAGATGTAAAACTATTTTTAAAAATCAAAATAAAATATCCAATTTATTTTCTTCTATATTCCTATTGTTTACCACATATGAAACTTCCAAATCGGCCACCCTGATAGTAAGCTAGTACACTCACAGTCTCCCTAACACCAAAATATCTAGTTGTTAATATAGAAAGACACTCTTGTCAATCATTTAATGCTATCAGATATAGTGTATGGTCAATACGGAGTCAATTCTGGCTTTGGTTTTCAGGTTTAATTCCCTGTGGCTTAAATCCAATCATATCTCTTAAGCAATGTCATGCTCTCCTAAACAACTTCTAAACCTAAGGATATTAGAATGCTTAACCAAATTGTCTTGACTTCACCTAATTATATTTTCAAGATAGAACATTAATCAACCTTAATGTTTTTAGAATGAATTACTTCTTGGAATCATCCTTGACTTCTCTTTCTCATTCTTAGTCAGCTACTCTACCCCTTTTTCTTCACATGCAATCAGTTCTCAGAGATTCTTACTCCTCACTATATAATGTATTGACTCCTTATATAAACTGTAAATGGGAATATAAATTAGAGCCTCATTTTTAGAGGTCCATTTTGTTTATCAGTTATACATTTGATGATCCATTCTCTCTGATACAGCACTCTTTTCAAATATACTCTTGTGTATACCAAGAGATTTATACATATGTTTATCATAATCTTGTTTTTAAATCAGAAAAAATATGTAAAACCCAAGTGTCCATCAAAAGGACATTGGCTGAATCCCTGACATTATTTGTAGTGAAATACTATATAACGAGTTGTTGAGAAGATGTCTTGTGTTTCTCACCACCTTTCACTCACTGAGCAAATCTGTACAACAGTTATTTATTCTGTCTTCTTTCTCTTTGACTATTCCTATACTGGCTGACTAATAGAAACAAAACAAACAAAACCCTCTCTCTACCCCAGATATTCAATTTATCTCTCACCTTCTTATCACAGCAAACCTTGAAAGGATAAATTACACTCTGCCTCCTATTTACTTTCTTGCATTCTGCTTCCTTCCTTTCTATTCTACTGAGACTTTTCTCTACAATAATTGACTTCCTTATTGACATATCCAATGAATTCTTTCCAGTCATATTACTTGGTTTCTTGGGAGTATTTTGTCAATGCTGTAAATTTTTATCTTTCATGTCAGTGGTGCCTTTCTCACAATTTCTTTTTTTTTTTTTCCTTCTCCTTCCCTGTATATTACCTAGGATCCTATTTTTTCCCCATCTCCTTAACTATTGTTTTCTTCAGGCTTTCTTCATCATCATTTTTTCCTTGCATTAACCTTTTTCTGAGAAATTCCACTTACATCCACATGTTCCAGTACTCTTAGTTGATAATGAACAAGGCATATCTTCAACTCAGTTCCCTTTTCTTCCGCTGAGTGAGACCCTATTTCAGGTTCATGTGGTCCCGTAGTATCTCAGCTCAACATCTTTAATACTGATGTCATCTTCCCTACAAACTTGCATTTCTTCTTATTGATTTCAGAAGAAATACTAATGAGTAAGAAGAGTACTAGGAGGAAGAAGTAAACAAACTGGAAAGTGATTTGGAAGGTAAAAACCTGTAGAACTTAGTTATTCATAAAGTGTGAGGGGCCCAGGAAATGGAGGAATGTAGATTGATATCCATGTTTCCCATTAGTGTAATTGGGTTTTACTTGAGTTAGAGAATTTTCTCTGGAATTTCCATGTGAAGATGTGCATAGGCAGGTATGTAGTTCTAGAAATCAGAAAAACAGTTTGGATTGGAAATAGAAATTTAGATTTCAAAAGCATATGAAGTCATGTGGGTACATAAGACCCCTTGAGAGATTGAAATTTTTTAAATATTTTTTTTAAAGATTTTATTTATTTATTTGAGAGAGAGACAGTGAGAGAGAACATGAGTGAGGAGAAGGGCAGAGAGAGAAGCAGACTCCCCGTGGAGCTGGGAGCCCGATGCGGGACTCGATCCTGGGACTCTGGGATCATGACCTGGGCCGAAGGCAGTTGTCCAACCAACTGGGCCACCCAGGTGTCCCAAAGAGATTGAAATTTTAAGGCTGGGAGAAGTAGATACAGATCCAAGAGAGAATAATATTTTAAATGCAGGAGAATAGATGTCAGCTAAGTGATAGACTGAGAAGGAACTCTTGGAGTTTTTGTCATTGAAATAATACTGGAAACAGCTTTCATTCTATTTTTGAGAAATTCAAATAATTTGGATTTAGACAATATATTATTTAAGATCCTAATATAGTATTTTTCTTAAAATGGTGTGCTCTGAAATTCTATTTATTGATGGTTGACTATCAGATCAGATTTTCTTAGGTAAATATTTGGAGCAGAAAGGGGTAGAGAAGAAAATGGAGAAACAAGAGGTTAAGAACACCTCATCTACTACACTATTTTACATAGAAGACAATTGGCTACTAAACTAAGGGATATGGCTTAGGTCCCTATTTATGCTAATTAGTTTCCAAAAAAATTATTCCATCATATAGCCACCAATAACACCTCTGTCTCTTGAAATTATTCACCACACAAATGCTTTCTTATAGGTTTAGAGAATATATAAAGCAAATTGTAACCCATGACCTAGAACAGTTGTCAAATGAATGTTGGTTTAATTGAATTATATGATATCACTAACATTTCAAACAGTATTTATTACTGACCAAGTTCACAGCTTTAGTTTTAAATTATATTCAGAAGTCAGCATTTTAGTTCTACATACCTGAACCTGATAATGTGAGACTTGATAAATTCTTCCCTCAAAGGAGATTTATGAAATGCATCTTTCACCTGTTCCAAAAATGTTCAAAATATGTCAGTGAGAATAATTTCTGCAATTCAATTTAAAGCTCTAAGGAAAATTTAAAAACAAAACAAAGCAAAACAGAAAGCATTAATCAACATTTCACAATGCACTCAACTTGAAGAATCTTTTCTGGTATTCTACTCAGTGATTTCAAATGAACTCTGTGTTAGAAGTTATAGTATTGGGTAGACATAGTAGTGGGGCCAAGAGTGACATCTAAACTCAGAAAGATACTAAAAAGAATAAACATACTTTTTTTTTTTTTTTTTTTTTTTTTAAGGAAGAGCAACTCTTCATACCCTGAGAAGAGACTTCCACTGTAAGTAAACAAAGGAAATGAAGTAATTCTGCCAACTGATGGTTGGGTCATAGATATGAGTGTGTGACAGTGTCACACAGTTCTTAAAACTAGTGAAAAATTTGCCAGATATCCTAGCATAACCTGCTTCCAATTCAGTATTAAAAATGCTCTTAGAAAGGCCCATGTGAACTAGGATATTCAGTTTACCTAATATGTTCTGTTAGGTTTACTTCAATAAGGTAGAAAAATGCATCTTGTGGAGATATTTCTTACTACTATAATTAAGAATTCAAACCAATTTAAATTTTTAAGTTAGGAGTCAAGGTAAACATGTCAAGCATTTCTTGGTCTCAGTGTGTGAGACCAAGAGACTAAGTAATCTGACAATGACTAGAAACCAGGCTCTTGCTCTCCTGGTCTATACCGATAATTTTTCCACTTTTAAAAACATTTGATTCATTTCTGAGGATGAATGTTGAAGCCTTTAAAAGATGAGCATCCAGGGGCACCTGGGTGGCTCAGTGGGTTAAAGTCTCTGCCTTCTGCTCAGGTCATGATCCCAGGATCCTGGGATCGAGCCCCAGATCAGGCTCTCTGCTCAGCAAGGAACTGCTTCCCCCTCTCTCTCTCTATCTGCCTCTCTGCCTACTTGTGATCTCTGTCAAATAAATAAATAAAATCTTTTAAAAAAATAAATAAGTAAAAGATGAGCGTCCATGTGTCTCCTATAAACTTATGTACCCAAAAGTAGTCCAAGGTCAGATATTTGTAAATATAAAAGTACTATTCAAGTATGTGTCTGAATAGTTTCAATCTTATGGTCTTTTGCTCATGGTGTCTTCTATAGGATACAGCAGTCATATTTTGGGTCACCCTCACATTCTCAGAATTTCTGGACTCTGTTGATTAATACTGTAGCACTAGCTATGGAAGAGTGAGTGGGAGGGACATGAAAGAAGGGCTCAGGTCACTTGCATCAGCCTTGCAAAACAAACTCTCCCAAGTCATGTATTGTCAGTTTTGTTTTACTTCTTTCTGGCAGGGCTGCTTCCCATTTTTCAAAGATAAGCAAGATCAGTTGAATGGATATTATGCAAACTAGGTATCAAAAGAAATGGATATAAAGTGATAACAAATGCCCTAGAAATGGAGGAAAAAAGTGCTTACCATTGATTCAATTTTCTGGCTCATTTCTGTGAAGTTTTTAGAACCCTCTCTTCCAAAGTCACCATAGAGTTTGTTACTTGTAAACGATAATGTGCTATAGTAATTGTAGGTCTTCCTTTGATCTATGAAGGGAGAGGGAAAAAAAAAATCATACTGTTTATCAGTTGTATGTAAAGCATCATTATTTCCATGTTTGGTGATTGCTAGAAAGACTGAGACCAGAGAGAATGGCCCTACTCCAGATCATCATCTCTATCATCTTTCCTTGAGCTTCATGGTTATCTCAGAATAAAAGACAACAGCATTCATCATTATAAGATTTAGAGTGTAAAATCCATAAAACATGCTTGCTGTTCCTATGGGCTAATTAGTTATGTATTATCCATTCCTGAATTAGCCACGAGAGGCAGCAAGTCACACCATCTGAGCATAAAAACAAGAATGGACTTGGAAGTTTCCCAAGAGTAAATGCACTTTTATATTCCAAAAGTAGATTTCTCCCAAATCAGTAAAATTACATATCAATTTTGGCCACAAGTACTATAGTGTAGGAAAATTTATTTGGGGTAAAGAAGATGAGGGTAAGATGAAAATGTTTGAAGTTCAGCTAGGGAGCTGGAGCTGCCATTTGGCATAACCTTCCAGGGATACTTGGTTTCACCTGGCTCCCTTGTCACTCCACTTATTTTCTCCCACCAGCCACAGAGATTGTCTTGTCTTGCCATTGTGTACATTTTCTGCATCCAGTTAAACAGCCCACATTTTTGGCCCACTGAAAATTAATATAACATCCATCTACACATCTATACATGAAACAAGTATGAGCCCTAAGAAGATTCATTCATTCAACAAATATTAATGTTAACTACCTTTTCTATGAAAGAAATTAATACTCAATACTCTGTGTTGAGTATTAGGAATATTATGGTGATCAAGACAGTTGTGTGTGTGGTTATTGTAGGATAATGGAGTGTGCTTCACCTAATCTCAATTTCTTTCCTCTTCTTCTCTCTTGCTTCTCATTCTTTTCTTCTTCACTTGAATCCCAGAGGAAAAGGAAACTAACAGTGGGCACCTGTGTCCCAAGCATATTCATGTATCTCATTTAATTTACCATAACTCCCATGGGAAGGCAGTATTGTCCATATTTAACAGATTAAAGACTACAGTGTCAGAAATGTAAATAAATTGCCCATCCCCAACATGACATAGCCAGAAAAGACAGAACTGGGTTTCAAGTCAAAGTTTAATTCTCAAAGCACAAACCTTCTTTATATACCACTTCTTGGAGTGGGAAAAACCAAATCCATTCACCAAAGCTGTAGGAGACGTCTCTCATACATAAGAATTATGGAAAAAACTACTGGTAAATTTCAAAAGAACATCCCAGCTGTCCCAAGGATTTGGTTGGATTGACAAGGTTAAGGAACGGCCAGTGATACAAAAAGAGATGAAGGGCAGCCTGAATGGTCAGTACCTTCTGGGAATTAGCACTAAAGTGAGGTGCTAGGGAGGTTTTGCCTTTCTCCCTCTTTACTTAGCTCCCTTTCAGTGAACAGCCTTGACATGAATGGCCAGAGTGAACTGAAATGCAGGTAGGTCCCTGGAAATATACATAATCTCAAGTAAAAAAAATTTTTTTTAAAGATTTTATTTATTTGAAACAGAGAGAGAGATCACAAGTATGCAGAGAGGCAGGCATAGAGAGAGAGAGGAGGAAGCAGGCTCCCCGCTGAGCAGAGAGCCCGATGCGGGCCTCGATCCCAAGACCCTGAGATCATGACCTGAGCCGAAGGCAGAGGCTTAACCCGCTGAGCCACCCAGGCGCCCTCAAGTAAAATTTTTAATTTACTGAAATATTAGACATTGGGTCTAAATTGGGCCTAAGAATCTGCATTTCTAACCAATCCCCATATGTGATAATGCAGGTGATGGGACATAACTCCTCATCGGGAAATTAGTGTCTAGAGAAGAGAACTGACTCTTCCACAATTTAGTCCTATTTTTTTTTTTAATTAGATTGAGGGCACCTCAGTGGCTCAGTCAGTTAAGCATCTGCTTTCAGTTCCGGTTATGATCCCAGGGTCCTGGAATCAAGCCCTGCATCTGGCTCTCTGCTTAGTGGGGATTCTACTTCTGTCTCTGCCTCTCCCTTCTGCTTATGCTCTCTCTCTGACTCTCTCTCTCAAACAAATAAATAAAATCTTTAAAAAAATTATTAGATTAATAAATTTGAAATTACCATTCTAGAAGCCAAAAATGGTCAAACACCAATGATTTCATATACCTCAACCAATTAAAAACTTGTGTGTAGTCAATATTTTACTTTGCTCAATGGACTCAAACAGGTCACTAAGTGTCAATATTTCCCAGTTGCTAGAATTATATGGCATGTGTAGTTGTTGGAAAATATTATTGGGGACTATTAACAGAAAATAAGAAAATTAAGGATGAACATTAGTTTATTAACAATTTTCTGAAAAAGTTTGTGAATCTGTAATCTACAAGGATGTTGCTCATAATAGAGTCACCTTCTATCATTCAATTCACAGAGGGACAGAAATGCAGTCCCAAAGGCCCCTGAACACCAGCTGCCACACACAATGCTCTGTGGTCCTGGGCTTTATGCCAAAATAATGTTTGTTTTTCAAGGTAAGTCACCTCCATCTTAATCTGTCTGTTTCTGTAACTATTTATTTTAGTTTGGTTATTTAGGTATGCCAACTCCTAAATGCTCATGTGCTATATCCACTCTGTTCTTTGTTTCTATGTCTGAACAGAGGGCAAGTCACACATGTAAGACAGTAACCCATATCACAACAACTACTGTTTATTCAGGTGTGCTGTGTGGGCAGTATGGAAGTTGGGTGTTCCATATTACTACACTGATCATTCAAACAATAGGATGCAGGAACAGGTGACTGGAAAAATCTTGCCAGGTTTTCATTGCATGCTTGTGAGCAAGATGGCTTGGGACGAGGCAAATGGAGAAACAGTAAGAAACATTTTCTCTCACTGAGACAATGAGACCTCTAGCTTTAGTAGGAATTCTTTGTGATGTCAGACAAACCAAAGTATGCCCCCTTGAAAATATCATAGGTTTGATTCACTAATCTTTATCATTCAGTATTCAATAGATATTCATTATTTAATATGTGCCAAGATCCTTCTAAGTTCTGGGAATATTAAAAATGAACAAAACATAGTGTTAAGCATCTGTGGAGAAGAATTATGACGTTTACAATATAATGAGACTTGATATATTCCTAACAGAACTGCAGAATTATAAAGTTATTTTAGCCATTATTTTTTTTTCTTTTTAATTAAAAAGACAGTCCACAGAAATAACTAAAATATAGATACTCCAAAATTTAAGGACTTGTGTGTGGGTAAACTCAACCAAAAAAAAGTCTTTACTTTAAATATATTTTCTTTAAACTACCCAGAAATGATCTACCTTGCTTTAGAAATTGAGATTGGAATTGAGATTATGTCTGTCAGTGGAGGACAATAACCAATTTATAGATCACCTTGTCTCTTTACATGAAAGCAACTTGTGCAAATTCCCAATTAAATTAGAATCAAGTAATTAGCTTCTTTGGTTACAGTGTCTTGAACATCAAAGCATTAGCTAGTCACTAAGGGAGATATTAAGCCAATAGGTCATAGTGGAGTCAACTAATTATAACTTCAGGCAGAGTAGAGGGAAACTTCAGAAGGGTTGTTATACCCTGGAAGAACAGTCCTGAAGTACCCTGGGGACCTTTCTAATAATAGAGCAGACTCATGGTTCATCTAGCTGTGAGATACCTGATTACCACAGAATGAACCTCTTTATAATTAACCTTCTCAGCATATTCTATCCTCTTTAATCACATGCAATACATACCAAGATGAGATTAAAAACAACAGAAACAGACACTTACTAAACAATATGTAATTATGAGCATTTTTCCAGCTTACTAGTACAGAACAGAGACAACTTCTTTATGATCCTTGATTATGTAATTATTTTTTGGGCTCTCAGGATGTAAGTTGGAATAATTTTAAATCAAGGTGATTGCTCTGCATCCTCAAACAACTCAACACGTTCAACTCTAGCTCTCCCATGGTCTTCCCCTATTTAATATTTGATTATCGCTTATTAATAAACATAAAAACTAGCATGCTATTCCCAGCAGGAAGCATTGCTACATCAAAGATAGAAGAAAGAATCCTCCTTGGCTTATAAGGATTATGTGAGAGAGACAAGGCAGGTAAAGAATGCTTTGTACCAGCTCTGCCAATGAGTTATAGTCATGAATGAATAAGCCTGAGGCAAATCAAAACCACAATACACATCAGGAAATATTTGGGGGTAAGTCACATGATGCCAGGGCAGCCCGTACTTACTGTATCTCACATAATGAACGGTAAGTCCAATGCACACAGCCAGGACAATCAGGGAGATAAAGGTGATGAGGCCAATAACCCAGGGTTCCAAACAAGCTCTCTTCCTGTTCTTCACCACAGCTGGCCTGAGAAAGCAAGCAAATAAATGGGTTATATCACAGGGCACGCCACACCCACTCCTTGGGTAAAGTAGATATTTCTGGGGAATTCAGGACCCTCATGTGGTAGAATACTGTTTAGGTTTGGAACAGATTCTGGTCCCAGGCTGCTGAAGCCAATTCTGGCTCTGGTTGCCTGATCTTAGACAAGTCATTTGACATCTCTCTGCCTGTTTCCTCAACCATAAAGGGAAGATGATTGTGATAGTACCTATCTCATAGGATTGTTGTAAGGATTAAATGAATTATTACATATAAAGTGTCTACAACAGTGCCTGGCATGTAGAAAATACTTAGTAAGTGTTAGCTATGATTTATTGAGCTGATTATGTCCAAAACATTGAGTTAGGCACAATCAGAGCTATGAAAATGTTTAAAACCTGGTTTTACCACTCTAAAATCTTAAAAGGTCTATGAAATATGTTACAGCTTGATCCATTCTGTTCCAGATAAAATTTCTGTTTCTACTCTATTTTTCCGAATTATTTCCAAACAAACTTTGAGAATACACATAAGAGATTACTGGAATTCCCTTCTAGAGAACCCAAGTCCTTGTACTCTAAACTTCAGTAACACTACAGGAAATCCCTTCTGCATAGGATTCCCTCAACCTCTCCCATTTTTTTCTGCTTTCAAAAACATGTTACTGAAAAATGTTGGTCAGTTGGGTTTTTGTTTAATTAGTATAGTTGCTATTTCCTTGTGTTTTAGTAGTTGCTAAGCAAACTCAAAAGCTAGAGAAAATAAAATAATAAGTCAGAGTTGGCTAAGGAGTTTGAATATAAAGCTGTTATTTTATATTTCTTGAGGTTATAATGGTAGAATCACTGGCAAGTATGCTTATCTCCAGAGCACTGTCTGATATGTGAGGGCTGGGACGAAGTGTGGTGTGATGCTGGAGGAGCACAGGGAGGTCAGTCACAGTAGGGAGGATTCTCAATCCAACTCTTCCCCTAAAAGCTGTGTGACTTGGACAAATCATTTAAACTCTGAGCTAAGTTCTTCATCTGTCAAAAAGGGACAGTATAGACATTCAGTCTGAAGCACATGGTTGATTTTGAGATCCTGAATGAGATCATGAACGTGAAAACTTTCTGCAAGGGGCACCTGGGTGGCTCAGTGGGTTGAGCCTCTGCCTTCGGCTCAGGTCATGATCTCAGGGTCCTAGGATTGAGTCCCACATCGGGCTCTCTGCTCTGCAGGGAGCCTGCTTCCTCTTCTCTCTCTCTGCTTGCCTCTCTGCCCACTTGTGATCTCTCTCTGTCAAAAAAAAACAAAAACAAAAACAAAAACAAAAAAAACAAAAACAACCTTTCTGCAAATTGCACAGCTAATTTTGCAATAAATAATTTCTGCTTACAAGAAGCAAGGGGACTTGGTTTCCAGTTGTGTAGGACCAAGATGTGATACCATTTTGGGACCTATCACGTCATAGCTTGACTCTGCCTCGATGTTTTGTTCTGTTGGAACTTTGTCACAGAAGTCAAGACTGTCATCATTACTATATGACTCTGCCCCTCCTGAAGGCACTGAGATACAGTGAAAGGCTCTAGAGACTCTATCTGGTCTCCTGTATTGTTCCTGTGATTTTCCTATGAGACTATATAGCCAAGGACATGTCATCTTCCTCTCCCCAATCTCTTCAATGTTCAGTCCTCCCTTAAATGATATTCCAAACACCTGATCCTACAATGGCAATTACTGCAAGATAAAAATATTGCTCTATGAGGAGGTCATTAATTTTTTATGTGAAAATGTGCCTAAAAACCCTAAAAATTCATTCCTGTTCCTTCATCTCTGAATACTTGCTATTCACCTGTTGCAGAAGAAAGAAGATGTGCATAACAGACATAAACAAAACTTTGGGGGAAATATGGGGAGGGAAGGGCTTCTCAACTAATGTCAAAACATGCCAGATGAAGACTATGAATTTGTAATTATAGCAAATGTGCTGTAATTATCAAAAATATATGATCACTGTGTAGAGTTGTGAAATATGGCAGAAGTTCTAATTGTTCTATAACTTTTGATCAAAACAGAAAATTAAAACAACACAGCCATTAAATTGATGGGGTAAATCTAGAAGTATCGACATGGAAATAGCCAATGATATTTTACATTTTAAGGAAAAAATGTGCAGAAAAATATGCATTGTATGTTCTAGGTTTTTTTAAAATAATTTTTAAAAATTTTTATTTATTTATTTGATAGAGAGAGACAACATGAGTCTGGGAAGGGGCAGAGGGAGAAACAGACTCCCTGCTGAATAGGAAACCCAACTCAGGGTTAGATCCCAGGACCCTGAGATCATGACGAGCCGAAGGCCGTTGCTTAACTGACTGGGCCATCCAGGTGCCCCCATCAAAAACATTTTGAATAAACTATGAGGAGAGTCTGATTTTGAGTCCTGCCACAAACTTATTTATAGTATAATCTTATGCCAGTAGATTCAATTCTCTCTCTTATATTTTCCATGTCAAAACCAGAGATAATAATTTCAGACCCCACCTAACATGATGAACTATGTAGAGATAAAAACAGTAAAGTTTTTTTTTTATTACTTTGAGTTCACAAGCAGAAAATTATTAGCAAGGTCTATTATTATTATCATCATTATTTTAATTATTAATAATAATGGTAATGACCATACTGAGATGTTTGTCATTTGAGACTTTAAATCTTCCCTTCCCAGTCTGTATGGCATTGCTTTGCAAACTGATTCACCCTGTTTCTTAATTACTTTCTGTTGCTCTCTCAGCAAGAGATTAAGTAATGAATTAGTTTGAAGTAATTGTAGTAATTGAAGTAACTGTAGAATTGTGTTCAAATTGTGTTCAAAAAGATAGGTAAAATGGAGGAATAAGTCCATTTTACATATCAGTAGACAATTACATAATTAACCCCTCCTGTACACAAGTCCTTGTGATTATTGTGGCCTTTTGAAACTTATCTGAACCTTTTCATGTAAAATCACCTTCAGACTGGATAAATTCTAATAGCTTCAATAGTGTCAAATTTATTTCTTTCTATGATTTTTCCTTTCAATTTGTGGAGAGTTGTGAGTAGATGATGAATATAGCAGTTAAAATACAGGTACATTTTTATAAACCTAAAATTGTCAGAAGACAAGTAATATGTCCAGAGTTGTATCCAGAGTTGTACTATCACTTCTTCATGTGTCATTTTAAGAATAGTACTAAAAAGGAAAAGCAGCAACAGCAACACAAGGGCAAGGGCAAGCAAAAGATACTAACACAAATAAACCTCATGGCAAGCCCTGGAGAGTAAGTCCTGGCTCATAGGGCTTCAGAGGAAAGTTTATCAGAACAAACACCTACATAAAACCACCACTGTAGACTGATTAACAGTAGATGACAAATTTTTTGCTCATTCTCAGTAATGGTAAGCGGCAATGATATTCTTAGTCTTCATGTTTCACCAGCCCAGTCCAGCTGAGATGTTTAAAATGAATATGTGTACATTATCTATAATGTTGGTGGTTCCAAAGCATTATTATCAAATACTTAAGCCAGAAGTCGGCACACTCCTCTGTAAAGTTCCAGTAGAAACGATTTTAGGCTTTCTGGGTCACACATTCTCTGCTGCAACTACTTAGCTGTGCCCTTGTAGCCATAAAGCAACCATTGACAAAGCACAAATGTACGTGGTTGTGTTCCAATAATACTTTATTTCTGTGCACTAAAATTTGAATTTCATCTAATTTTCTCATGAATAGTTTTCTTCTTTTAATTTTTTTTCAACCATAAAAGTATAAAAATCATTCTTAGCTCAAGCACTGTACAAAAACAGGTGGTGGGCCATAGTTAACTGATGGTTGACTTAAGCAATAGTCTACAAGTCAATGCTAATTGTGTTGGGAAGCTGTAATAGTCTTTTCACTTTCTAGTCTCATCTGCATGGCAAATTTAATGTAGTCTGTCTCCAATCCCATTGCCACTGACTTTATTCTGGAATTCTCACTAAATTGTGTCCTGTAGCTTAATATCAGCTTCTCTTCTGTCCTCTTAACCTCTGAATCATTCTCCATTCCAGTAAGCTATCTTTCTAGAAGTGATGTAGCCAATGGCTGAGACTAATAAAACCCAAGTTGGCCTTAGTTAGCCTGGCATTCCTCTTTTCCCCATTAACTTTCAAGCTCTTTGCTTTTGCTTCTGTTTGCTTCCTACCTGGAGTAACAGGATTTATGCTTTGTTTGCATCTTAAAAGCTCATCTGTATTTAAGAGCCTGTTCAAAAAATCCCCTCCGCTTCAGTTAGGTCTACCTTGACCATCATGTTGAAGTACATATTTTGAGCTCCTTAAGGGTAGGGAGTGAGCCTTACTATCTCTATATTCTCAAACCACATGCTCAAGATAGGTTCACAGAAGGAACTGAGTTGAAGTTGACTAAACCAGATTAAACTGATCATTTGTCAATACCACAATATGGGTCTCCATGTCTCTCAAAGCACTTCTGGTTTGCCTTAGTTTTAGAAAAGAACTTGGTATATACATACAAGGAAAGACAGGTCAGACATTGTGGAGAATAATTATTATTTAAGTAAAACCTCATTTCCATAAAACACTTTATATAATGATCAAGTTTTGTGGTTAATATTTCTATATTACATGTGTTTAAAACACATGATTTTCCAACTGTGATTTGATCTATCCACTGTAAAGTGTTATAATAGTACAGAAAGTGACAAATGCAAATGAGGGGACATTAATTTCAGGAAACACATTATTTGGGCTATTGCATGTCTATGCATTGCAATATCAAAACAAAAGCATAAAGAAAGATGTCACAATGACGTAACAACCTAGTACCTTATGACATTGCTAATCCCCTAAATCAGTGCTTGGGATTTCAAATATCAGTCAATAAGCATTAATTCAATTTTTATTATGTTTTTGTCACTAGCTTATTTCTTTAGCTGATTGAGTTGTACCCACTTGTCCTATCCACACAAATACTTCAGGTGATTTCTTCTCTGTGGAAGACTCATAGCAGCAGGCATTGGAGAGCTCTTTAATCTTTCTTACACCTTGTCAAATAAGACTATAAAAATATACAGGTTGGAACTAAAATTTGTATATGTGTTCATGGATCATATATTTTCATTGCTTTTTCTAAAAATAAATAAATACAAATTACTTCTAAAATTGCAAAGAACATATTTCTGTTCTGTTAACTGTTACACAAACATATTTATAAAGTATCTACTAACAACAGCGAGGCCCTTGGACTGGATTATGTGTGCATTCTCAAGAATGATAACTACAAATAATTCTCATACAACAAGGTGGGAGTCTAATTACCAGAAAACCATTTCCATTTTCTCTTTACAACACTAAGATAAATGGTGAGTTCATTGTTTTTATTAAAAATATTTTAGTTTATATTACACCTTGTTCTAGATTAGCTTAAGATAACATAAGGAGAAAGATATATATAGATATATATATAGAGAGATATATAGATATGTAGAGTATACATATATATGTATACTATGTACATATGTATACATATATAGATATGTAGAGTAATATATATAAATATATATATACATATATATGTGTGCATGTATATATACACATATGTGTGTGTGTATATATGTGTGTGTGTGTGTGTGTGTGTGTACATATATATATATATATTTACAAAGACTGCATTAATTCCCATCTAGACATTTCCTTAAGTCAGGCCACAAAATTTGTAGCTTTCCAGCAGCCAACTCAAAAACAAAAATAAAAAAACAAAGCAAACAAGCAAACCCTCTTTAGGTACCTTTTTCATGGCAACCATAAGATAAACAGTGAACAATTATTCAGTAACAATACAATTTTTTTCTTCATAAAAAATTACTATGTAATGTAATGAACTATAGTCTCCACAATATTCCTACAATTGAAACCAAAATTAGTTTTGTAATACTCTTAGTGTTTTCTTCAATATTGGCAAAGGACATCAATTACTATTTAGTAAAAACAGTTTGACGGTGTGGGGAAGGAGAGCAGTATGAATCATTCATACCAAACTCTATGATAATTTTAAAAAATATATAACAAGCTTTGAAGCTTTTGAAATCTTCTGCACAGCAAAGGAAACAGTCATCAAAACAAAGAGGCAACCCAGAGAATGGGAGAAGATATTTGCAAATGACACTATAGGCAAAGGGCTGATATCCAAGATCTATAAAGAACTCCTCAAACTCAACACACACAAAACAGATAATCATGTCAAAAAATGGGCAGAAGACATGAATAGACACTTCTCCAATGAAGACATACAAATGGCTAACAGACACATGAAAAAATGTCCATTATCACTAGCCATCAGGGAGATTCAAATCAAAACCACACTGAGATACCACCTTACACCAGCTAGAATGGTCAAAATTAACAGAACAGGAAACAGTAAGTGTTGGAGAGGATGTGGAGAAGGGGGAACCCTCTTACACTGTTGGTGGGAATGCAAGTTGGTGCAGCCACTTTGGAAAACAGTGTGGAGATTCCTTAAGAAATTAAAAATAGAGCTACCCTATGACCCTGCAATTGCACTATTGGGTATTTACTCCAAAGATACAGATGCAGTGAAAAGAAGGGCCATCAGTACCACAACATTCATAGCAGCAATGGCCACAGTTACCAAACTGTGGAAAGAACCAAAATGCCCTTCAATGGACGAATGGATAAACAAGATATGGTCCATATATACAATGGAGTTTTATGCCTCCACCAGAAAGAATGAATACCCAACTTTTATATCAACATGGATGGGACTGGAGGAGATTATGCTGAGTGAAATAAGTCAAGCAGAGAGAGTCAATTATCATATGGTTTCACTTACTTGTAGAGCATAAGGAATAACACGGAGGACATCGGGAGATGGAGAGGAGAGGTGAGACCGGGGAAATCGGAGGGGGA
The DNA here is from genome assembly GCF_010015895.1 of Lontra canadensis. NCBI lineage: Eukaryota > Metazoa > Chordata > Mammalia > Carnivora > Mustelidae > Lontra > Lontra canadensis. The sequence goes on along the minus strand of NW_022630995.1, from coordinate 12,347,274 downwards.
GACAAAACGTAAGAGACTGTGGACTCTGACAAACAAATGGAGGGTTTTGGAGGGAAGGGGGTAGGAGGTTAGGTGAGCCTGGTGGTGGGTATTATGGAGGGCACGTATTGCATAGAGCACTAAGTGTGGTGCATAAACAATGAATTTTGGAACACTGGAAAAAAAAATAAAAGAATAAAGGAGACTCAATATTAAAAAAAAATCTAACAATACTTCCTTAACTATTATTGAAATGGCTCTGTAATGGAATTTTCACATTATAAATTATCTAAAGGTTATTGAAATTGTAGGCATAAAAACATAGTATTACTTAGTACAGTAGTAAGTACAGTACTTACTATAGTAGTAAGTTTTTAATAAACATTGTGAATAACCATTGTGACAGAAAACCCTACCACTCATGAACTTTTAACTTAAGCAAAACCCATAACTTAACCATTCCTATATTTAACCAACCATAACACTCAAGTGATAGTATCTTTCCTCCCACCTACTTTTAAAGGAAGTTGTGAAGATCACATATGCGATCATCAGACTTTGTTAAATACATGTATTATATTTCTGGCAAGTATCAGTGACAACTCAACAGTAAGGAATGTCTCTGATCTCCACTGTGTGATGAACAAGGTATTTATTAAGTTCCCAACCAGATACGGTACAGCACAGGAAACTACAAACTGAGATTCAGGTTGACACTTTGCCTGACCTCTAGAAATATGTAATCACAGATAGATGTGGTGCCACAAAATTTAAATATATTATTAAATAATTAGTATGGGTTTATAGACTTATAAACTGAGCTATTTTCATCCTTAATTCTACTAAGATATTTGCTTTCTTTTCTTCAAACTCTTTTTACTTCAAGATAATAAACTGCCACAATCTGAGTAAGGAACTTTAAAAGCAACAGTTTCCCACAGAAATGTTGACAAGGGATGCCATTGCAGCCAGTCATGGGGAATTGTACGCACTTAAAAATATATTTAAAAAAATAAGAATTAACAGGGAGTGTGTAAGTATGTGGTGGCAGGTATTATCAGAAGAAAAGTAGTTGAGAAACCTAAGCTCAGAGACACTTTCGAGGTTGTTAATACATAACATAGACTTTCAGAAACTTTTTGTAATGTTAGATGTCTTCCTACCAAATATTTCTCATAACTTTGTTTAGACACCTCCTACGAGAGTTGGCGTGATAGAGTAGAATTAGCTCTAAACTGTCAGTCCAGTGACCTGCATCATCTTAGACCTAAAGGTTTCTGCTTAAGGATTAAGTCCTTTCATCTAAGTCTGAAAATTCTGAGATGAGAAACCTGAAAGCATATTCAACATCACATAAGTTCCAACATCCCTTAACCCCCAACTTGTGTGATGTTGAGTGTCCTCTCATTTTCCTCATCTGCTAAAAAACAATGAGGATTTTAACTCATCTAGATACTCTTTAATTTCCATCAAAGTTAGTGTTCTGTTACTTAAAAATGCTTAATATATTATAATTAAAATTCAGCAATTACTAAACAATTAGCTTTAACATAATTTTTCAAATGTCTCATTTTTCTGGTTGCCACATGCCAGATAAGTGGAACGAAGTAAGGAACTGCAAGTGATTTTAAATAATTCAAGTTTCATATGAGGAAGTCATAAATTTTATTACTTGCCTCCTAAGCCAGTTTTAAAATCCCTAGAACCATGAAATTTCATTTTATGTAAAACAATGATGGCCCTTAGAATTGGAATGTGTCAGTTGAAAGACACACTAAGAGTCTATGGTATACTCCGGATTGCTGTTTTCCTGGCAAACACTGTAAGCCACACACAAAGAATCCCTCCAATAATCTAGAAATTCCTTTTTATAATAAAACCCTACTGGAATTAATGTATCAATGAAGGGCAATTGGAAAATGCATGGATTCTGTTAATGTTTAAATTATTTTCCCAGAAGTGAGATTTCTTGATTAATGAATTTCCTGCCGCAGCTGCTGACCTGTAATAGGTGGAAGTATTGAGTCTTAACTTTTGAATGGAACACCAAATTAATACCATAAAACTATAAGAAAGGTGTTATTTTATCCAAAAGAATAAAATATCTTCAGTTACCAATGCTACGGCCTTAATTTACATCTACTTGCTGATGACTACCAGATCCATAACTGCAGCTCAGATCACTTGGCTAACCTTCAGACCCATATATCAACTGCCTTCTTTTCATCACAATAGCATATACCTCTAATCATTCAAACTTAACATGTCTGTATTAGATCCTTGTCGGTGTCTACCCCAAATAACTTTTTCTTAATAATACAATCTTTGATATTTGTTGAGCACATAGCCATCTTGGAAAATAGAATAGTGTTCCTTGTCCACAGGCCTATCTGCCTGCCCCCAGACTTGTTTATATTAATTCCATTTTTTATAAGCCACTGTTACCCTAAATTTCTTGTCCCTCATATATAGCTAAATCTAATGCTATTACAATATGCAAAACAAATTAGTTGCAATCAAGGTGAATTGCCACTTTTTTGTAATTATCTTTGGGAAACAGTATCTTTGGGAAACTAATTTTTTATAGTTTATATAGGAAAGACGATAAAATATTTTTATGTAATATTCTCTAGCAGCTGATTTTAAGATACTCTTGACTATACTCTATGACTTTAAGCAAATGATTTCCATTTCTTACTTATTGGATAAAGGTCTGGGTTTTGGCCTCCAACACTTTGGATTTAGTCCTGGCTCTGCCTCTCACTCACTAGGTGGGTCTGAAATTACTCACTCTCTCAGATTCTACATTTCCCCACCTATAAATGGGGCTACTGATAGGACCTAAGTATAGGGTTCTTCTGAGGGTTAAATGAAATAACGCCCATAGAGCAATTGGCATCAGGCCAGGCACACAATCAGTGCTCCACAAATGTTGTCTGTTGTCACTATATCCTCCTTCATAGTGAGAAATTAATTTGCTTTCAAAGTGGGTTGAAAGTCCCTCAAATTGCCTCTTGTGTGCCTAAGGGGATAAGGAAAACATAGAGCAGTGAGGCTCCCAAGATTAGTGCCACTTCACCCATAGCAACTCTTCCAGGTGTCAAGGGTTTGCATGAGGTCTTATGTGCAAAACGGAATTCAACTAAGAAAGACGTATGTTCCAACTCCAGCTCTACCAATCACTTCCTCAGAGATTCGGAAATCTCTGTCTTCCTAATCTTTGGTTTCCCTACCTGTAAATTCATGGTAATATTAAAATTATCTACTTTACAGTGTTGCTGATAAATACCAAATAAGAAAATAAATGGTGGAATCAACTATACAGAATATACACTTGTTTTTTTTCCTGTTATATGTACCCTCTCTGGATTTTGCTAAATGTGACCTGGCATGTCAGTTTTTAAAAGGAACAACTAATTTTTAAAAGGCTTATATTTCTATACATCTTCAAATGTAATAGTGATAATAGAAATAGTATTTCCTGAGTCATGTGAACATCTGTGTTAATTTAACCCTTCTACTTGATGGTATTTCATTAGGTTTACAGCTGAACAGGAAGAACAGATTCTATCTCTAGTGCTGACTGACGCACCAATTCCTGTAACCGCATGCAAATTACTTAATCTTTGAAGGTTGTATCACCTGCTTTATAGAACACAGATAGCAATGCTTCCTGTCTACCAGTCTTGGAGGTCCACTGAGAAGACTATTCATTGAATAATAGCATTGTTCCTTGTAAATATAACTTTTATATCTTTTGACACAATCAGACAGTTAAATCATCCTAGCAGTAGAACTACCAAAGTGGATACAAGAGACGTGAGGATGGTTACACCACTGTAGTTAGGAGCATAGGTTTGGAGTCAGATGGACCTAGATTAATTCCCAGTTCTGCCTCTGAGCAGACAATGTTATCATCTGAACCTTAATTTCCTCATCTATAAAATGTGTATAATAATATAACCATAGGTTGTTTTAAAGATTAAACACTTGTGATGTTTTAGAACAGTAGTTGGCTCATAGAACATGTAAAACAAATGACGGCAATTGTTACTTTGTTCTGTACTGACTCACATTTTAACTTTAAACAAAGTGGTAAGTTCTTCTATATCTGCTTTTGCAGCTTTGAAAAAGAGTTATCCTCTGACATTTTCAGATGAAAGATTGGAGGGTAGAATTTAGTCATAACACATGGTACTTTGGATTCCCCTTAGTTCTATTACCTCAGAATTACTATTCTAAAAAACTCACAAATTGCCCAACCACACAGACCATATATGTAAGTGGGAGATGTTTTGGCACACAGATTCTGGCATGACTTGGTGTCCCTACACCCATTTTTTTTTCCCTCAACCTCTTAGAAGTTTCCTATTCTCTAATCCACTCATTTCCAATGTATTAAATTATGTTTGAAATTATGAGATCATTCTTCCTAATTCTCACCCACCATCTTTGATGAAAAAAATGTCGCAAGGAGTGCATTTTGAGAAGTTCTTTGTGCATTTCCTCTAAAACCTAATGCTGACCAAGCCATGAAAGGCAGCCAGACCATGGACCATCTTCCATCTTAGATGACCTGCTCCACAAATGCCCAACTCACCCCATTCTCAAGTACTAAAGCCATCAGACATACTTATGAATCTCAACGCTGATATTGAAACTCATGATTTTGCCTTTTTTCTTGAATTGTTCTATTTATTCCCTCCTTGTATCAAAGCAATGACATATTTTTGGAGGAAAGTGGACAACAATGAAAAAATAACAATAAGGTTCATTGAGACAGTTACAGTTACTACAGACTGACGAATCCTTCCATGATACACTGTACTAAGTGAACTTGATTTTCATGAAATAGCAAATGCTGTAATCCTTTTTAGAAAACAGTGATGATGCAATTAAGGTGCTATGCTCTCAGTCACTGATCACCTTTAAGATAGTGTAGAGAAGTTAGGTCATATTTTCACCTTATTTAAATACAAAGACAGTTTTAAGAAAATCTAAGAAAGGGCAGTCCATGCATCTTTAAAATGTTTCTTAAGTAAAATTATACCACCACCCTTCCTCTTTCAGCATGTATGTACATTATTTCACATCAACCTGTGTATGATCTGTTTCTTTGCCTAGACAGTGTATAGCCATCTATGCCTATACATACATCTGCAATTTCTCCAGGTCTGTATCTGTGTGTGTACGTGTGTGTGTATTCCTTATCTCTATCAGAATGCAAACTTTCCAAAGACTCTTCCTTTAGCTCTGCACATGTGATAGACAATGTGTTCACTATACACCTTAGAGCCAGGAAAGCCAAGTTCAGATTCTACATCCAACACTTACTTAATGCTGCACAGCCTGAGTTGCACTGATTCCGTCTTTTAAAGGAGTTATTACAATAAGTATTTCTCAAGGTATTTCCAAAATTAAATGAGATCGCATTTTACAAAATGTACAATACATAATAGGTGTTCCACAGGTAGTTTTCTTCCACGCAGAATTTAATATACAATGAGAACTCAATACAAATTGTTACATGGACCAGGACTGATGGTAGCTAATGAAGTGAGGCCCTGTCAAAACTTGGAGCAGGATCCCATAGCAGCTCTGGGCCTAAACCTCAATATGGTAACCCTTCAGTACCACTACTGACTGACTTCAAGTTGGGATGGGGAGGGGAGATACGCTTGGCTGGCTCCACGTTAAGGTTTCCCTGAAAACAGATTTTTAATTTAAACCAACATCTTCTCTGTTAGACATAAACTCCCCAAATCATGTTTTGTACTCCCATCAGTTTCCCATACCTCCTGAATTTATCCTCTCTTCCTTAATCATCACTACATTGCATAAATGAATGCTCTTCTCCCTTGGAGGGAAAGGTGACTAGGGAGAGATCACCACCCATTAAGAAATAATTATACCAATTTAAATAAAACAAAGGACTGCCTCTTCTAAAAGCTGACTTATTTCATTTCTGCTTTAATTCCTTTCTATCTTACATGTTCCTTTCTTTTTTATGACTTTATGCTGTACATTTCTCAAAATTTAGTGTGACTAAGAATTACTTGTGTAACTTTTAAATAAAAATATCATTGCCATGTCTCAACCAGAGATCCATGAGAATTTCTGGGATTGGAACTAAACTTTTCTATTTTTAATAAGCACCCAGTGATTCTAATGGAGGGGATCCATGGCCCACACAGAGACTAAGATGTAGCTCTGATCCTACTAAGTAAAAATTAAAGTTGTCCATTTTTTTAGATTTGAATATTACTCATTTCATCTCTGTGTATCTACATTTATGTAGATATTGTCTATAAATTCAGTCTGCTTATCCTTAATTCTTGTCAGTGATTGCTGGTAACTACAGTTGGCATATATACTCATCACCAATAAATATTTATTTAATAAATATATTCTTCTCTTCCCAACTCTCTTCCCCTTAAACTTATTCCTGGTAAAGTTTTCTTTAACCTTCTGCTCTCGGTGTGTGCATTTTCATAAAATCCAAGTGTTATTCTTTTCATGCTGAAAGAATAGCAAAAAAATAAGAGTTTGGGGGAAATGGAAGAATATGAAGAATAATATTTACCTGGTCCGAATGTCTTCTTACCTTTAAATTCTAAAATATTGGTTTTCATTTAGAACAGGTGAAGTGAGGGAAAGGGATCTTAGAGATTTGGCTAAAGAGTGTGCCATTTGATAAACCCCACAGTGTTTCTTTTATGCCTCCCCAATTACGAACAACATCCTTAAAAAAATTGTCTATATATTTCAATTACATCTCTTTCTTCAAAGCATTCCAGTTAGCGTACTTGGTCTGGAAAATGTGCATAATAAATTTAATCCCTTTCCACTCTAGCCCATTTTCTTAACATCTCCTAGGTTGACAAACATAGATATGCTCCACTTTTTTATAGAGTTTTAGACCAGAAAGGAATTTTTTTGTTTGCTTATTTTTTTTCTTTGAGAGATTATCTTCCCTCTACTCTCAAGTAGGACCAAAAAAATAGGTGTATCTTTTGCTTCAGATTAGAGAGTACACTCAGAAAAGTGCATTCCAATACCCCCACATTTCCAATACCCCCACATAATAACTACTCTACACAAACTCTAGACTAACTGATATCTAGCATAGACAAAGCCTGAAATCCATTTAGTATCTTCAGTTTGATAGGGATTATATGTTTAAATAAAACCTCTCTTTTCTATAGCACTATTCTTACAGATAACGTAGTAAAAAGGGTAGGACAGAAAAAAAAATCATGGATTATGAGGAAGTACTCACGAAAGGCAGGGAGGCTTAAGAAGTCTGACTAAATTTGTTATGTCTGTAGCTCTTAGTAGCCTCATTAACCTGTACAGAAGAGTATTAAACTTTTCATAACAAGTATGTAGAAAACTTTCTATCAATGACAGAGCCCGAGTGTTTTTCCCTATTAAGAGTCCACTGGAAGTTTTACATTTCCAAACTGTTTTCTCCTCACACTAGAAGTTTTTTTTTATAAAATGATATGCCAAAATATGAATTAGAGAAAATAGAATTTTAGTCTGAAGATAAAATATTTTTCAGAGCCCAAACTAGTACATGGAAACCTTATTACTATTTAATTTCTAACTTTTAATGAAAACAATCTCAAAATAATTTTGACTTATCTGTTAGAGAATTGATTGTGGTCAGGTACATCATTGGATTTATTTTTTAAATCAACTATAATAATTTAATCATACTATCTTCTTAAATTATTTCTTACTCTTGAGAAACATTTATAGTTTTTTAAAATTTAATTATTTAAACAGAAATGAATGTAATTTTGATCTGCATGACCTCAGATTTATTTTTTTCTCATGTATACCTTTGAAAATAAGAGTATTTTCTCAATAAAACAAAGTCCAAGCTAAAAACATGTTCTATTCTTGAAACTAGCTAACTAGCTAACTAAAAGACAGCTGTCAAACATCATGCACCTTTATCCTTTGTTGAACTTATCTGAAAGTATATAGAAAAACATTTTAGGATGAATCCTAAGATGACAAGGAACACTAATACAGAAAGAAGAGAAATGTACTTCTTGACATAATTGCATGTTAAATATCAAAAGTATGTTTCTATATTAAACAAATAGTAAATTAAAGATCCACACATTCCCTGGTGTGGTTCTTGCCATTTTAAACTACAAGTAATCTTAAGACAAAGGAAAAGGGAACTCACTGATACATTGCTGACCAGCAGGGAAGAGTCCTGTGGAGACCAAGGTCTGCAGTCAAGTGTGTGCATCCAGGCTATATCAGCAATTTCATGGGCTGGATTAAGGTGAAGAAAGAAGTCACTCATGATCTAAGTAGAACCAGTCTGACGGGTCTTGACTAGTGTGATGGGAACTGTGTGTGTGACTAGTAGGACAAAGTCAAATTTTATATGGAGCAGGAGAACATAAATAATTTATAAGCACTTTCTAGGAGCAGGAACTTAAAAGCTATTGCCTTAAGATTATGCTAGCTTAAAAGTGTTCATGTAAACCAGAATTTTTATAAAGGTCAGATGTTTAAATTTAGAAGAGGTCTTAAAATCACATTTCTTTGCTTCCTCATGTTTTCAGTGAAGAAATGAACTTTTAACTTAAATGTTAAATGATGGTCAAAATCATATAGTTTATGACCCACAAACCAGGAGTAATACCTATATTTTAAAAATTTATCAACTTGCTTTCTACTCTAGCCTGCATATAATGAAAGTTTTCCTTAGTATTGACTATAATCAGCAGTTGAAAATATAATAGAGATTAGAAAAGTATTAGTATATTAAAATTATGTGACTTCATTCTTTCAGAAAAGTCAAGTTGTTTATAAATATTAACCCTCAATTGAGACAGTATATTTCTCTCATTATACTGGAGACAAGCATATCAGTCAACTCTGAGTCAATACTGTCTTACTTCTGAAAAGCAAGTAATGTACTTAAAAAGTGTGTGTTTATACATGTATATGCAGATACCTGTGTATTTTTGTCAGGCATAATCCTCAAATCACCGTCCTTAATCCCCATAAACGAAATTAGGTGTTCTTCCTCTGGGCTCTTGTGATATCATAACCCTTACTGCATTGAGTGAGAATTTTTTGTTTACTTGTATCTCAATTCTACTAGACTGAATTCTTAACAGACAGTAATCCTATTCTTAGTATATATGGGACCACAAAAATACACATGGAAAGAGAATACGAAGGAAAGAGGAAGAGAATATGTGTGATCGGTTCTAAAAAAATCCCCATAAAGAAGGCAGATTGGTACTCCTATTCATTCATTCATTCATTTTTTGGGCACTGTTGAATATCACCACACATCCATTTTGCCAGTGGTTCATCTGAACAGATGCAGAAGTTGGGATCCATAGTAAGTGTGTGATTAGGCTACCAAGAATTAGAATCACTCTCTGGCAGTAACCAAGAAACCTGTATGTTGGTACACATTGTTCTTGGGACTAGAGAGAGCATCAAATGTACCCTTTTTATTCTGGCCAATAGATCACTTAAGACTGAAGAATAAATAGCTGTACATTTACCTGAAGCTATTAAACATATAGGATCAGGTTTCTGTCTACTCACTTGAAAATATAATTTAGCCAGAAATAAAGAGACAACAATAGTAAAGTAAAAACTTCCAGGTTACAAGATCAAATTGTTCCTACTATACAGCCTTTAAAAAGTGAAAGCCTCACTAATGAATATTAATACTGGCTTAATAATGCTATATTCTATTTTACCCCATATTCAATGAAAATATTGATTATATTCTTGTTTTCAAGGATAAACAGATCCCTCTTTAGTGTATGCCTGGGCCAAAACCTGGTCAGACTCATATTAACAGAATCTCGTGACTTTTTTCTTTACTAAAATCCAGATTCCAAACTCAAATAGATTATTTATATGGTCCTATGGTTGTATATACTTAAGGTTATGTGCACCTAAAAATATAGATGCAGAAAATGAGAGGGCTTTCATAATTTTTTGAAAACCTTATGGATATATGCTAGAATTACAGAAAACCAGAGATTAAGGATATACAGATAGAGAATGAGTGGATGTCAACCAAAAGATAATCAATCCTAAATATATCCTTCCTACGTTAATGGCCTTCATTCAGGCTACTCAAAAAGCATTTGTGTGTGTTATCAAATTTCATGATATTACATATACTTTAGTAGACATTTGAAGGATAGAGAAGGAAGGAGGAATCAAACATTAGACTAAATTATCCACCAAATGGAGCATTTTATATTCAGGTATTTCTTTAACAGTTATTCTTAGAGTTGTAGGATACAAAAACAAAGTCAATCATTTTTAATTTTATTGGTCTCTGAGAGGAAAAAAAGGATTTTAGAGCAAAAGTTTGTCTTTCATTTGAATATTTATTTTCTTGATTGCTATTTTTCTAAAATCATAAATTTTATTTTGTAATCCTTTTGCCTTAAACTGGTATAAAGAAATGTATTCAAAGAGTTATCCTCCTCTTTGTGACTGAGATCAGGGCAGTCTGTTTTCCCTGTGTCCTTCCATGAAATGAGGAAGCAGAGTCAGGAGAAATATATTTGTGAATTTGAGTCTCCCAGAAACCCACAGTAGATACGTTACATCGCGAAACTAGTAAAATAACAAGTTGACCACAGGTATTTTTACTAGCCAACAAACTATTCCACAGCCCTTCCTATACTTAGCAACGTCATAACAGTGAGGCATCTGATGGCCCTAAGCATGAGTATGCTAAAGAAGTATAGTGCCAGTGTGGCTAGTCATGGATTATTTTTATCATTGTTTAAATATCCCCTAGCTTGAATCAAGTTCTTTTATGCCTGGTAATATATGCATGCTTATGCATAATAATATAATTAATTTATGGAAGCCCTCAAAGTTATACCTAGGTTATGTAATGCCAAAACAATCCTTTTATTGGTCAATTTATTGGGTTGTGCATTACAGACTGACCGATGTTAAACCTGTGAATGAGTGAGTTATCAGAGTAGACACAGTTATTGTCATTTGTGGCTCCATTTCCTCCTATCATGTATTGTTTTGAAGGTACTTGTGCACTTTAATTTGTTCAAGCTGAGAAAACAAAGAGCATCAATACAATTAACCTTTGGACTCTATCCAGTAAGAAGAGATCACGTAAGAATGCTGCTGGGGAACCAGCTATCGCTGACTCTCCTTTCCTCTGTCTTATTTTCTTAGCTAAAATGTGATTTATTTTTCACTAACCTATCAGTACCTATCTCTGAAACCTTTCCTTTTGCCCCTGTAAGTCTTTTCTATTGAACGCCATCATGCTGTAGTTGTTTCTCAACCCATTCCGTCCATTACTTTTTCAATGGAGAAGACTACATCAGCTAGCCCAGCCTTGTCTTGTAACCAGGTATCGCACTCAGTAGGGTTCCTGGTATTGCGTTTAGGCTGCAAAGGAAGAGGCAGATGAGGATAGGTGACTTCCTGCATCAGCTGGTTGAAGAGTGCCGCTCCCACTCTGAACATCTGGCTGTTCTCTGCAAAGAGTGTACTGTATTTGAAGCAAAGCAGTCAAACACAAATGCCATTGATGGAACTGTTTGCCAAAGAAATTTCTGGTCCTTCCCTCTCCCTTTAACTGCATCAGGGAAGAATCCTTATCTCTAACTTGGTTTCCAACTGTTTTTTTGAAGTGTTTTTGAGTAAAGGACCTGGGACAAGAAATCTGTCATGTAGTTAAGTATGCAAGAAATCTTATTAATCCAGTTTTGTTCAAGAGTTGCTTATCCAGATGATTTTTTAAAAGTCGGGTTTAGTTTCACAAGATCCTTTTTTTTTTCTTAATTACTTAAATAGGAGAGAATTTTATATAATTATTTTTACAATAAATTCAAAGAAGCCTGAGAGTATAATTTTGAAGCTAAGGTTGGTGACGGATTTTTTAGGAGATATGTTTATGCTGTCAAGAATGTATACTTCCACTGCTCTAGCTTGATCCACAGGAGAACTCAAAGTACCTACTTAGAGGTATCCATGTTCCCTAGATGAACTTTCTTTTTTTTTTTTTAAAGATTTTATTTATTTATTTGACAGAGAAAGATCACAAGTAGACAGAGAGGCACGCAGAGAGAGAGAGAGGGAAGCAGGCTCCCTGCTGAGCAGAGAGCCCGATGTGGGACTCGATCCCAGGACCCTGAGATCATGACCTGAGCCGAAGGCAGAGGCTTAACCCACTGAGCCTCCCAGGCGCCCTAGATGAACTTTCTAAAGTAACTCCTCTCAGAGGACCTTTAAATGAACAGAACAGGAAATAGTCTGAGTTCATAGCCTTCACAAAGGCCTGGGGAATTAGTATCCTATGTTGTTGATTGAAGGAAGATCACATTTACTTTGTTAAACCAAAAAGGCAGCTGGCAGAATAAATATTTTATCAAAAGTAAGGAGCTGGGGGCACATCGGTGGCTCAGTTAATTAGGCTATCAATTCTTCATTTCAGCTCAGGTCAGATTGTGAGGTTGTGATATAAAAACTGAAGAGCTGGATGAAATCACGTTTTATTGCTTGGTTACTTTTTTTTTTTTTTAAATCAGAGAGAGAGGGAGAGAGAGCAAGCAAGCAAAGGAAGACAGAGTGGCAGGCACATGCAGAGGGAGAAGCAGGCTCCCTGCCGAGCAAGGAGCCCGATGTGGGACTCGATTCCAGGACACTGGGATCATGACCTGAGCCGAAGGCAGCCGCCCAACCTACTGAGCCACCCAGGCGTCCCTGCTTGGTTACTTTTGTAATGTATCTCAACAGGAGCATAAATGCAAAATAGTTATTTTTACTTCAATCAAAGCTTCCAACCACAATGTGTTGAATCTCCTGTTCATAACCCTTCATAAAATCTTGGAACATTGCATCATTTTCTACTAATTTCAGTTATTAAAATTTTTGTCTAGTTTTAAACTTCAATTGTGAATCTGATGTAAATAAGATCACCTTCTTTTTCCCCTCAACATAAGCTTGAACTATGATGCTGACTGCTTGGAGTAGAGAAGTTGGGAGGGTCTGGTTCCTCTCTCCTCCCTACTCAGCTCTAGTTTGGGGGTCAGAGAGGGAAGATAGGGGTAAAAAACTTACATAATCAAGCATGTTTTGGTATGCAGTGGTGTCCCCGTTCTTTCTGTGGTTTAATCCAGTTTTGTCTATGGCTAATAGATTCTACTACTGAGAGGTCTGTGCTGGTGTGGGTGGAATTCAACTTTACCCTAGCTCTCTCAGTCATTGAGGAATTCATCAGGGAGAATCAATCATGTCCACTTTGGGCTCTGACACCAGTTCTTCCCCTAACTCTTTCTCTAGCTGGATTTTTCCTTAACTTAGAAACTATCTTGCCTCTTTCCTTTCCTTCATGTTGCTCTGTATATAGCTATGGGAACAACCAAGATCACTTTCCAAACCTTAAAGAACCACGAAATACTAGGGTTTGTTAGAGTAGTCTCTTTATTCCCTGTCAGTAACAAATTCTAGACTGCATCCCTTCCTACTCTGTTAGTGTGAGCTACTCTAGTGAGCTTTTCTTTAAAAATCTATGACTAAAAGTGAACAGCCATGTTTGGTTCACAAGTGCCTCCCCAACTTCGGGTGGCAAGTACTTAACTTCTCCAAGAAGACTCTTAACCACAGGACTCTGCCATAGCAGCTCCAGGTACACTTGTGTGTTCTGTAGCTTATCATCCATCCAGCTGAGGAAGGAGAGGTCAATTTTTCCTCTTGCGTGCACACACACACACACACACACACACACACGATCTTTACACGTGATTCTCCCAGTGGACTTCCATTATTTGGCTTCAGTAAGAAAAAATAACCTCTCTTTTTCCCTGAGGAAGAGGAATAACATTTGCCTATGAACACTGTGCTCTCCAGGAGTTTGCTGTCTTTCATACTCTTTTCCCTAGTTTTCTCTTTATACATATTGACAGCTGGGCACTGGGTGTTGTTAGGAGGACAAATTATTTCACCTCACTGTGTGCTTACCTTTGGTGGGGGACAGTGTGTGGTCCCAATTTTTGGCATCTCTTCAGAGTTTCTCAGAGGGAGAGTGCTACTCAGATCTACTTTTTAGTTACGAACAACTGAAAAAGTTCTATTCAATATCCTGAACACTTCCTTACAAATATATCTAATTACTGTCCCTAATTTCCATAAGATTTTATACTTCCTGGAGTATTTTTTATTTATTTATTTTATTTTTTATAAGCTCACAGTATATATATTTTTTAAATATAAAGATTAGGTAGTTAACAGTGCAAAATTGGTTTCAGGAGTAGAATTCAGTGATTCATCACTTATATACAACACCCAGTGCTCATCACAAGTGCCCTCCTTAATACCCATCACCCATCTAGCCCATTCTCTGCCCACCTCCCTCCTTCAACCCTCAGTTTGATCTTTATCATTAAGAGTCTCTTTGGCTCTTCCCTCTCCTCTTTTCTCTCCCCACTTCCCATATGTTCATCTGTTTTCTTTTTTAAATTCCATATATGAGTGAGATCATATGGTATTTTTCTTTCTCTGACTGCCTTATTTCACTTAGCATAATACACTCAAACTCCATCCATATCATTGCAAATAGCAAGATTTCATTCTTTTTGATGGCTGAGTAATATTCCATTATATATCTCTACCATATCTTCTTTACCCATTTATCAGTCCATAAGTCCAAGAACATTTGTGCTCTCTCCCTAGTTTGGCTATTGTTAATAATGCTGCTATAGACATCAGGCGTATGTATCCCTTTGAATCTGTATTTTTGTATTCTTTGAGTACGTAACTAGTAGTGAAATTGCTGGATCATAGGGTAGTTCAGTTTTAAATATTTTGAGGAAACCCCACACTCTTCTCCAGAGTGGCTGCACCAGTTTTCATTCCCACCAACAGTGTAAGAGTGTTCCCCTTTCTCTACATCCTCACCAACACCTATTGTTCCTTGTGTTGTTAATTTTAGCCATCCTGAGAGGTGTGAGATGATATGTCATTGCAGTTTTGATGTGTATTTCTCTGCTGATGAGTGATTTTGAGTCTTTTCATGTGTCTATTACTTATCTGGGTGTCTTTTTTGGAAATGTGTCTATATCTTCTGTCCATTTGTTAACTAAGCTATTTGTTTTTTGGGTGTTCAGTTTGATAAGTTCTTTATAGATTTTGGATACCAACCCTTTATCAGATATGTCATTTGCAAATATCTTCTCCCATTCCATAGGCTGCCTTTTAGTTTTGTTGATTGTTTCCTTTGTTACACAGAAGCTTTTTATCTTGATGAGTCCTAACAGTTCGAATTTTTGCTTTTGTTTCCCTTGCCTTTGATAATGTTTCTAGTAAGAAGTTGCTATGGCCAAGGTCAAAGAGGTTTCTGCCTGTATTCTCTTCTAGGATTTTGATGGTCTCTTCTCTCACATTCAAGTTTTCATCCATTCTGAATTTATTTTTGTATATATTGTGAGAAAGTGGTCCGGTTTCATTCTTTTACATGTGGCTGTCTAGTTTCATTCTTCTGCAAGTGACTTCCAGGACTTTGTTAAATAGTAACAGTGAGAATGGACATCCTTATCTTGTTCCTGACCACAGGGAAAAGAGTCTTAGGTTTTCCCCAGTGAAGATATTAGCTGTGAGTCTTTTGTATACTGCCTTTATGGTGTTGAGGTATATACCTCTATCCCAACTTTGTTGAGGACTTTTAATCAAGAATTGATGCTGTATTTTGTCAAGTGCTTTTTCTTCATCTATTGATGGGATCATATGGTTCTTTTTTTCCTGGAGTATTTTTTAATCATGATGCTCCATCATTTCTTTTGATCCATTAAATAGATCTACTATTAATCCAAAATTATTTGGCTACTCCCACCTTATCTCTAAATACTAAATGTTGCTCCTGTTTGCTCTTAACCCCTGAATTCAATTCTGCTTCATTGTCTTTCATTTGCTGTTTCCACTTTCTAGAATTCTCATTGGTTTTCCCAGCACTTACTCTATCACTTCACTCAAATCTTGCTCAAAAATCATTTCCTTAAGGGTCATTACATCCAAAACAGTCTATCCCACTAATATCCCCCATCACTCTCTATCCTTTAGACTGCCTTCTTTCTCTTTGAAGTATTTACTAATAGTTAAAATTATTTTCAGTTTCCTCCATTAGAATGAAAGCCCTTAAGACTAAAAACTTTATATTGTTCACTTTAACTCTATCCCTGGGACACTAATTAGCACCTGAAACATGATGAGAATTCAAAAAGTTGTTGAATGAATGATTTACTGAGCATTTCTTTGTATCCAATCTCTTTGTGTCACAATAGGAGACTACTGGTACAATTGGATAGCTGGTTTTTACACTCAAGTAAAAATAGTAATAGGTGTCACTTACAGAATATTTGCCTGTGCCATATCCTCTTCAAGGCACTTCATATATGTTTTAATCTTCACAACAAGCCTGTAAAGTAACCATTATTTTTAACTCCATTTTGCAGACAAGGGAACTACAATACAGGGATTTATGTAATTTTTGTTAATTTTTATTTTATTTTGGGAAGAACAGTTAATGTGAAATCTACTCTTTTAATAAAATTCTCTACATAATTGCCAACATTTGCTATTTCTTATGTTTTTGATTCTAGCCATTTTGACAGGTATAAAGCGATGTCTCATTTAGTTTTGATTTCCATTCTCTGGTGACCAGTAATGTTGAGCATTTTTCCATATGTCTATTGGCTATCTGTATGTCTTCTTTGGTGAAATGTCTATTCAGGTCCTCCACCCATTTTTTTAATCAAACCATTTTTTTTTTTGGTGTTGAGTTGTATAAGTTCTTTTTATATTTTGGATATTAACCCCTTATCAGGTATATCATTTGCAAATATCTTCTCCCATTCAGTAGGCTGCCTTTTTGTTTTGTTGATGATTTCCTTCGCTGTGCAAAAGCTTTTTATATGGATATAATCCCAATAGTTTAATTTTGTTTTTATTTTCTTTACCTTAAGAAATAAATCTAGAAAAATGTTGTTACTACCAATGCCAATGTCAGAGAAATTACTGCCTATGTTCTCTTCTAGGATATTTTAGGTTTCAGGTCTCACATTTAGGTCTTTAATCCATTTAGAGTTTATTTTTATGTATGGTGTAAGAAATGTTGATCCAGTTTCATTCTTTTGCATGTAGCTGTCCAGTTTTCCCAGCACCATTTGTTGAAGGGACTATCTTTTCCCCATTGTATATTCTTATGTCTTTGTCATAGATTAGTTGACCATATATATGTGGATTTATTTCTGAGTTCTCTATTCTGTTCCATTGAACTACATTTCTATTTGTGGGCCAGTGTCATATTTTTTTATTACTGTAGCTCTGCATTATATCTTGAAATCTAGAATTTTGACATCTCTTGCTTCATTCTTCTTCCTCAAGATTGCTTTGAATATTTGGGATCTTTTGTGCTTGTATAGGAATGTTAGTATTATTTGCTCAGTTCTGTGAAAAATGCTGTTTATATGCCACATTTTCTTTGTCCAGTCATCTGTTCATGGACATTTAGTCTGTTTTCATGTCTTTGCTATTGTGAATAATGCTGCAGTGAATAAGGGAGTACTGATATCACTTTAACATCTTAATTTCAATTCTTTTGGTTAAATACCCAAAAATGGGATGCTAGATCATGTGGATGTGGTAGTTCTACTTTTAATTTTTTGAGGAGCCCCCATACTATATTTCATAGTAGCAGTTACACCATTTTGCATTCCCACCAACAGTGTGCAAGAGTTCCAATTGTTCCACATTCTCACCAATATTTTTTCTTTTTATTAGTAATAGCCATCCTGACAGGTGTGAGGTAATATCACATTCTGGTTTGGATTTGCATTTCCCTGATAGAGATACAGAGTTTTGTTTTGTGTTTTTTGGTCATTTGTATATCTTCTTTGGAGAAATGTCTATTCAAATTCTTAGCCCATTTAAAAAATTGAGTTATTAGTGGTTTTGCTTGAGTTATAGGAGTTCTTTATATATTTTGAAGTTTAACCCTATATCAGATAAGTGGTTTACAAATATTTTCTCCTATTTCGTAAGTTGCCATTTGACTCTATTGATGATTTCCTTTGCTTGGAAGATTTTTTGTTTGATATAGTCCCACTTTTGTTGTTGTTGTTGTTGTTGTTTTGCCAGGACTTATATAACTCAACCTAGGTGACTACTGATAATTGTCTAAGCTGGAGTTTGAGCCCAGTCAGTCTAGAACTAGGTCATAGGCTGCATTGTTAACTACCATAATTTAGTAGTGCGTTTTTTATGCTTTTATATACTTGGTGAATAACAATGTAAAAGACATCTTTTTAAACTTTTTAAATTTAAATTCAACTAATCAAAGAATAATGTATTATTTGTTTCAGGGGTGCAGGTCTGTGATTTGTCAGTCTTATATAATACCCAGTGCTCATTACAACACGTGCCCTCCCCTAAAAGACATCTTCTAATACCAAAAGTGTCCAAGTTAAATAAACTTAAGTTGTGCTGAATTAATTGAAATTGAACTGCAGAGGGACAACTGGGTGGCTCAGTGGGTTAAGCATCTGCCTCCAGCTCAGGTTATGATCCCAGGGTCCTGGGATCCAATTCTGCATTATGTTCCTTGCTCGGTGGGGAGCCTGATTCTCCCTCTGCCAGCTACTCCCCCTGTTTGTGCTCTCTCTCTCTAATGAATAAATAAATAAAATCTTAAAAAAAAAAAAGAAATTGAACTGCAGAACCTAACAATGACTATTTAAATAAATTCTAGCAAGTTGTGTTTGTCACATATGTCTCTGGTTATCAGTTACAAGATGAATTTAACTGTAGTGATGGAAAAGGCTAACTTCTATTGCAGTCTCTTTTAAGGAAATAACTTTGTTTTTTTTCATCTTTTATTCCTCAAAGCATCTAACATAATGCCTTGAACAGCTGACTCACCCAAAACCATTTACAGAGTGACCAGAAATATTATTGTAAAATATGTTTTTCTGCTTGTTTAAAACTGGACCTAAGTGAACAACTCTTTTGGTTTCCTTCTAACATCACAAACAAGGCTATTTGGATCTCTGGAAGCCACAGCTTCCTGTTACCAACCCAAATCCCAATATATTACAGTAATGTGTTTTTCTATCTATTGGTGAATCTTTGTTTGGGCCTAATAAAGTTGAAACAAAATACACAATTGATAATGAGATCGTGTCCTATGTGTGGAATTTCTGGAAGTATGGGATATAAATTATTAAAAATGTAACCCCAAACAGGCTATCAGAATGGATATGCCATTTATTCATGGTCTGAAAATATTTAAGGGAGAATATCGAGTATCAAGAGTCACCTTATAACATTTTTATGTCTGAGATATACCTGAAATGGAAAAGAAAGGAGGGCTAAGGTTGGAAAAGAAAACGTCTAGACATCAGTCTTTTGTTTAAGTAACTTGAGGTACAAATCTATATATCTGTAGAAGAGCACTGAAAGGGTAGGGTAGAAACTTTCTTCATTGGTTTTCTTATTCAGGTCCATTACTCAGCCCTGATCAACTATAAGTGGATGAGGCCTATCTCTCTCTCTCCACCTTAAAGGAGTTCACAAAGGTTGGATGTGTTTGTTACTGAATTACTGGAGGAAATGAGTCTCATATCATATTCACCTAATCAAGACAATTTCAGAATGATTGCTAATGTCACCACCATTACCTCGTTCTTTTATTGAGGAAAAAAAGAGGGAAAATAAACCTAAATTTTCTGAATATTGAGATAGTATAGATTTTAATGATAAAGTAATCAAAATAATCATTAACTATGAAAATAAATTAAATTTGAATACATTTAATTCATATATTTGTTAAAATATCTATTGTATTTAAGTGCTATACTGAGTTCTGAGGTTAGAAGATGGACTAATTAGTCACTTTCCACAAGCAGGAAGTCATAGTAGGAGAGGCAGATATAGATGCTCCTCGAGTAGTATGGAAACAAAGGGCTAAGGGAAGAAAGACAATGGGGTAATTGATTCTGCTTGGCAGAGATTTTACAGAAGGACAAGAACTCACAAATAATTAAGATTTCACCAGGATAGGGGCGCCTGGGTGGCTCAGTGGGTTAAAGCCTCTGCCTTCAGCTCAGGTCGTGATCTCAGGGTCCTGGGATCGAGCCCCGCATCGGGCTCTCTGCTCAGCAGGAAGCCTGCTTCCTCCTCTCTCTCTCTGTCTACTTGTGATTTCTGTCTGTCAAATAAATAAATAAAATCTTAAAAAAAAAAAAAAATAAACTCTTTTAAAAAAAGATTTCACCAGGATAACAAAGAAAGTTCATTCCAGGAAGAAGCAGCAACATAAGCAAAAATACTGAGACTTGAATAGAATACACAATACATTTGTAAGATGTTCACGAAAAAAGCTCAATCTGAAAGAAATACAATTTTTTTTTTCTAATCCACCGCCCTGAGTAATCAAACTCTTTATGCTAGTCCCTTCTTGATGGATCAATGTAACAAGCAACCCTGGAAATAAGTGCCTATACTGAGTGCTTTTTGGACAATCCCCTTACTTCCAAGAAACCATTCTGCATAGTTGAACAAGACTAAGTTTTCATTAAAATATAGAAACTTACCACCAGGCCACTCCTTCCTTGTCTTTCCTGTCATTATACTACTTCACCTTCTTGCAATGCATTCCTGAACCATGTAAGGGACCCTGCTCTCTGCTTTGTAAGACACAGGACTTCACATAATGTTGCATTTCTTAGCCTGTTTTGTAATTTTCTGTCCATGTGTGTCCCTCATGACAATGTAGGCTCCTTAAAGAGAGAATTGTGTCCTTCTTTTTAACTATAGTATTCCTAAGGCCTGTCCAAGTGCCAGACCCATAGCTGGCACTCAACAAAAATCTATTAAATAAATGAGTGTCTGCATGCTTGTTGTTTTGGGGGTCTGAGATCCTCTTGCGGGGTACTGGGTCAGGCCTGGCCAGGACAAGGATCAGTAGGCCTGGCAACTGAGGATTAGTTCCTAGAGTAGGACACACTAGCTGAGGAGGTCTGTGGTAGAAAAACAACAGAACCGAATTTGAGCCATTGTTCTTAAAGATAATGGAGTTTCAAAGTCAAGAAAACAAAACCAAATGGCAGAAACAGAGTTCTAAATGAAGAGAACCTTAGGCTGTGCTTCTTAAATAGGGGACCTTGTTTTCACAGGAGTATTTGTCAGGATGCCTCAGAGGACAGGAAGCCATAAGACCAATGTGGGCCAACTTCCTACAATGACAGATTTATTCAATGGTGAGTAATTTAAAACATTCCATTTCTACTAAACATGGAGTGAAATGCAAATTTTCACATATTTTAAAAATAAAAATGAGATGGGGCACCTGGGTGGCTCAGTGGGTTAAAGCCTCTGCCTTTGGCTCAGGTCATGATCTCAGGGTCCTGGGATGGAGCCCTGCATCGGGCTCTATGCTCAGCAGGGAACCTGCTTCCCTCTCTCTCTGCCTACCTCTCTGCCTACTTGTGATTTCTCTCTCTGTCAAAGAAATAAATATGATCTTTAAAAAAAAAATAAATAAAAATGAGCTTTCAAAATAGCTCTAGCTTTCAGTGAGCCACTTCATTTGTATGCCCAAGTTCCTAGAGGTATGTGCTTTTCCCCCTGATATTAGGAGCAGTACAAATTTCTGAGAAATATAAGTAGGGTAAGAAGCTGAACAAAACCAAATTTTCGAATACACTGAATACAATTCAAGAGGAATTTTTAAAAAAGATTTTATTATTTTATCTGTTTTAGAGAAAAAAGGTGTGAATGGGGGTAGAAGCAGAGGGAGAGAGAAAAAAGAATCCAATACAGATTCCAGGCTGAGTGAGGAACCTGATGTAGGGCTTCCCAGGGGGCTCAACATGGGGCTCAATCCCATGACTGCAGGACCATGATCTGAGCCAAAACCAGGAGTCAGAATCAACTGGCTGAGCCACCCAGGCACCCCTTGAGAAGGATCTTAAGCAACTTATGAGAACAATATTGGGCTGTCCTTAGCTTGATTTTACTGATTTGCATAAAGGTGAATTCTATGGATTAGAGAAAATGTTAAGTAGGACTAGATCTTAACTTTTTATTTTTTAACTAATATCGACTTTTTAAAATAAACTATTACCAAAAAATGCATAAAACAAGATTTGGCACAAATTGATCATGTTGTAGCTGGGCAATGGATACTTGAGGCTTCATTATACCATTCCCTTTATTCTTTTTAAGTACTTGAAAGCTTTCGTACTAAAAATTTAAAGAAATGTAAAAACAATGTGTGCTTAGTTATAGAATAATGTTATATGCAGGTAAGCAAAAGGAAGAAAATGTACAAGAAACATAATTCCATCACCCAGATACCACCATTTTGTAGTATTGTTTTTAAAACTACTTGTAGATAGCAATAGATAGATAATTTTTTTAAATCTAAAAGAAATATAATTCCATTGCCCAGACACCATAATATTGTAAGGTTAATTTTCTAGTCTACTCGCAGATAGAAATTAGATAGATATTTTTAAAGTTGTATTTGACTCTCTTCTACCTTATTCTCTACTGGATGGCAGCACTCTGGTTTGGGAAATGGTGAGTGAGCCTGACTGGTCTAAAGAGAATAACATTCCCTTTGAGAGCTATAAATTCAGAAACCAGCAAATGATGCAATTCTCCCAATGATAAATGAGGAAATAGTTGCTAGAGACTTCTAGAAAAGTTCCCTCTCTTCAGTCTTTACAACAAATGAAAGCCATTCTCTATTTCTCTATCTGAATGTGAATGAGGAAACAAGTAGTCATGCCTAATTGTACCTAGAATCTATTTTACAATTATTTGGGGAACCAGCTATAGGATAACGCATATTTTGATGACAGAGCAAACAGAAACCACCTGATTGCTTGATAACATTGTTGGGTCACTGAATCAGCCAACCCTGAGCCATGCCCTACATCCGAGCTAGATGAATTGAATTAATATATCTAATAACTATTATTATAAAAACCAATGTATCACTTTTAATTCACTGTATCACTTTTATTTCATTTTAAAATAAAAATTTCATTTAAAATATTTTAAATGAAATTTAAATAAATAATAAATAAATTTTAAAATATTTCATTTTATTTCATTTAAAAATGTATCACTTTTAATTCATTTTGAATTGGATGTTCTGTTACTTGCTGCCAAAACTCTCCCGACACCATGCAGCTTAGTCTTTTTTTTACTTTAAGATGTATGGTGAACATATGTCACATGTGTCAAAAAATTCAATAAATTCAATTCTACAGCATCATTTTGAATGCCTGTATTGTACTCCATTGCATACCTGTACCTTTGCATCTCCAAAGCGTATGAGGCAATCTTCTTATACTGTCAAATGCATGAAATGAAGTTCTTTAGCAGTGAATCCATTAAGGACACACTGGTTCCAATATCAGAATCTTTTTTGAAGGGAAAATGCCCTTTCACTGAATGACCACTGTAATAAAATAGCAACTATATGTTAAAAATTATTTTATCTAAATTTAAGATTTGACATCAAGATAGCAACTCTTTCTTGTGAATCCAGAAAGTTTACATGGTATTTCCTTTTTTCCACCTATCGTGAGCACGCTCTGAAGGCACACACGAGTCGTGTCTGTCCACAACGTCAACTTTGTTCAATCGAAAAGCAAAGTTAATCGCAAGTATAAAGCAGTCTCAAGATTCCAAACTCAGTGACATTTCACCATGTGATTAAACTAGGCTTCTTACATAGCACACAGAACAGGACACGAGACAAATTACACAACAAACAAGAAGGACCTTGGAAGTTAACGAACCAAACATGAAGTCAGCCTGTGGACACAGAGCTGAGACGAGGCCTCAGTCCAGTCTGAGTCAGTTCCGGCACCTACCGCTTCTTATTTTCAAGCTGTGAAGGATCTTGTTTTTGTTCGGAGATCAATCAGGCAGAGCCTTTGATGTCAATTGCCTTTTTTAAGTGGTCAGACATAGAGAGAGCTCATATCTGAAGAGTTTGACAGTTTGCTGCCAAAATCATCCCCTTTCTAAAGGAATTGAATTGGTCTTGGGCCATGGCAGACCTCCTCTGGTTCTGTTCGTTACCAGTTCCAGGGTGTCAGCCGATGCTGGTCCAGGCATATCTCGTAGCTGCAGTACATTTAACTGTTTGCATCATTGCTTGACACAGCGCCCTGCTGGACATAGGAGATTCCATTTTGCTTTTACACCACACTTCATCTAAGAAAAGGTTACTATACTCTGAAACTAGAACAATTCTGCCACCTCCTGTAGAAAGCTATGCAAA
Organism: Lontra canadensis; assembly: GCF_010015895.1. Classification (NCBI taxonomy): domain Eukaryota; kingdom Metazoa; phylum Chordata; class Mammalia; order Carnivora; family Mustelidae; genus Lontra; species Lontra canadensis. The sequence goes on along the minus strand of NW_022630995.1, from coordinate 12,322,952 downwards.
GCTCTTCCTCTCTGAGCTCCAGGCAAAGACAGGGTTCAGTGGCAAGAGTTTTGTCATGACTGTTTTCCCAGCATATTCATGCCCAACATTTAGAAGTGTCAGAAACTAGTGCCCTCCAAAGAAACTGGCTATTGTAGGGAAAAGTAGGTTTTGAGAAGGTCCCATTTAGGTTTTTTGTTTGTTTGTTTGTTTTCACTTGATATGTCGTGTTAACCAATTTTCCCTTGACTGGATGCCATCTTCTCAAAAACGGTATTGTATGACCAGATTAGGATTAAGATTATCAGATTATTGAAGAGAACGGAAAATAATTTCTTTTAGTTATAGCATTCCTATCTGTATCAAAGACCCCTAATATGGGTAGAGAAATTGTGAAAAGAGGCAATAGTTCATATGTGAATAGTCACTTCAATAAATAGTTATATCAAAAACCACAACATAATTTTAAAAAATCGTTAAACCATAAATATTGCAAAAATCAGTGCAATCAGTGCTCTACTAAATTTGACTACACTTGGGGCCACTTCCCTGGTTATTTGCCTTTAATTTGAAGTGGTTCGCCAAGATTTCACTCATGTTGTTTTTTATTTCATACATAGGTTAACTTATGTCCTATTTATACTCCTTTGTTCTAATAAAATAGTGCTACTGAATTGACAATGGTCCTAATTCAGATTACTTTATGCATAGAAAATTAAAATTATTGGCAAAAAATAGAACCACAGTGGATGTTCATTACAATGTACTCTTTTTCTTTTTTTATCGGTGCACTTTCATTTTTTTTTTAATTTTTTAAATTTCTTTTCAGCATAACAGTATTCATTGTTTTTGAATCACACCCAGTGCTGCATGCAATCTGTGCCCTCTCCAATACCCACCACCTTGTTCCCCCAACCTCCCACCCCCAGCCCCGTCAAACCCCTCAGATTGTTTTTCAGAGTCCATAGTCTCTCATGGTTCACCTCCCCTTCCAATTACCCTCAACTCCCTTCTCTCCATCTCCCCTTGTCCTCCATGCTATTTGTTATGCTCCACAAATAAGTGAAACCATATGATAATTGACTCTCTCTGCTTGACTTATTTCACTCAGCATCAACTCTTCCAGTCCCGTCCATGTTGCTACAAAAGTTGGGCATTCATCCTTTCTGATGGAGGCATAATACTCCATAGTGTATATGGACCACATCTTCCTTATCCATTCATTCGTTGAAGGGCATCTTGGTTCTTTCCACAGTTTGGCGACCGTGGCCATTACTGCTATAAACATTGGGGTCCAGATGGCCCTTCTTTTCACTACATCTGTATCTTTGGGGTAAATACCCAGTAGTACAATTGCATGGTCATAGGGAAGCTCTATTTTTAATTTCTTAAGGAATCTCCACACTGTTCTCCAAAGTGGCTGTACCAACTTGCATTCCCACCAACAGTGTAAGAGGGTTCCCCTTTCTCCACATCCCCTCCAACACACGTTGTTTCCTGTCTTGCTAATTTTGGCCATTCTAAGTGGTGTAAGGTGGTATCTCAATGTGGTTTTAATTTGAATCTCCCTGATGGCTAGTGATGATGAACATTTTTTCATGTGTCTGATAGCCATTTGTATGTCTTCATTGGAGAAGTGTCTGTTCATATCTTCTGCCCATTTTTTGATATGATTGTCTGTTTTGTGTGTGTTGAGTTTGAGGAGTTCTTTATAGGTCCTGGATATCAACCTTTTGTCTGTACTGTCATTTGCAAATATCTTCTCCCATTCCGTGGGTTGCCTCTTTGTTTTGTTGACTGTTTCCTTTGCTGTGCAGAAGCTTTTGATTTTGATGAAGTCCCAAAAGTTCATTTTCACTTTTGTTTCCTTTGCCTTTGGAGACATGTCTTGAAAGAAGTTGCTGTGGCTGATACTGAAGAGGTTATTGCCTATATTCTCCTCTAGGATTCTGATGGATTCCTGTCTCACATTGAGGTCTTTTATCCATTTTGAGTTTATCTTTGTGTACGGTGTAAGAGAATGGTCAAGTTTCATTCTTCTACATATAGCTGTCCAGTTTTCCCAGCACCATTTATTGAAGAGACTGTCTTTTTTCGACTGTATATTTTTTTCCTGTTTTGTCGAAGATTATTTGACCATAGAGTTGAGGGTCCATATCTGGGCTCTCTACTCTGTTCCACTGGTCTATGTGTCTGTTTTTATGCCAGTACCATGCTGTCTTGGTGATCACAGCTTTGTAGTAAAGCTTGAAATCAGGTAACATGATGCTGCCAGTTTTATTTTTGTTTTTCAACATTTCCTTAGTGATTCGGGGTCATTCTGATTCCATACAAATTTTAGGATTATTTGCTCCAGCTCGTTGAAAAATACTGGTGGAATTTTGATCGGAATGGCATTAAAAGTATAGATTGCTCTAGGCAGTATAGACATCTTAACAATATTTATTCTTCCGATCCAAGAACATGGAATGGTCTTCCATCTTTTTGTGTCTTCTTCAATTTCTTTCATGAGTGTTCTGTAGTTCCTCGAGTACAGATCCTTTACCTCTTTGGTTAGGTTTATTCCCAGGTATCTTATGGTTCTTGGTGCTATAGCAAATGGAATCGATTCTCTAATTTCCCTTTCTGTATTTTCATTGTTAGTGTATAAGAAAGCCACTGATTTCTGTACATTGACTTTGTATCCTGCCACGTTGCTGAATTGCTGTATGAGTTCTAGTAGTTTGGGGGTGGAGTCTTTTGGGTTTTCCATATAAAGAATCATGGCATCTGCAAAGAGAGAGAGTTTGACTTCTTCATTGCCAGTTTGGATACCTTTTATTTCTCTTTGTTGTTTGATTGCTCTTGCTAGGACTTCTAATACTATGTTGAACAAGAGTGGTGAGAGTGGGCATCCTTGTCGTATTCCTGATCTCAACGGGAAGGCTGCAAGCTTTTTCCCATTGAGAATGATATTTGCTGTGGGTCTTTCATAGATAGATTTTATGAAGTTCAGGAATGTTCCCTCTATCCCTATACTTTGAAGCATTTTAATCAGGAATGGATGCTGGATTTTGTCAAATACTTTTTCTGCATCAATTGAGAGGACCATGTGGTTCTTCTCTCTTCTCTTATTAATTTGTTCTGTCACATTGATTGATTTGTGAATGTTGAACCATCCTTGTAGCCCAGGAATGAATCCCACCTGGTCATGGTGGATAATCTTTTTAAGGTGCTGTTGGATCCTGTTTGCTAGGATCTTGTTGAGAATCTTAGCATCCATATTCATCAGTGATATTGGTCTGAAATTCTCCTTTTTGGTAGGGTCTTTGCCTGGTTTTGGGATCAAGGTAATGCTGGCTTCATAGAAAGAGTCTGGAAATTTTCCTTCTGCTTCAATTTTTTGAAATAGCTTCAGGAGAATAGGTGTTATTTCTTCTTTGAAAGTTTGGTAGAATTCCCCAGGGAATCCATCAGGTCCTGGGCTTTTGTTTTTTGGGAGGTTTTTGATCACTGCTTCAATCTCGTTACTAGATATCAGTCTATTCAGGTTGTCAATTTCTTCCTGGTTCAATTTTGGGAGTTTATAGTTTTCCAGGAATGCATCCATTTCATCTAGGTTGCTTAGCTTATTGGCATATAACTGTTGATAATAGCTTCTGATGATTGTTTCCACTTCCTTGGTGTTAGTTGTGATCGCTCCCTTTTCATTCACAATTTTATTAATTTGGGCTTTCTCTCTTTTCTTTTGGATTAGTGTGGCCAATGGTTTATCGATCTTATTGATTGTTTCAAAAAACCAGCTTCTAGTTTCATTGATACGTTCTACTGTATCTCTGGTTTCTACCTCATTGATCTCAGCTCTAATCTTGATTATTTCCCTTCTTATGTGTGGAGTTGGTTTGATTTGTTGTTGATTCTCCAGTTCTTTAAGGTGTACAGACAGCTGGTGTATTCTGGATTTTTCAATTTTTTTGAGGGAGGCTTGGATGGCTATGTATTTCCCCCTTAGGACCACCTTTGCTGTATCCCATAAGTTTTGGACCGAAGTGTCTTCATTCTCATTAGTTTCCATGAATTGTCTAAGTTCTTCTTTGATCTCCTGGTTGATCCAAGCATTCTTAAGCAAGGTGGTCTTTAGCTTCCAGGTGTTTGAGTTCTTTCCGAACTTTTCCTTGTGATTGAGCTCCAGTTTCAAAGCATTGTGATCTGAGAATATGCAGGGAATAATCTCAGTCTTTCGGTATCGGTTGAGTCCTGATTTGTGACCCAGTATGTGGTCTATTCTGGAGAAGGTTCCATGTGCACTTGAGAAGAATGAGTATTCTGTTGTTTTAGGGTGGAATGTTCTGTATATATCTATGAGGTCCATCTGGTCCAATGTGTCATTCAATGCTCTTGTTTCTTTTGATTTTCTGCTTTGATGATCTATTTCTGAGAGAGGTGTGTTAAGATCTCCTACTATTAATGTATTCATATCAATGTGACTCTTTATCTTGATTAACAGTTTTCTTATGTAATTGGCTGCTCCCATATTGGGGGCATAGATATTTACAATTGTTAGATCATCTTGGTGGATAGTCCCTTTCAGAATGATGTAGTGTCCTTCTGTATCTCTGACTACAGTCTTTAGTTTAAAATCTAATTTGTCTGATATGAGAATCGCTACCCCGGCCTACTTTTGAGGTCCATTGCCATGAAAGATGCTTCTCCATCCCTCCACTTTCAGTCTGGGCGTATCTTTAGGCTCAAAATAGGTCTCTTGTAGACAACATATGGATGGGTCCTGTCATTTTATCCAATCTGCAACCCTGTGCCATTTTATGGGCGCATTTAGGCCATTCACATTGAGAGTGATTATTGATAGATACGTTTTTATTGACATCGTGTTACCTTTGAAGTCTTTCTTTCTGTAGATTGTCTCTATATTTCTGTTCAATGCTATTCTTAGGAATTTTCCTCTTTTATAGAACCCCCCCTTAATATTTCCTGCAGTGTCGGCTTGGTGGTTGCATAGTCTTTTAAGCCTTGCCAGTCTTGGAAACTCTTTATCTCTCCATCCATTTTGAATGTCAGTCTTGCTGGATAAAGTATTCTTGGCTGCATGTTCTTCTCATTTAGTGCCCTGAATATATCTTGCCAGCCCTTTCTGGGTTGCCAGGTCTCAGTGGACAGGTCTGACGTTATTCTGATGGGCTTTCCTCTGTACGTAAGGAGCCTCTTTGTCCTAGCAGCTTTCAAGAGATTATATCTACAATTATGATTCCTCAATTTGACTATCAAGTGCCTTGTTGTTTTTCTGGAATCTATAATCTTGGGTGGAGACCGTTCGGCCTCTAGTACATGAACTCTGGTTCCATTCGCTAGATTGGGAAAGTTTTCATGAAGAACTTGTTCCACTATATCTTCTAGACTTCTTTCTTTCTCCTCCCCTTCAGGGATTCCAATAATTCTGACATTGGAACGTTTCATGGCATCATTTATTTCCCTGATTCTGTTTTCGTGGCTTCTAAGCTGTTTGTTCCAGGCTTCCTCCTGATCCTTTCTCTCTATCTGTTTGTCCTCCAGATCACTAATTCTATCTTCTGTCTCAGTTACCTTAGATTTGAGAGAATTTAGACTAGATTGGGACTCATTGAGAGCATTGTGAACCTCATCCCCGGTAGCTTTCAGCTCTGCCCTAACATTGTGAACATCATCTTTCTAGTCACTTTCAGTTTGGCCCTAATTAATTCCGTTTGGTCATCCATGGCTTTCTCCAACCTAGCTATTGCCTGGATAATTGTTAGCCTGAATTCTCTTTCCGACATATTGTCTATGTTGATAGCCGTTAGCTCTGTTGCAGAAGGCCCATCCTCTGTATTTTTCTTCTGTTGGGCATTCCTCCTCCTAGTCATTTCGGTGAGAGATGACTGCATGGATGTAGCTGGAAGTATCGACCGTGGTGCAGTCAAGGTGCACCCTGGAACGCTTCTGAGCAATCAGGATTCCCCACCCAAATGAGAGAAAAAAGAAAAGAAAAAGAAAAAACGAAAGGAGAGAGAGAGACAGGAAAGAAAGGGAAGATAAAAGAGAAAGTTCAGCCCAAATGGGCCCCAAGGTAAGATTTATGAAATATACAAACAAAAACAGACAAACAAAAAGACTGATAAAAGTATACGACAAGAGAAAAAAAAATTATATATATATATATATATATATATATATATATATATATGTGTGTGTGTGTGTGTGTGCAAATAAAGGAAGAACCTCGTCAAAAAGAACCCCAAGTGTAAGATTTATATACTATCAGGACAAACACAAAAACACAGGAACACTGGTGGAAGGAAAAGATGGGAGAGTGGTTATAAATTCTCAGTGTGGGCGAGGAAGTTTGTTTTGATTCTTCCTGTAGGTATCTTGATATCTTTGTTAAAGGACTCAACTTTCCTAAGATAAAGGGGGATTAAAAATTGGTTTACCTATAGGGGTAGCATTCATTGGGGAGAGGGGATTACCTTGAAGTTTAACTCTATATGAATATTAGAAAATAAAAATAAAAAAGGAATAAACTAGACTAAACTAAACTAAAATTTTAAAAAAATGAAATTTTAAAAATAGAAATGCAAAAGAAAAACACAGGTGTATGTACCAAAAAGTTCAGGTTAGAAGGTTATTATGGAATTTGATGTACTGGACATCTCACTGTGAAGGTAAATAGGTTAAAAAATTATCTATATAAAAAAAAATGAGCCAGAATAGTGGGAACGAATTAAAAATAAAAGTTGTCCTATGAAGTCGTGGTGGTTGTTCTCTTGTCGTCTTTTTTTTTTTTTTTCTTTCCTGGTTGGTTTTCTGGGGGAGGGGCCTGCCACGTGGGTTTTCAGTCAATGATGTTCTCTGAGTTAAGTCCTCCTGCCCCCCTCAAGGGGGTGGGCTCTGAGGAAACTGTTTTTTTCAGGCTTTTGTTCTCTGGAGGTTTTTATGTTTGTTCACTTTTGTTTTTCTCTCTCACCTTGACCGCTTTTGATGGTTTTTGTAGGTTTAGAGCAAAGCAAACTGCACCCTGACCTCCCTCTCAGAGAGAAGCCTCAGGCTGGCTGCGGAGCCCAAATAAATTCCCCCTTGGCCGCTGGCAGAGCAACTTCCGAGTCACGGTCCCTGGGGACGCAGGATTTTTTGCTTGTACCCAAAACCACGGCAGCGGCGGCTGTCTGGGCAGCTCCAGACCGCCAGAGAGGTTCCAAGCAGCGATCGCACACTGAGATTTTCCCACTGGCCCGGGCTGGGAGTGTCTGGTCTTTCCGGGTCCGAGAGCACCGGGCTGGCGCCTGTGCGCACCTCTCTCAGGGGAGGGTGCGGGGTGCGACTAGGACTCTGATAGTACGGCATGGCACTTGCGTGGGGACTGCAAAAAGGCTGTGCTTCTGCTGGCCAGCGAGGCTCCCAGCCCCTCATGGGAGCTGGACCCCACGCGCTCTCAGGCGCCCTGGTGTCTCAGGGACCAAGACCTGGTTTCTCCGCCGCACTGTCTCTGGCTTTGTGCCAGGGGTGGCTGACCTGGGTCTGGGGACTTAAGCCCCTGTCCCTAACTGCCCCGATTCCCACAATCCCCCACCCCCCCATCCTTTGCTCTTTTTGAGTGCTTTCTACCAGACTCCGAGTTAATGCTGGTCCCCAGACGCAGGGCACTCTCGTATTGGGATATTACTTTCCAATGGGTTGCCTCTGGTGGCTCCCTCGCCCTTTTGTTTATCTTCCGAAATCAGTCTGACGTTCCCACTCTGCTTTACCTGCCCACTGGCGTCTTCTGCTCCTATAGAGATCCAGATGTGTATAATTCTGATCTCAGGCTGATTTCGTGGGTGATCGGAGTTCTTTGGAAGGTAATCAGCTCACTTTAGGGTACAGGTTGAAAGGGCACCTCCTCCTTCTTCCCCACCATCTTGTCTCCCCTACAATGTACTCTTCAGTTGCCTAGAACCTATCCAAAGCTATAGCTCCAAAAATATTCTCACCACACATAATTGTCTGACCAAAGACACCCACCTCTTTCCCAAATGTAAATTATACCAAGTCATGTCTATTTGACCTTCACAATGTCCTGAGGTAAGTGTTCTTCAACTCTAAGTTTTCTGTACAATCTCCTCCACTACAGTTGAGTCAAACTCAGGATGAGAGTTTCAAAATACCAGTCTTGGGTTAGAGGATGAGTTTTACTATTCGTCAATCAGAGTCCCAAAAAGAAATTGATGGCATAACTAAATAGGTTAACTTCAAGGAGGAACTGTTTACAAAGGGACTATTTACTAAGGAGTGGGTGTTGGAATTATAAGGTAGAATGCAGGAACCCAGGGTTTTGTAGCAGTTGAGCTATTTCCCCGAGGCCAGAAGTTACCAAAGGATGGAGAGAATCACACAGAGTGATTTGGCTTGAGTAAATCTGTGACCTTCAATGAAAGACACAGAAGGCAAACTTGCAAGGGGGGAGCCTTATCATCTCCCCTCCCAGCCCTCTATTTAGACCAGTTAGGCTCACTCATTAAGCTAAGCTCAATTTCCCAAACCAGAGTGCTGCTTTTCAATGGAGAATAAGGTGGAATGTATTTGGAGAGTCAAACACAATTTTTAAAATATCTATCTAATCTCTATCTATGAATAGACTAGAAAATTAATCCTACAGTATTATATAGTGTCTAGACAATGGAATTAGATTTCTTATGGATTTTATAGTACATGCTTTTAACAAGAGATCACTTTCTTCCATTTCTGCTCTCTCAATGAGGTATTTTATTATAGTTACTCTGCCTGTGGTGTGCTTTTCTTTTCCGCTCTGAATCCACTGTCCTCTCTCTACCTTTCTCTACCTTACACTCTGTCCTGGGAGGCTGACCTGTATAGACACCACTAATGGATTCTTATGTCCTCTGGTTTCCAGTTGTTCTAAGCCAATGAGGAGGCACAGCAGTAGATCTGTGAGGCATAGGTTGTTTTGGGGGTATGGTGAGGACAAAAGTATGCCTGACCAATGATTCAAAATTTTAGAATCTGTCTCTGAGGATAAGGAACAAGTATGAAATTAGTCAAAGGAACAAGTATGAATGGAGAAAGGACCAATGATGCAGCAGGGTAGCATTCCCGAGAACCATGGGGGATCAGAGTAAGAGGTCTAAGTAAAAGAGAATCATGACTGAACTCAGATTTGCAGGTAAGAAAAAGGTAAGTCCCATCAAACAGGACTTTCTATAAATGCTCATGGACCCATGATAACAGTGAGTGTGGTCCCTTCTATAAATCAGTCTGAGAACTGAAGACCTTTCCTTAGGCCATTTATCAAAATATTCAAAACACAAAAAATACAAGTCCCTAAGAATTTTTTCATAGAACTTCCTATGTGTATTCTCTATACTCCATATTGTTTGTCAGTTCTTGACATCAAATCTAAAAAAGCTCATTTTTTCTTACCAGTAGTAGAAGTTCTGTTTAAGGCATGATACACTTAAGGATTTAAGACGGTCAATGAAATGATAAAAGTTTTCATTTTTCATTACTTGGAGTGGTTAAAGAATTAGAGCTGCACTACAGCAATATACTTATGTGGGTGTAGAATAATAACTATGAGGATAGGCATTGTACAAATACTAGTTATTTTTTTAAAATAAGCCTCTTCCAGTCAAACAGATTCACTTAATAAAAACTCAAAATACATGCATATACAGAGCTTATTTCTGATTTACCCTTAATACTTAAGAACTGACAGGAACTGAGAAATAAATTTCACAAATGCAGGAGCAAATCAACATAGTTGAACGCAGCTAAACTCTCCATGCCAAATATCTACAGTTAAAAAGAAGTGCTTTAATAATGTTCGTTCTATTAAAAACTTTCAAAATACTATTTTTAAAAATAAGAAAAACTTTGCCTCTCAGTACTGTTCTTTTGCATGAAGAAAATATTCCTTCCCTTATACCCTAATATTTAGACATTAGGAAAAATAAAAGAAATGATATTATCAAGCTCTAAATAAATCACTTAAAATCTAAATGAATGTTTCACCCATCTTTGTTCTACAATCATCACTAATAAGGTTAAAAATCAATTGTTTTAATGTATCAACCATACCTTCCTGTTGCCTTCATTACCTCTCCATCATTACTTAGTGAAGAATTATATGTCAAGTTCTAGTTAAATCTACATGTGATATACGTATATGCTTATGCTAAGTGTATGATGTGTATGTTCTGGGAGAAAATGGACAAAGATGGGGGAATAAGGACTGAGGTAAGTTTGTAAGAAATAAAAATGAAATACAATGAAATGTATTTTTTTAAAGATTGTGATTTATTTTTCAGACAATTCCATGAATAATTATTTGACCACATTACTAAGTACAAAACACACACATTAATGGGAAAAGGGTGGAGGCAGACTTCCAGTTTCAAAATGGCAAGCATTTAAGGTAATCTGCCTCCTACACTAAATTCATAGAAATAAAGGAAAATGTATTTTAAAAATAAATACAGCCATAATAAAATAAACAAACAAAAATAAGTCATAGGAATAAAAGGCATAGCATAAGGAATATAGTCAATGATACTGCAATAGTGATGTAATAGGACATGGTAGTGTACTTGTGGTGAACACAGCAAAATGTGCAAACTTATCAGGTCACTAAGTCGTATATATATATACCTGAAGTTATTGTAACATTGTGTGTCAACTATAGTCAAAAAATAGCAAAATAAAATTTATAACCATCACCAACAGAAAAACAAGAATTTAAAGAACTACAAAAAGAGTAATTGATCTTTGAAAAATACAAACAGGTATGAGAGAGCTCACAGATCAGGATTCCCTTGGGAAAGTTCTGACCTAGGAGGTAAGACCAGCCACACTAATGTTCCATGCATAGAGATGATGAAATCCAGGAGCAGGAGCTAGACCCAGAAGCAACTGACAGGATGACTAGTTGGAGTACCACAAAGGGAGGAGCCGGGCAGGTCAACCCTTGCATATCTCTTTCCTCCCTCTTCCCCTTGCAAGACAAATAGCAGTATCTACCTCCAGTCAGGAAAGATGGGTATGGGCACTGATTACAGAGAAATAGGACACTGTCCTTGAGGGCTCGTGGCAACAAGGGGAATGGGGAGCACTCAAACTCAAACCCGTCATTAAGTTACCTTGCCAGGCATGACATCTTTACTAGATTTAGACAGAACGTAATAGAAGAAATATTTCAGGGGATAATTGCCTAGAGTTTTCCAGAACTGCACAAAGACGAGAAACCTCACAAGGGGCCAGCAAGGGCCATGCAAAATTATAAACACAGAGAAAAGATGGTGAAATCTTAAGAGCATCAAGTTAAAGAGGAGAATCCTGATGCTACTTGAAAGAAAAGATGGATTCCTTTCAGGACAATTAAAAACAGACTTTTCATCAGCATAGTGCTTGTGAAGAAACATATGAACAAAATATTGAGTGAAAAACCTTTGAACCTGAAACTCTATACCTAGTCATATTATCAAATAAACAAAATCATTTTTAGAGAAAACAGCTTAACTGGGAATTTGATGGCCTCTTTTTCTAGTTCTGAATGAGGTCAGCTTAATGTTAAGCATCAAGTAAGTTTTAAACATACTTCAGATAAGAATATGCAGCTGATCCTGCCCTTATGCCCTCTGCTGATTCCTACTATGGATGAATGCAACTGTTAGTTTCTCTGCAGCCAAATCTATTCTTTGGAAGCTACACTCAGTTTGCTCTTTTGTAACACCCATATTTTCTACTCACTCTCCTGTGCCTCCTCACTACCTCACAAAGAATGTAGGTTTTAAATTTATATGATGCCTCATGTCTCTGCTCTGATTCCCCTATCTCTAAAGCCCATCCTTCCACAAACCCATGTATCTACCAAACTTGAATCATGGCCTATCCCAATCTGGCTCATCCAAATACCACTTAAGACTTGGTTAGGGCAAATTAAGATTTTCAGTAACATTTGAGATTATATGTTATGTTGGAGCTTGAGGCTACAGTGTGTCAGTAATAAATCAGAAAAAATAAAAGAGTCCTCTAGCCTCTTTAAATTTAAATCTTAATCCTGCAATTTACTAGTTGTGTGACCCAGGGGCAGTCTTACTAAACATGCCTAAACCTATTTTTATAAATGAGGAGAATACCCTTTTAACCTCAAGGTTGTTGTGCAAAACATATGACATAATATATTTAAGGAGACCAAACAATAGTAGACTGTCAATAGATGGGAGTTTTCTCCACTTCCTCCCTCTTAACAGCAGGGCAAATTCTGCTGATAAAGAAATGTGAATTCATTTAACTTGGAAAAATCATTTGAGAAATAAAAACAAAAATTCATTTTTCCAGTCAATGAATAAAGAAAAGTTAAAAAAGAGTTGAATGTACCAGGTGATATTTTAATTTACCATGTTGCAGGGTTCCTGGGTGGCTTAGTGGGCTAAGCCTCTGCCTTTGGTTCAGGTCATGGTCTCAGGGTCCTGGGATCTGCTCAGCAGGGAGCCTGCTTCCCTCTTTCTCTTTGCCTGCCTCTTGCCCACTTGTGATCTCTCTCTCTCTCTCTGTCGAATAAATAAATAAAATCTTTCAAAAAAAATTTACCCTGTTGCTATCTGTGAATTCCTATTTAAAATCAAATTATCAAATATTTGAGTATGTAAAATATATAATGCACTTCCAATGTGTTTATACCATGTAGTTAATGTATCTGTATCACTAAAGCATATAAACCAGAAAATATTTATATGTTAATTTGCAGTGAGAAATATTGCCAATCTAGCTAAGTGGACCATCATTTTTGGTTTGGCCTGACCAGTCCATTTTTTCCTGGTAGGCAGATCTACTGGGAAAATCAAATTATCAGAATATTCTCTAGTGAGCATACAATCAGAATGAATAGACATTGGTTAGGTGATCTCAGCGTAGCTGACGCATCTTCTTCACAATGGAGATCTACCTGCCAGGTCATCTAACACCTAGAGGAGGCCTCTTAGCCTTTCCTCAGTGTGATGCTATTTCTTACTACTGAGAGTGGACCTTGGGACGCCGCTTGGTTCAGCTTCTGTGGCTGAATTGTTCTTCCTTTAAATTTGCTTTGGCTTCAACTGGGGTTCCTGAACCATCTAGCTAGTGGAAAGTGAACTTTAAAATTTTGAAGCAGGAGAAGCTTCCAACGAGAACATGACATACAGTTTTCCTGCATAGTGTAGAAGTGAGATGGTCCTTTTTTATTTTTTTAAAGATTTTTATTTGTTTATTTGACAGATCACAAGTAGGCAGAGAGGCAGGCAGAGAGAGAGAGAGAGAGAGAGAGGGAGGGAGGCTCCCTGCTGAGCAGAGAGCCCGATGCAGGGCTCGATCCCAGGACCCTGGGATCATGACCTGAGCCGAAGGCAGAGGCTTTAACCACTGAGCCACCCAGGAGCCCCTGAGATGGGCCTTTTACACTTGTACACAAGTAGCTTTCCATTATTCTTGAGCAGAGGCCTGACTATAGGGAAGTCCCCAGACAGAAAGGCCTGACATTGGGCTGAAGTGTTCCACTTAGTAACAGAAATTTGATTTACCAGGAAGTCTGTCTCCACAGAGCTGAAGACAAGTTTCTCTTAAATCTAAATTCAGTCCGCTCTCTACCTGAAAATTACTATTTCATTCCTGGAAGCTGTGTTTATAATCTTTATTCAAGAATTTGCTCCCAGGAGGGGAGGAGATGAAATGATATTATATGTGCAGTTTGAACTTCTCCTTGCCTTATCTTGAAGGCAAGATTAAAAGCAAACTGTTTTGAATTTGGTGCAGTGGCACCTGAACTATAATGTAACCCTTTCCTATAAAGTGTTATTTGAGATGAAATTGGGCAAAGCACATGACTGTTTTAAGTAGTTGGTTGAGCCAGATTCTGTTAGTGGAAAGAATGTGGGTTTTCCCTTGATAAGCATAGAATTCTCCCTCTCATGCTCTGTGTGTGTGTGTGTGTGTGTGTGTGTGTGTGTGTGTTGGCTCATGCTATGTAGAAATCTGATGGTTGCTATGCAGGGACTTGGAAGTATAGTTGGACCATAGGTTCTAAGAGTAGCTACTTGAAACAGTAGCTGTTAGTCAAACATGTCAACTAGTGGCCCACAGTCCCACTGAGGCCCACAGAAATGTTTGGTTTGGCCATGGCAGTATCATTTTAAAAATAAAAGAATCAGGTGCCACACTGCTCAGAAGTAAAGTTTCACTTAAGAATATTAACTTCAGACCTCTTGTAAAATCAGGTCCAGCAAACCTAGGTCTTTGTTTCCACAGGCCACCTTTGTTCCCAGCAGCTTCTCCCTTTCAATGGAGCACATGCTGGCCAGTTCACCACCACTCTCACATTGTCTGCTATTGGGTGACATTTTAGCCAAATGTCACGGCCACTTTTGTTATTGCAGCCTTCACACCAGCCAGACCTCTGTTGATGTTCAATTTTGCAATTCTTAGGCCTCCCAAACTTTGCAGGCTCTCAAGCATCTTATGGGGAATTACCAAAACAGTGTCACCACTCAGGAGTTGGGCAGGCAATGCCAGTGGTCCTTAGAAACAGAGTAACAGGCTGATAAACATCAGTAGCAGCAAAGGCAGCAAACATCCTGTCAGCCAGCTGGCTCGAAGGCTTCAGGGAGGAACCCGGCTGTAGCAGAACTCCAAGCCACAAGCAAGGCAATACCTTGCAACTCCCCAAACAGGTGCCGATATCTGATAATCAGATAGAGCCTTTAAGCATCATTATCTAGACACAAAAATGAAACATCACCTCAGTTTGCAGTGACAAGCTAAGGAAGCTGGAGACGTGGGTTGACCTCAGGGTCATCTCAGGGTCACCCCTTCACCTTCTCATTTGTTCTCCACTGTGTTACTTGTATGTGAAAGCATGCTTTGCCTTCAAATAGAATACAAATTAAGCAATTTTCCTTTGGAAACTGTAAATGAGGAGGGGTAGGGACATGTTTCTTTAATGGCTATGGAGAAGCACTGATTTGGATGTGGGTAGCACCTTCTCAAAGGGAGCACATCTTAAACCTTATACTTTCCTCCATGGTCGCAAATGTTTAATTCATGTTTAATTAATTTCAGTACGTGGATAATAGAATTGTATATAATTTGTATTTTAAAAAACTGACAATATGTAATTTGTGCTGTTGTATTTGCCTTTGGGAGGACCTGCTATGCTGCAGTTCAAGCCTGAGAACTTTGATAAACGTTGAAATACCAGAGGTCAGATGTACTGTGGGAGGGGGGTAGGAATCTTCTTTTTGGAAGGAACCGTGTAAAAGAAAAGAGTCGAGCTCCAACTGGGCATCATTATCCAAGAAATAACTTTTAAATTCACTTTAGTGAATTTAAGTACCTATACCATGTCCATTAATTATAAATTTTATATAACCTATATAATATGTTATAAATGAAAGAGAAGAATGTGAAACAAATGCAGAGAAACAAGAATTTTTTTTGTTGCTGTTGTTGGTGGTGGGTTTTTTTGTTTTGTTTTGTTTTGTTTTCTTGAGAAACAAGAGGTTTTTTAAGTACAAACTGAGACAGGAAGTAGTTGGATAATAGGGAGTCTCCATGTGCCACTTTGCAAAATATTGCCAAGTTGCTTCCCAATGTCATTTACCAATTTACACTCCCATGACAGTATGTGAGAGTTCCTGTGTTAATCCATGGTTATTTCTATCATTATATCTCAAGTACCACACATAGTAGGACTATAAATGATGTTTGTTGGATGAACAGATGAATGAGAATCAGGATTTTTTTTTTTTTTAAGGATCGTTTTTAACCATGGGGACAGTCCAAAATATAGGTCCAGCACCAGTTCTTCCTAAAGGCATGTAAGGGGAGATGTAGTATTGCATGAGGGTCTGCTCAGAGAAGCAAAGGAGAACACACTACGGAAAGAATAGTGACAAAGAAGCAATCAAATCCCAAGTGAGAAAAATGTAACAGAAGATGGATAGGACATGGCAGGGAGGCAGTCTTCCAGTAGGCAATACACAGAGATACAGGCAGCACTGACTATCTCAGTGAATTTTCAGCTACAGGGAACTCTAACTCTGAGGACAAGACCCCAGTTTCTGGAAAAAAGTGTCAGAGAAACTATTGTCTTTATGGAGAAAAAGACAGTGGAGGTACAGAGGACTTTATGGAGGAAGGACCTTGAGTGGAAACTAGAGAAAACCCCAGAGCTAGAATCAGAGTAAGTCTGGCAGACTGTGTCTATGTCTTTAATCTCAGCTCTAGACACCCCGCCCCCACCCCCAGTATTCGTAGATATCATCGATGTATTTTTGGCTGTAGTTCAGGGTCCATGGTGTCAGTTTGCAAACACATTTCCTCCTTTTCTTAATTCCTTTTACCCTGCTGCTCTCCTCCCCACTGGCCATCACCTGGGTTTCATTCTTCAAGCCGTATGGTTTTACAGGCTCTAGACACAGTCATTACTCTTGGTTGCCATCCTTTAATACCAAATTGTGACTTCCTGAGTTTAGCTCAATCTGCTGATGGTATTATTTCAAATTAATCTGCTAGTATCAAAAATTTCACCCAGGTGCCTCAGTTGGTTTAGTGTCCAACTCTGGATTTCGGCTCAGGTCATGATTTCAGGGTTGTGAGATGGAACCTTAAGTCAGGCTCCGTGCTTAAGATTCTCTCTCTCCCTCTTCCTCTGTCCCTCCCCTACCTTTCTCTTGCTAAAAAAAGAAAAAAAAAGTTCAAAGGATGTGCAGTGGGGAACCATATCTAATAGATACATAAGTGTTCAATAATTAAGGAAAAATGCTACTTATCTCTGAAAACACTGCTGATCAGTGTGAATCAGAGAGACTTAACTTCATCTCTCACATTGCAAAAGGATAAATATTTCAAGACAAAAGGGAGTATCTACTTTCTATAATGCCTGCATACAGTCCTCCTAGAAAAGAAAGCTGAGACATTTGGGAGGGATCTTTCTACTAAATTATAGCCAATGATAAATGTAAGGAAGAAATAAACAGTAAGGTTTATAACATGTTTCTCTTTTTTTTGCCTCCTGGTCCTAAAATTAATGAAAAGTTTTGATTAGACCCCTCGGTTCAGTATTTATTGTTTGTATTTATTGTTTTGCTATTGAAAAATTATATGTGAGAGACTTTATGCTACCAGGTACCATAGGAAATGCAAAGATGAAAAGTAAGCTGAAGCCATTCCTCATAAACTGGTACTTGAAAGTTGAGTTTCTATAAACTTTGCAGATCAGAGTGGCAGATTTTCTCTATATTAACACCCTTCATCTGGGGGGAAAAATAAGACTTAACGTACACCACTTGTGTGCTACAAGTAAGGCATGATTCTCCACAGAAGCGATACTGCATCTTCAGTGAAAGGGCTTTATCCGGACTATGACTTGGAGAGTTCAGAAGTTAGATGTCATTTAAGAATCCAGGCAATTAGGAGCAGAAAAATAGAATTGACGGATTCCTATGGAAAAGCTGGGATCTTGCCATGCTTGCTTTTCTTAGAAAGAAATACATTTCCCGTACTTCTGTAAATGTCACTGAGGGAAAAAAGGGTTAGTATATATGTCCCCTCAACCTCGGAGTTCATAGCCAACTGTTAGTTTTCCCTTTCTGATATTGAGTTCCTCGTCCTGAAAATCACATATACGTTTATAGATTTTTGGCTGAGTAATAGAAGATTGAAAGAAAACCCTTCATCCTATTTTTTTTTAAATTCCTTGATTCTAGTATTATTTTCTTTCCAAGCTCTTCTTTCTTTTCTACATCAGGTCAAGGCCAAATTCTTTCCACCTGGAGGCCCTTTTGAGCATCCTCATAATTCCAGGGAGTAGTTCCTGCCTATCCAAATCCCAGCACAAGGAAGAAGACACAGCCCATAATAACCCAACCCAGCTGCAGTTCAGAAGTAGAAAGATCATCGGGTTAAGAGGGATGACAGTGCTCTCTCCTGCAGATGGGCAGATGCACGTTGCAAGGAGCCAGGGGTGTGGAGCATGAACAAAGCACCACACCCACATACCAAAGCCAGAAAGTGTTCGCTCATCAGCTCAGTAGCCTCTGCAGCCAACATCTGCCATGACACCTATGTTTATGGCCATAGTAACAGCACCATGTCAAAAGGATCGTTTCACTGTCACAATTCATTAAGGGCAGCCTTGTTATGAGAAAATTTAGACTTAGGCTTTTTTTTTTTTTCAGCTTTATTGAGGTATAAAATTCATCTTGCATAACTGAAAAGGATGGAATGCTTCACAAATTCATGTGTCATCTTGGCAAGGTTCATGCTAATCTCTGCATGGATCCAATTTGTGTATGTATGCTGCAGAAACAAGCACTAGGCTTGTTTGGATTTTTATTTGGGGTGTTGTATTTTTTCAGTAATTATTTTTGACATTCCTTAGATCTGAAAAATTGTCAAATCCCAAATTAATAAACTGATATGCTTTTTGAGAAAAATATATTTTCACATCATTTTAATTTTTCTTTTACAATGAACAGAGGTTTTTTCTTTTTCTTAAAACAGTGTGTGCTGTTTTAATTATTGCATAATTATTATTTTTAAATTTCTGACAATACTAGTTTTCTGTTCTAATTCTCTTCTTCAAATATTTCTCGGCAATTACCATCTATATATTCTTTCGGATGAAACTTTGAATTATTTCATCAAGCCCCTCCCCTTAGGAAAAAACCTCTAATTTTTTCTCTCACCAAAATATATTCCAGATAGTGTTGAGTTAAATATAAATATGCAAGCCAGCACCAGAAACAATTAGAAGGAAACATAATTGATTGTCTCTTATCTCTAGGCAGAGAACTTTCTAGGCATAAAAAACAAAGGAAGAAACACAAGATAAAAAGATTGATGGAATAGATCCCACTATTTTTGGCCTTCTCCCCTTCTCTCCCTATTGTTGCCTAGCTGGGTAATCTTAGGCAAAATATTGATCCTTTCTGTGTCCTGTGTGTCCAGATCTATGTAGTTGAGAAATGAATTCACTCATGGTGAATTTATGGAACACCAACTATACGGAATATCAGGCAAGCATTTAAAAATATACGGAAGAAACAAAGGGATTAAAAAAAAACACTTATGCAATCTCTCGAAATAGTGTGGTATAATCGTAAGAATAGGCTTTGACATTGGACAAACCTGGCTTGTAAATTCTGCTTTTGCCACTTTAGTAGATCTATGACTCAAATATGATGATAGCTGTTTAAAGGGTTGTTTTGAGTGTTAAAAATAATAGAGACTAAAGCACCAAAATTATAATTTCATTGTCCAAAACAGCAAGCCAATCATCCAAATTCTAATGCTGTCCAAAAAATACCATTCATGTCCCTAACTCAATCAGTTCCTCCCAGATCAATCATCAGCCTTTGTTTAATTTCTCCCCAAAATGAGGATACTAGTAACCTGGTATCACTAGTAAGGATACTAGTAAACTAGTATCACAATCTACTCCTAAAAACATGCAAACCAGGTAAGAAAGCAACTTACCAAGAAGGAAAATACTTCCAATGTATATGACCAAGTGTTAACGCCTTTTATATTAAGAAAGACTCCTAAAAATTGAAATAAAAGATGAGTGTGTTCAACTGAAAAAAAAATAAGTAATTAGCAATTCATTGAAGATATACAAAGGATGGAGAGTCTGCTTTTCTCTCTCCTTCTGCTCTTCCCCCCTACTGGTGCTCTCATGCTTGCTTTCTCTCAAATAAGTAAATAAAATCTTTAGGAAAAAAAAATGCAAATTAAAATAAGAATTTACTATTGTTTACCAATCAGCATCAGGTATTAAAAAGACTGAAAATACTCAGTGTTGCAGACAGTGAGGGTATATCAGTGACTGTTGGTGAGTTTATAAATTGGTACAACTTTTTTGGGAGGCAATTTGATAATATATTCAAAAATCTATCGTAAAAACTTAAATTGTCTTTAGCCATACCACTTATAGGAATTTGACCTAAAAGTATCAGAGAGAAACATAAATATTTATGTACATGAATGTTCATTAGAGCATTATTTTGTAATAACATTAAAAAATAACCTAAATTTCTGTCACTTGGGTGAATGGTTAGATAAATGTGTAATTTCCATCTGTTTGACTATAACACCACTACTAAAAATTGTGACCTTGAGGGTCATTTAAAGAGTGAAGACATTCTTGTAACTAGGCCTTAGATGGAATAGAAAGAATATAAACTATATTTCTTACACTATTCCAATCCTGAAAATTGAACCACTTGACAACACACACAAACACACACAGAAAACAAAAAACAAACACAATTAAGTAATGTACATGAAGTTTGGATTTTTTTCACTTCTTTTTGATTATCAGTATTGTCTAAATTTTCTGCAGTGAGAAGTTATTTACAATTTAAAGGTTAAGAAGAAACACAGCTTCTTTTTCTTTCAAAAAATGGTTATTTCATTCAAGTTATTTTTTCTTCTTTCTACTTTAATTCATTTTAATTATTTTTTCCACATGTTTACAATCAATCAATAGATAAATAAGTAATAATTAATTTATTTCTGAAAAGACATTGGTGATTAAACAGTCCATTTTTATAGCTTGAGTGCTGCAGTGATATAAAGATGGAATTTAGGACACAAACACCATAAAAGGACTTAATAACGAATCAACAAATGCAAAAATATTTTATCAGCAATATAGATGGATGATCTGGTTCCTGCTGGCTAAGATTTTGTTTAGACTCGGGCTCAGGCAAATTCACCATTCTTACTAAAGTAAGTTGATGTACCAAGTCCTGTCCCCCACCTGTCCAGAAAAACACACAGATTAAAAAGGGCTTAGGGATTCCTGGGTGGCTCAGTGGGTTAAGCCTGTGCCTTTGGCTCAGGTCATGATCTCAGAGTCCTGGGATAGAGTCCCACGTTGGGCTCTCTGCTCAGCAGGGAGCCTGCTTTCCCTCTCTCTGTGCCTGCCTCTCTGCCTCTTTGTGATCTCTCTCTCTGTCAAATAAATAAATTAAAAAAAAAAGAATCTTTAAAAAGGGTTTAGAATGGAAAGAGCAAGCCCAATTTATTCACAGCATTAAGTACTGTTCAGTGAGCCATCTGATTGTTTAAAGAATGCTAATTTGAGTTAGAAATTGAGGTATAGGGCCTAGGAATAACTTAAGGAAATGTGCAGGCCCCACACAACCAGGATACACAAGCATTTCTCCTCCTGGACCAAATAGTGAAATCACTAGTAAAGCCAATATATCCATGTTTTTTTCTCAATTCTAATAGTCTATGATGTTATATGTTGTTTTATAACAAATGAATTTGCATATATGTAGGAAATTCCGGTCTTCTCATTTCATTCTGAAAAATATTTGACCGAAGTGAAATTAATAGAGAAAAAAATAGTTGATGACTAGTTATCATACAAAGACATAGCAAAACAGCTACCAGATTGTAATTTTAGCTGTGGTTTTTACAGAAAAAAATTTCCTATTGTTACCCCAAAATACTGCATGATGTTCTTTATGAGAGAAAACCCCAAAGCAGGCAGCATGCAGCTCAGGCAACAACATTCTCAAATCCTAGTTCTCAAGTGCTGAGTCAACAGCCTTATGTTGAAAAATCTTCAAATTTGATCTTTTGGTCCTAGCATGACAGCATTCAAACATTTTAACAATGTGCACACTAATAACTGTGGTCACCTGCATAATTTCTCTAGGAGTTTGCATTCTAATCTTACCACTCTGAAGCGGTTGTGAAACCGTTGATGTGTCTAGTTATTTTTTAAAAGCCACAAGAGAGTAATTATAAGGATGGGTGGATGCATATACTTTGGAATTTTAACTCAGAGATCTCTATCTAGAAATTCCCTGATGATGAAACTTTGTCAGAGACAAATGTTTGTACATATACAGGAGAGATTCTAATGCCTAGAGAAAAGAGGGTGTAGTCACCTCAAAAACAAGCAGGGTGGTGCTTAGGTTGCAAAGCCGTGGGGCAGATGGCGAAAACTGGTATTCCTCTTTGGCTTTCTTCCTTTTGTTTTTAGCCTTCTAAATGCTATACAGACTCATTCGTAGTAAAGCCTGACAATTTGAAAGTCCCTGGGAATGAAATTGAAAAATTAATAGTTTATTTGGGTGCCTCGATGGCTCAGTTGGTTAAGTGTCTGACTCTTGATTTCACTTAGGTCATGATCTCAGGGTGGTGGGATAGAGCTCCATGTGGAGCCCTGTGTCCTGCTTGGCAGAGTTTGCTTGTCCCTCTCCTTCTGCTCTCCAGCCCCCACACTCACATTCTCTCTCTCAAATAAATAAAAAATCTTAAAAAAAAAAAAAAGAAAAATTAATAGTTCTTTATTTTCAGAAAGCAAAACATCTATTTATGTGGAGAAGAGGCAGTCATCTTTCAGTAATTGGCAAAAGCTTTTATTCTTACTTGGAAAAGACTTCTGAAACATTGTTTTGTCTTTTCTCTTCGTTTGTGTAAAATAGTCTATTGAGAGTTTGTTCTGATTTAGACATCTTTTCCCTTGCCATTGGAGCTAATGTCATTGACTCATTTTTAAGAAAACACCGTGAAACCCGCAGGTGAGAAGTCACTAGTTATTATTAAGTTGAGCAAGTTTTAGAACTAATAATGATGTGGTTTGAAGTGGTAAGGTTCGGAGCCAATGGCCAAGAAAGAATTATTGAGATATCTTCATTGCAAAAAGGTGGTTTTATTAAATCACAGGGACAGGACCCATGGACAGAAAGAGCTGCATTATAAGTGCGAGGGATGACTGATTATATCTCTCAGAGTTGGGGGAAGTAAAGCCAAGGGAAGTTTCCAAAAGGACTTTCATATGGTAAAAGATCATGGATCCTTTGGATCCATGGATCCCTGGATGTCATGGATCAAGGATCATGGAGGCCTAACTATTATCAAGCTAAGATTATTTTTCCCCCTAGCGAAGTATTACACTGAAGACAATTGGAAGTTTCCTGGAGAAATATTATACTTTGCCTGCCTCAAGTATCTGTCTTTGGGTTGCAGGTTATAAGGAAATTTAATTTTATCTACATTTCCTTCTGCCTTTGTTTCCCACATCAATAACATGGAGAGAAAATTTCTAAAGTGTGAGTCCATCTTTTTTGCTCTGAGTGGGATTTAAACTGTGTAACTACTATAAATACAGTCTAACACAAGACAGAGTAGAAAAAACTGGTTTTATAGACCAAGTAGTATGCATTAAACAGGAAAGAATAGAGCTTTTTCTAGTCCGATGTAACTGTGTAAGACCCTAAGAGACAGAAAAAGTATTTGGAATGGAGTCATCCTTTGAATGATGAGTTCACGCTAAGGGATTCAGCTAGATCAGGATTTATCCAGACTTCACCCTTTAAAAACTGATACAGGCTGGAAAGTTCCTCGAATGTGGTTTAATACCAGTCTCTGCTGGGTCTGCAGAGCCCAGCTCTTTGGAGGTTCTTCTCCACCCTGCAGACTAAATTAGACTTTTCCTTCTCCTTGCTCCCAGGGTACATCAGAGGTTCTTCTGTGGTAATCATAGTTAATACATACAGTGCTTACTATGTGCTAAGCTTTATTCTAGGTTCTCTAGATATATTAATTCATTTAAACTTCAAAGTAACTTTATGAGGAAGGTTCTAATATTATCCCCGTTGAGCCCACAAATGTTAAGTAACATTTGTGTTACTTCAAATGTCATTCACCCAGTAAATTAAATATCTGGTTTTAAACCCAGGCAATCTGGCTTAAAAATCCAAGCTCTTAACCATCACTGGATTATCATAGTGTTTTTACATGCTTACATCATTGTGATGTGATTTACAATAAGAAGTATGGATTTGGTCTTCTTCCTGTTCTGGGCGCAGACCTCCTAAAATTCGTGGAATTTCCTAAGTGATGAGAACCATAAAGGTGTCTTTTATTATGTTAATGAAGTGACTTTTGGAAAGCCCTTAGGTCACCTAAAGGTAGGGCTGGTTGTCGGGGAACCAACCCTGTGATTAGTGGTTTGGACCCTTCTGTCCCTCTTCATGGAGGGTAGAGGAGCTGAAAATTGAGTCCAAACACCAATGGTTAGGGATTTAATCAGTCATGCTAAGTAATGAAACCTTTATTAAAACCCAAAAGGACAGAGTTCAGAGAGCTTCCAAGCTGCTGGGGCGGTATGCTGCCATGTCGACTATTCCTGGCTCCAAACTCCCCAGGGACAGAAGCTATTTTGTTCAGGACCTTGCCCTATGCATTTCTTCTTCTAGCTAGTATCCTTTGTAATAAACCACTAATTTAGTGACTAAATTGGTTTTCTGAGTTCTGTGAGCAGCTCTGGTAAGTTAATCAAACCCGAGGAGAGGATCATGGGAATCCCTGATTTGCAGCCAGTTGGCCAAAAGCACAGGTAACAATGTGGACTTGGACTGGCATCTGAAGTGAAAGGTAGTCTTGTGGGACTGAGCCCTTAACCTGTGGAATCTGATCCTATCTCTGAGTAGATAGTGTCAGAACTAAGTTGAATTGCAGGATACCCAGCTGGTGTCAGAGAACTGCTTGATGGTGTGTGGACTCAGGGAAGTTCCACTCTCGGATTCTTTGCTTACAGCCTTGGGACAATGAGGAGTACATGAAAGATAGTGAAGGACCTTTAAGAAGCCACATCTGGGAAGTGACACAAATGGCTTCTGTCCATGTTCCATCTACCATTTCATATGGCTGTAGTCTAATTTCAAGAGACACTCTGAACTGTAGCCTTCTCATATGACCAAAAGAAGAAAATAAGATTAATGAGCATCTAGCCAGTCCTCCTTTCTGGCCACTTATTATCCCTTTATTCATCCTCCCACACACAACACAGTCACTTCCATCACTAACTCGAACCTTTCATCACTAACTGCATAAACTCAAAATCCAGGCTCTCCAGTTACCATGCAGTCCTTCCCATCTGATCAAGATGTGATGCCCCAGGCTCTGGAGACCTATGAACTAAGAAAATAAGAAGTCGCCCCAAACACATATCTAATTACAATGGTGGAGTGGGGACAAGATAACCACAATCTACACTTCCATTCAGGAGAATAAGAAACACAGCAGTCAAATTGGTTTGAACCAATTTTGAAATCCCACTGGCCAGACACTGCCCTGGGGCAGGGGAAAATCTTGATTAGGCTCAATTATGTTTTCTGGGGAGAACTCCATTATTCAATGTTATCAACCTCTGGAAGGCTCTTCCTTGTCCATTATTTTCCTTGATTACATCTGGCATGGGTATTGGGCAGTAAGCCCTTTTTAGGGGATGTATAGATTAAACAGCCTGTCTACCGCTGCAAGGTTGAGGATCTGCAAGTTATTTTAAATCCTAACATCACAAATGTTTTTTTTTTTTTATTGTACTTTCTTAGTTTCACTGCAAAAACATTTCTTCAAACATTTAATAGTTTTCGATCTGTGTCCAATCAATCCCATATGCCAGTAGCCACACCAATGGTCTTTCTGGACATGATTCTGCAGTCTGATTTGTGTTGTGGCTTCACCCTGTGATTTTCTTTTTACTTAATGGCACCTACCTTGAATCTATCTTGAGCAAATTAAAGACATACTCATAATCTGATCCTTTCCATGAGTCCCTTTATCCAACCATCAAGTTTACTTAACTTTCTTCATTCACTGCTTTTAGTAAGTCTATCTCTGATTATTTAAGTTTTAAACTTTAGGACTTTAAAGCTTGCAAGGTCCTTCATTTCTGTTCGTTCTCTCTTTGTCTTTCTTTGTCTTTCTTAGCATTTCTACTTTTCAGTTGACCAATTTTCTCCTGGAATCATCTCTTTTTTAACTATATTTTGCCAAATGAGCAAATGTTCCTAAAAAACACTGCTAACATTTGGTTTTCCAAGCTCTTCCTATAAAGTTTACAAGCCCAATTGACACATGGTCTGCATTATAAGAAAAGCAGGTAACAAATTTACTGAAAGTGTTGCTACCACATAAGATAGCTGTCCAGTATTTCTTCACTCTCCAGAGCCACTAGCTGAGTTAATGCCACATATTTTTTAGGTTTTTGTTATGGCAGTACCTCACTTCTGTTACCAGTTACTGGGTTAAAAGGAGTAAAGATCACTAACAGCTTTAGTAATAAATCTCAAATCAGAGAAGCATAATACAACAAAACTTTGTCTCCAGTTCCTAATGTGACACAGGTAGCCCTTTCAGGTGACTCTACTCCAAGTGATGACTCAGTTTTGGATTCCTTCCTTGGTGAGACTCTTCCACCTCACTTTTAACCACCTGAACAGAAAGAGAATTTGAGATAATAGAAAATACATGTATTGGACTCTGCCCTCAGTTCCTGGCAAAGAGCTCCAAACACCCTTGTAATTTCCTAAGTGATATGAATACTAGGAGCTACTCTTATTCTAATATTTGTCTTTGACTCCTTCCCTAACACAAGACTCCTAAAACCCTCATAAATTCCTAAGCAATAAGAACACTAGGAGTATTTTCTGTTCTAATGAGGCAACTCTGGGTGGACTCCTGGATGGCTTCCGGATGGTGGGTGATCATGGGAAAAACCAAGGCATGGTTAGAAGCTTAGAATTTTCAGTTCCATCCCCTCTCGTACCCTCTTGCCATCTTTAGAGAAGGAAGAGGGGCTGGAAGTGGAGTTAATAATTGGTCATGCCTATGTGAGGAGCCTCCATAAAATCCTAATAGTGTGGTGTTCAGAAAGCTTCCAGGCCAGCAAAAACCACATGGGGGAGTGATAAAGCACAACTCCATGGGGATAAGAAGCTCCTGTGCTCAGATATTCTCACACCTCATCCTACATATCTCCTCACCTGTTTATACCCTTTATCATATCCTTTAATAAACTGATAAACATAAGGAAGTTTTTCTCTGAGTTCTGTGAACCGTGCTAGTAAATTAATCAAACCCAAGGAGTTGGGTGTTGGGACCTCTGATCCATAGTGGGTCGGTTAGAAACACAAATAATAACCTGGGCTTGCAACCAGTATCTGAAAGGGTGGGTAGTTTGGGGGGTGCAATCTTATGGGACTGAGCCCTTAGCCTGTGGGATCTAATGTTGTCTCCACATAGATAGTGTCAAAATTGAGTTAAATTGTAAGACACTTAGCTGGTAGTGGGAACTCCACACATTTGGTTATCAGGAGTGTCAGAAGTGAATTGTTCTATGTGAATAATAAAGGAGACTCATACAAAAGAAACACACAATAGGGAAGAAATGGATTTTTCCTTACATATCGGGGGGGCGGAATCCCTGAGGTTTTCCCTCTAGAGAGTATGTACAAGACTTAGGAGATATTTAGTGGCTAGCACTGGAAGCCGCAAACCACGTTCACTCATTGTCCATAAACTTGTCACTTGACCCCAGACTGATGATGACAAGAGGGGCTGGGAAATGTAAGCTTCCTCTGTGCTTAGTAAAATGAAAAAGTATTGTTCAGCATGTAGCTAATGGATCTTTGCCACACTATGATAGGGAGAAAAAGCCCATGCTTAGAGCAGTTATAGTTGATACCAACTCTTAGTTCTTACTAAATATTTGGTCTCAACCAAGTTAATTATTGTCTCCAATCTTTGTTTTCTAATATGTAAACACTATTCATAAAAGCTATCTTTCTAAGGTTATAGAGATGCATAATTCAATTCTATATGCTGTTGGTCAGGGTTATCAATACAAGAGACAGAAGCCATCTCTAATTTAGGCAAAAAAGGAATTTATTGAAAAGATTTTATGTAACTAAGAGAACTGCCAGGAAAGCTAGAGAACCACATTCTGATATGTGGAAAGTACAAAGAATACTAGGCAACAGACCACAACTGAGACCATGGACCTTGGGCCATGAGAGTACTGTTCCCATCGCTGGTGAATGTTGGATGCCACCACTTGTACAACAACCCACCTCCGGCACTGGACTCCATTGGCCACACTAGTTCTATTTCCACCAGTACCACGGAACAGGTGGTTGCTCATGTGCTGCTGCCACGATCACAGTCAGTTCTTCAACACTCCTGCTCTTTTGTATCACTAGCCTCAGGGCAAAGTCACGTGGGTGCAGCTAATCAGTTGAGCCCAGATCATGTTCCTGTGCCCTTGCTGAAAGGAAGATGGGATATAGAGTACATGGGCTTTAGGGCTTCTGTCAAAGGGGCACATGGTGAAGAATTCCATAAGTATAAAAAGGGAATTTGCACTTGGCGCAAAGAGAACAACAAAAGGCAAATATTTACTTCAATTAGTGAGTTATATCTGGCAATTTCTGGGTTCAAGGGACAAAAGTCAATGTAATAGTTCCTGCCTCTAAAAAGCTGTATATGAAAGTATTTTATGAATTGGAAAGCTCTCAGAAATTGAATATCTTGATGTTATTATAATAATTTTAATGTCAGATTATACTAATAGATTCTGGAGATATTTTTATAGACTTATGTTGAAGCGTCCATCTAATTTCAACATTACCTTAATGTATGCAAAGATATAAGAGCCTCAAAATCTGACTTCATATGTACAATACTATTTTTAACTAATAACTTTTGATGAAGATTAGCTGAAAGCAACTCCAAAGTTAAAAAATACAGTCTATGTGAATGAGTTCTATGATTTCTCTTTAACCAGTGAAGCAGTAGCTCCTGATCTAGCAGAAGAATTGCCTTTATTTATATGGAGTCATGTCAAACACCTTAGGGGGAAAAAGGCAAACAAAATAAAAACTAATGTTGCTTATCTTCTGTTTTAAATAGAGAATTTGGAATTTCAGATGTTTCATTGAAGAACATTTTACTTTTTCTACATTATGATATAAAAGAACTATGAGTCTCTGAAGAGTATTTCTCCAAAAGGAGAAAAAAGGAAACGTCCTTCTCCCAGAGCTAAATTAGTAATCAACATTCAGTGAGTTGAATGAACTTCTGAAAGAAAGTACTGCCAGTCATTCTTAGTTACCTCACTTACTGTAGCAATGAACGAGGCAGTTTGTGACTTAGCCTGACCCAGAGGGATGGATCAAAATGGGGGGGGGGGGTGAAGCAAGTCTCAAAAATTCTACTTCTTTGGGAAACAAATCATAAGGAGAAGGTAACAATAATCAGCAACCAGCAGGCAGCTCTAAGCAAAATAAACAGGAGCTTATAGGTCCAACATGATCCGGTTTGAAAGGGTTAGCTTGTTCATCTGTCTTTGGATTTCAAAATAATCATTTTTGGAAGTGTAAAATCATTTCACAATACAATATGTATAAAAGCTCCCATGAAATAACCAGAAAAAAAAAAAACACAATTAGGATGAAAATAGAAAGGAAACAGCAGCAGCATCCCCCTTTACAGAGTGACTACAAACCAATTTATAATCATAATCAGTTTTGTTAAGTAATGTTTCTGAATCTATTCCTTCTCAACCCACCTAGTCAAGGAAATAACTAACCTATCCTTGTTCACTAGTTAGAAGATGAAAGAAATAGATGACACCTGAATTGTAATCATCACTGAGTGATACAAGTTTTTTCTTTCTCAAATAGTAATGTCTGTATTTCCTCATCCCCCAAACAAGCACATCCTTTTTTCTTTTTAAACTTTTTGAAGCACTTTAATCAGCAGCCAAAGGCATTCTTTAGATTCCCTTAGGTGCAAGTTTCTCATTTTTCCCCCATGACCAACATTCACTCCACCATCAATTAAGGAGCAATTGATATTTAAACATACTAAATATAGTTTAATATTCTACATGGAAGCATAATCTCCTCTTAATCTTTACATTCAACAGTTAAAAAATATTATTTCACCCATTTCCTCTAAGAGACTGTGCCTTTTGTTCACCTGCCTTCTGTTTCTTTTGTGTTTGTTCAAAGGAAACAAGACAATAAGGATACAGAGCACAGGGTAAGCTCAAGACAAATAATTTGGAGAGGCACAGAGCTCCAAAGATAGTCCTCTTCCAAGGTTATTAATGATGATTAAATAAAGGTAAAATGATATTTTCAACCGAAATAATTCCTAATGACAACACATTTAAACCTATTCATGCTGTATTAAGACTCACTTATACCAGTTAACAAGATAACTGCAAAGGAAATTCCACTTGAAAAAATATCACCATATGTGTCATGGTAAAAAATGAGGATTATGATGAATATGGTACATCATTTCCTTTTTTTAAAAAAAGATTTTATTTATTTATTTGAGAAAGAGAGAGGGAGAACATGAACAGGGGGAGTTGCAGAGAGAGAAGGAGAAGCAGACTCCCCGCTGGGCAGGGGGCCCAAAAGGAGCTGGGGCTCAATCCCAGGACTCTGGGATCATGACCTGAGCTGAAGGCAGACTTATTTGACTGAGCCACCATGGTGCCCCTGTTTCCTTTTTTCTACACTTATGTTTACTAATATAAATAGGAGCATCGATTAGCATTGATTTTGTAGCTTATCCTTTATCACTTGGCAAACTAAAACCAGAATTAAAATATAACTCCTGTGATGCATACTATCTTCCTCTAACCCTAGAAATGATTTAAGAGCAGGGGATCGTCAGAGGCCTAAGAATTAAATGTGCTCATCCTCATTATGGATTTCAATATAATTTTCATATTCTCTCTCAAAATAGCCTAGTCCTCACACCCCAGGTTCTACTGTTGTATTATTTTTAGACTACCAGTCTAACCTGATAGTCTAAAATTACTCACTTTCCATTTCTCCATTCTTGCACTCCATTTCTCCATTCTCACTCTCTCTAAAATTACTCAATTCTCCATTAATGGAGAATTAATCACTCTCCATTTCATTGCACATTATCAGCATCTATGCAATGCCTTTTTTTTTTTTTTACTTTCCAACTTTCACCTTTTTTCCATTCATCTACCACCTTCATCTCTCTGCCACCCCTTTGTGTTTAATATTTGCCTTTTCAGTCAGTCATTTCTGTTTGTTTAGACTCATGCATATCCTTAAAAATAAACATAGTGTTGTTTTCTGGATGTGCGCATTTGATCTCTTTAAAAGATATTCCCTTATAAATCTCATATTGGTACTTTATTTTTCCTCACTCACTATGATATTTGAAGATTCACCTAGCTATATTTTAATATGGAACATTAATTCTGAGTGCTGCATATAACTTAATTATATGTCTATCTCTCATTTCACTTCCCATTCCTTCCCTGATAGACATCTAGGCTTCCTCCATTCTTATTACCACAAACAGTGCTATAAACAGTCTTCGTAGTGACAGGTACAAGAGACCTGGGATATAACTGCTACCTCATGTAGAGTGTATAAGTATGGTTAATTTACCATGTACTGCCAGGTTGCGCTCTGGAATAATTGTACTAGTTTACTCTCCCTAAAGCTGTACGGGCGGTTTCTTATTTCCCAACATCCTCAACACAAGTTAATATCATCAGACTTTCCTTTAAAAAAAAATATTTAATTAATTAATTAATTTGACACAGAGAGAGAGAGAGACAGAGAGAGAGGGAACACAAGCAGGGGGAGTCGGAGAGGGAGAAGCAGTCTTCCCACCAAGTGGGGAGACCAATGTGGGGCTCAATTCAGGACCCTGGGATCATGACCTGAGCTGAAGGCAGATGCTTAACAACAAACCACCGAGGTACCCCTTATCAGACTTTCTAATTAGCATTCCAATTTGCATTCTTTGTAATCAGTAGTAAGTGCAAATAACTCTTCAGTTGCTTATTAGCCATTTAGGTTTTCCCGTTTATTTTGTATCTTCTGTTTGAACAGTAAAAGGCAAACTTTATGGGAGCTGCTATTGATTTGAATCTTCCTTCCTTTCCTGATTAGTTTGATCAGAAACTTTTTAAATTGACCTTTAAAAGAAAAACCAGCTCTGGATTTTTATAGCAATGCTGGCACATAGATGCTCAATATATATCAAATGAATGATGAATAAAGGAATACAAGAGAAATGCATGTATTTTGCTGGATAGTAACCACCAGCCCGGCTCAGTGACACAACACCGTGTGTAGACTGGTCTGCTGGAAGCTGTGGCTCCGCTGAGATCTACGAGGCTCGGCTCCAGCCTGCAGTTCGGTTGAGGTCTGTGAAGAGGGGAAACTATCCTTTGGATTTTAAAAATACTTTTTGCTCAAAAGGTTCCATATTTTAAATTGCCTTACTTTAAAAAATGAAGGAGAAAACATGGTACAGAATATTTACAACCCAGGAAGCCTAACAAAACACCTTGCAAGCTGACTTGCCAGGAAAATATCTTGAATAAGATCACATTTGATTATTTTCTCTTCTTTATTATAACTTAATATCCCCTACTTAGAGAGTCTGACTTCCAATAGAAAGAAGACTCTCCAATATGCCAAATTGTTTTACTACAGACCATCTTAATCCCTTTGGAATAAAACAGCTACCCAAGGTGGGTCATAAAAAAAGGAAACAAGCAAAGCATGTTTCAGAAATTTGTGTGAAAGTCATCAGATATAAAGGCATATTGCCACTCTGCCAGCATACATGACCATACCAGTTGTTAACATTCTGATGCAAGTCCGTATCCAGTGGTAGATCAACTCTACCCTGAGCCCCTCCCCACTGCCTCTCCACTGGCCCAGCCTGGCCCAGGTATATTCATAATCCCCATGGGGAAAACACAGCCAGAGCCTCCCAAAACTTCCCCTGGCACTTTAGCTGGCGTCTGCTCTGATTGGTCAGTGCCCCATGCCATGCTATATATTCCTCGAGTAAGTACACACATATACATATGACACATGTGACACACATGCTTACTCTTTGAAATCTCTGGGGGAAAGAAAGCAGTGCAGTCTTGTTTTTCCCTAAAGCTATTTGTATTAAAGATGCCTCCAGCAGTTTCTGTTCCAAACACAAGGCAAAGCTTTGCTTCTTCCATAGTCTCCACTCCCAGTTACCTTCTGAATTCATTCCTTTTCTTGATCAAACACTTCCTCCCACAGTGTTTTCAAATATCTTTGTGTGTCAGCCTTCTGAGGCCTTGTATACCTTACAATAACTTATTCAGCCTTATATGTAATTAATTAGAAAACAAATTCTAGCTTCTAGCTTCTTTTATTTTAACACTTTCTCTGTGCTCTTCCCATCTGGATCCTAATATTATTCTTTAATCTTTCAAAATTCATAAGTCACTATGTCTTAACCTTTCTCTGGTTTTTAGTACAACTTTGTAACTTTGTTCCAAATTCCTTCTGGCAATGATCATTGACCTGGTGTTACAGCTTACAAATTTGTCTTTCAAGTGTATTTGATCTGATAAACAATATCCACAAAACAGCAAGAAAGTATAGCTGATATTGTACTTACTGTGTTATTTCATCTAGTAGATTTTTCATATTCAGTATCTCCAACTGGTGCTTCATAACTGACTTTCCTGATTCATGTTTCCAATTTTTTCCCCTTTAGTTCTCTAATATTATTTTTTATTCTTTTTAAAAATCCTTTTGGTTCTGGTCCATTCATTTGGTTTCCTCTTTTAAAGATTTTTCAGTTTGCTTACTTTCTTTTCATAGTATTTTTATACCTCCTTTATTATTTTTTTCCCATGTCTCTTAGGATCTGGAGTACTATGTAAATGATTTAAAACCAGATAGCATGGACACTAACTAATCCTAATAGAATGCTGAACACACTGGAATAGATTGATGCCCATGTAACTACCTGATACAGGCACTTTGCTGAATGACAGCCCAATCTGGGACTATCAGCGATCTTTGCTGCTTATACATACCAGCATATCCTGAATAATATCTCCAGAATGCAAAGTTTCTTATAGCAAAAATCTCTGCCCAGTAACCCAATTCTGATGTTGAGCTGTTATAACCTGGTTGGCAAACATTTTTTGAAATCTTCTCCCTGCAACAATTGAAATAGAATTCACATTTTATTATGAACAATATGATTTTTAAGATTATAAAATGTTTAAGATGTTAAAAGTTAAAATAAGACACATTCAAGAAAAACCTGCAGTTACAAATATTCTGTTTCTCTTCCAGGGGTATTCTTTTTATTTCCAAATTAGATGACCTGACACAATATCAAATTATAACCATGGATTATTTTACATAGAGTTTCTAAATCAAAATGTATCAAAACAGTGATGAGCTTTATTTGATACCACAGTACTCACGGTTCTCTTTTAAAATATTTGGCTCTGACATTCAAGTGTCAGAATATCTCTTCCTAGGAACTTGCTTTCAATTAGCCTATCTTGCCACTAGATGGAGAGTGATGACCGTGTAGGGTCTTGTCAGCCTTTAAGGTAGCTGTTTAAGGGTAATGCATATATTTGGGGCCTTGCGTTCATCTAGCAAATGATTTATATTCTAGTTTCAAAGGTGAATTTAGAAAAGTTTTTTCCCCTCTAAATCACTAAATACGAATAAAACAAGACTTCTTTTTAACTCCTCAAATCTCCCTATATTTATTTGGGGGAAAAAGGGGAGAATTGTTAGCTGCAGGAATAGTAAATAATCCATTAATCAGCCCATGCATCCTTTAATCCCTGAACATTTCAGTCTAGATGCTGAACACGCTGCCTGCTTGAAGAAAAAGTTGCGGGAGCTGTAGTGCCGACAGGCTGAGTGTTCCCCAGAATTCATTGAGCCACATTAATCAGGAAAGGATAGAGATTCCATCAGCAGGTTCCAGCAGATGAAATGACAGCTGTCTGTTTCAACCTTTCAAACTTCCTTCAACCAAAGAGCTCTTTCTAACAGAGCTTCTCTCCTTCCAGGGCTCTTACCGTGAGTGGCAAGACATTCAGAGCTGGATCCAGGCATGAGTAACCCACAGACCTCATAAAAATATACTGATAGATATTTAGACACTTACAATTCACATCTAGCATTTGCACCAAAATTGAAGTAACTGCCTCCTAATCATGTTACAGAATCTTACTTTGAAGTTAAAGTCTACAGGCTTGGTTAAGTTTAATTTTAGAGACAGTAAAAGAAGAAAGTTTCCTTAATGCTTATTTGAAAGACATACTATCTATCTACCAATACAGGGCTATAGTAAGAGGCCACTAGATCTTAACGTTACGTACTTAACTAGCAATAAATATGTGCAGATAAACAAAACAAATGTTATATTTCTCATCATTTGGGATAAAGAATGAATGCATTGTGAAAACTACTGGGGGACTAGGTAGAGACTTGACTGTAATTCACCTATGGTAAGAATTAAAATGTTCAAACTCACTAGCAAATAAAATTCTTAGGGTTTTTCTTGTTGTTTGTATGTGTGTGCATGTGTGTGCGTGTGTGTGTGTGTGTGTGTGTGTTTTAAGTAAACTCTACTCCCAACATGGGGCTCCAATTCATGACCTCAAGATCAAGAGCCACATGCTCCATCTACTGAGCCAAGCAGATGCCCTTAAAATTCTTAGTTTCTTTTCTCATATAAAATATTTTGTTTATTTATTTGCCAAAGAGAGAGGAAGAGAGTGTGCACAAGTAGAGGGAAGTGGCCCGCAGAAGGAGAAGCAGACTACCCGCTGAGCAGGGAGCCCAACATGGGGTTTGATCCTAGGACCCTGAGATGATGACCTGCGCTGAAATCAAGAGTCAGACACTGAACCAACTGAGCCACAGCACCCTGTGTCATTTTCCTTTTTAAAAGTACAAATGTGGGGGTACCTGCTTGGTTTAGTTAGTTAAGCCCTCAGGCTCCCTGCTCAGCACCTGCACCACCCCCACCCCACCCCCCGCCACACTGTGCATGCCATACTGGGTGCCTGTGCATGCTCTCTCTTTCTCTCTCTCAAATAAATAAATAAATCTTTTAAAAAAGAAAAGTACAAATGCATTAATCATGATTGACAATATAGAACAAAGATGGCTGTAAAGAACATAAACTCTTATAAGTTTCCAAGAGGGCGATTTTGCAATAATTATAAAAAACTTGAACAGAATTCATATTGTTTGACTCAGAGATTTCACTTATAGGAATTATAGGAATTCAATTTATAGGAATTGTACTTATAGGAATATAGGATTTCACTTATAGGAATTTAATTATTTATCATAGGGAAAATATGTATCAATCTAATATCAAAATTCAAAGAATGGTTAAATAAGTTATGATTCAATGCTCTACTTCCATCTCAACCTACTTCTAATAACCTTTCTGTGCCTTTGAGGTTGGAAGGTAGAAACTACATTTACCAGATGCCTTCGCTGTTAGGGTGGTAGATGGGTTTGTGTCACCCCCCCACCCCCACCACCATTTAGCGACATGGGGTCCATGGAGGGACAACTCACAGCAGTGGCTGGTTTTGGTGCCGCAAACCCAGTGGTGCCTGCATTGTCCTGTTTGGTCACCACCGTGTGGTTTGATGACATCGTAGGGGCAGTGCCTGCCTCCAGAATGCGGAATTAGCAGGCGAGTGGAAGTTATCAGAAGTTCACTTAGTTCCGGCTATTCCAAAGAATTTAAGCCATTGAATACTCAGTAATAAATTTGTGCTTAAACTAGGTAGGACAGTCTTCAAGTGCAACCCATAGCTAATAACTCATTTCATAATATGACACATCAATTCAAAAATCACATTGTTGCAGGATCATTGAACTCACGGTGGTCAAGAAAGAACTCTTGAGACATTTTAGACTGCAATTTAGTATATTTAAGTAAAACTGGGACCGCAGACCAGATCCATGGGTACAAAGGGCTGCATTTTTGCTGTATGAAGCTGGTATTTATATACTTAGTGTTCAACGGGGAGGGGACATGCAGGGAATATTAGGTCATAAGTGTCTGCTTCAAATTTCTACTTGTAAAACTCTCACAAGATTTTTCTGGTGTTTGTCATTCATCTGCATATTAGCTATCAGTGAGATGTACAGACAGTCATGTGACCCTTTAAGAATGTAGCAACCAGCACGTATTTGATCCTTATCAGAATTATGCAGGCTATCTGTTAGCCTTCTGGGCTAAAGGTGAACATTTTTCTACTTCTGTCCTCCACCAACATTGTCAAAATTAAGACTTGATGATATACAAAGTAAATTTCTAACTTTTTTTTAATTGGGTCAATTTATTTTCCACTGATTTATAATGTATGCATCATTACTTATGCCAAAAACTATTTTCTTAAAGGGCCTCTATGTCTTTAAGAGCAAACACTTAAATACATGTAATATGTTTAATCTGGTTGTAGGGGAAATTACAAATGATTTTTTAACTCAGAGCACTAAAAAATTTCTTTTCTGCTGTTCACCTTAAGCCACAATTGTTGTTCTACCCAGTTTCCTTCAAAAGCATTTGTTTTTAAGAGTAATGCAGTTAATCATTTAGCCTGTCCTTCAATATTCAAACAAATTTGGCTCAAACTCACATAAATGGTGTAAGTCTTGCATATCTCCTGTTTCTAATTTTTCAGCTAATTCTTGAGAAGAGATGGAAGGTGGGAGGGTGGCTTCATTTTGTTTTATTTTGTTTTGATTTCTGGATGGTTTATCTAGTGGTCTTCTGCTTGTTGTCCCCATTCTTTATGAGAGGGCAAGGGAATAGTACAGAAATATCTCTCCCTCTGATATGAATTACATTACTTCCCTTACCTGTGTCAAATTAATTAAAGAGGCCATTAGACTGAGGGGGCTCTAAATGCCCTTTTGGGCCACGTAAGCAAACCAAACCTTAAGCTTGTAAATGCCACAATGTTATTACATCAAAAGCTAAATGCAACCAACCACAAACAGCTAACTAGACTTTAAACTATAGCCAATCAATAATTTCCTTACTTGCTTCCGTTTTTTCTCTATTAAACGTCTCTCTCCAGCTCCTAACTACTTCTGGTTTGGCACTACCCAATTTGCATCAGAATTTTTAATATGCCTCAATTTATCTTTTTAATAACAGATGGAAGAAGCATTTTAGTTTTAAATATGTTTTCTACCTCCTTTCTACAAGATGACTCTGTCATCATAGTTTCGTTTGAAAAACTTATAACTTAAGACCGCACCAGTATGTTCTGCATATGTTTGTAGACATATTTGGTTTAAAGACTATAGAATGTAGATCAAAGCTAAAGTCAATCATTCAGAGAAAGGACTATAAGAGAGTTTCTAAAAAATGCCACTTTTAATTTTTTTCTTCAACCTCTAGAACTGACTGGAGTTAAGAGCTGTCGTATGAGTCCCCCTGTTACCCCACCTGGTCTTCCCAGGCTGCCATGACTAGGAGGCAGTTTGGCACACAGTCTCCTGTGGGATTCAAGACTGGGTAGTTCTGGGTTCAAGTTTGAGTTCTCCTACATACTTTTGTTTGGCGAAATAAGTTAACCTGATATTTCAGTGTTTTCATCCTTAAAAGTGGGGATTATGAGAATGCCTTCCTCATAAGGTTATTATGCAGATTCCATGAGAAAATGCATGCAATTAAATTTTAGCATTTAAGAGTGTAAGGTCCTGGAGTTGTGTAAGTGGTGAAGAAATTGACCCGAACTGGACTTACAGTCCTTACAATCCTGATTCTTCTTTTCTAATCCTTATCTCTGCTAATTCATCTTTTGGATGTTTGTCAAGAACAGATATTATTTCCTTCTCTGAGTTAAGTATAATTTTGATTCTTTTAAAACAAGCAATGAGAAGAAAATTTCAGAGCAGCCATAATGGTAGAATATGTTACATAGGGATTAAATAAGTAAATGCACGGAAAGTGTAAAATAAACTAATAGTAACAAAACAAATCTTTGCCTATTTCTAGGTAATAGAAGCAGTCAGAACTTTTCTCTCTTTTGAACTAGTTAAGTATCTAGTCATGCCGCAAAAGCTTGACCTGCAAATTGTGGGGACACCTTCATGTCCTACTCCTCTTCCCTCAAAAACAAAACAAAACAAACAAACAAAAAACAAGGCACAGCAAAACTGCCACCAGTAATAAGTGCAAGAACAATACTCCCAGTGGTGCATTCAGCCCAGGTTATGATCCCAGGGTCCTGGGGTTGAGCCTGGCATCGGCATCGAGCTTCCTGCTCAGCGGAGAGCCGGTTTCTCTGTCTCCCTCTGCTGCTCCCCCTGCTTGTGGGCACTCTCTCTCTCTCTGTGTCACATAAATAAAATATTAAAAAACAAATTTAAAAAACCCACCACCACCAATAATACCAATAATAACATCCTTCTTTTGAGCACTTACTGCAGTATGGCAGATACTACATGTGCTTTTAATTGCTAAACTTGCCCAGTTACTGAGCTAGGAATACCCTCAGACATTAAGACACCCAGTAAGAAGAGGTTAATTTGGCCAATAGCTCCTAAATGGCAGAGTCTAGATTAGAAGAGAAGGTGTGATTCCAGGCTGATTTCTCCTAAAGAGAAATAAAGATTTGCAGGGTTGGGCTGCCCACAAACCAAATCACTAGATGCATAGAAAGTGACAGACTTAGTTTAAAATGTAAATCCAGTCATGCTATTCTTTTGAATCATTTGAGATGCCAGTTAAAAGGGCAAATTACCAGGCCTATATCAAGCCCCTGAATCTGATCTCTAGGATTAAGACTAGGAATCTGAATTTTCAATAAATTTTTCTTTAGAGTTTATGCACAATATAAGACTCGACTTTAGAAATCAAGATCAGATCAAGAGGATGAAGTTCAAACTTTTTATTTTGGCACAAAAAACAGTATCTTGAGGATGAAGTTCAAACTTTTTATTTTGTCACAAAAACCAGTCTCTTGAGCAGTGCCTACCACAAAATAGATGTTCAATAAATACTTGTGGTGGGGGAAAAAAAAAACAAGGAGTCAGGAGGAGGAGGAGAAGGGTTAGGTAGGTCTAGCTCCTTAAATATTAGATAACATTAAGGCTTAAGACAGAGAAGGAAAATAGACTAGTTACCCTACAGAAATTCTGCACATATTAATTCCAGTCTACTTTCTGCTTTGTTATTCTTTCTCCAAAAGGTTGTGTAGCCCTTGAAAAACAAATGAAATGATTAACGGTCAAATTAACTATTTTACTTTTA
This sequence comes from Lontra canadensis, assembly GCF_010015895.1. Taxonomy (NCBI): domain Eukaryota; kingdom Metazoa; phylum Chordata; class Mammalia; order Carnivora; family Mustelidae; genus Lontra; species Lontra canadensis. The sequence continues at coordinate 12,283,013 of NW_022630995.1, read as the reverse complement.
ACTTTTTAAAAGATTTTATTTATTTATTTGAGAGAAAGAGACAGAGAGAGTGAGAGAGAGAGAGAGCACAAATGGGTGGTGGGGGCAAAGAGAGGGAGAAGTAGATTTCCACGGAGCAGGGAGCCTGATGCCAACTGGATCCCAGGACCCTGGGATCATGACCTGAACCAAAGGCAGATACTTAACCAACTGAGCCACCCAGGCGCCTGTTAACTACTTCACTTTTTAATGCCTTTCATTCTTTCCCTCTTTTTATTACAGTGTTCTCTGCTTACACTGGCATGTGAACTGGTTTTACTGGTCAAATCAGTCTGGATGGAAGCATTAATTTATAGGAGCACAGCTTGCATTGAGGTCCTTCATATCCATGCACAGCCACACATGAACAGAAGTAGTGGCTGCACATCTGTATTCCGGTTAGCCCACAGCATTTTTTTAGACGTTCCTGGAAATTTGGCCTGAACGTTGCTTCAGAAAGACTGGTACAATTTAAATCCAAACTTACCCAAGTAAAAAGTCTCCTAATGATGGTTTTTGAAGAGCAGTTTTAGACTCACCGTAGAATTGATAAAAAGTTACGGAGATTTCCCATGAAACCCCTCTCCCCACACATGCAGAACCTTCCTCATTAACATCCCCCACCAGAGTGGTACATTTGTTACAGCTGATGAACCTATGTTGACATTATCACACAGAGTCCATGGTTTAGATTAGGGTTCATTTTTGGTATTGTACGTTCTATGGGATTGGACAAATGTATTTATCATTATAGTATCGTATGTAGTAGTTTCACTGCCTTACAAATCCTGTGCTTGACCTATTTACCCTTCTCCCACCTCTAACCCTTGGCAGTCATGGACATCCAGATGGCTGCCAGACCCACAAAAAGATGCTCAATATCACTGATCATCAGGGAAAGGTAAATCAGAACTACAGTGAGCTAACACCTTATTCCTGTCAGAATGCCTAAAATCAACACAGGAAACAAAAGATGTTGGCAAGGATATGGAGAAAGGGGAACCCTCTTACACTGTTGGTGGCCATACAAACTTGGGCAACCACACTGAAAGAAGGTATGGCAGTTCATCAAAAAGTTAAAAATACAACTACCCTATGATCCAGCAATTATACTACTAGGTATTTACCCAAAGGACACAAAAATACTGGTTCAAAGGGATTCATGCACCCCAATGTTTATAGCAGCATTATCAACAATAGCTAAATTATGTAAAGTACCCAAATGTCCATTGGTCAATGAATGAATAAAGAAGAGGTTGTATATGCATATATTATGGAATATTATTCAGCCATAAAAAAGAATGAAATCTTGCCATTTGCAATGATGTGTTTCATCTATTCATTCTTCTCCCACCTCTAACCCCTGGCAACCATGGATCTTTTTACTGTCGTCATAGTTTTGCCTTTTCCAGATATCTTCTTTGGAAAATATCTTCATGTCGTCTGCCCATTCTTTTTACCTAAATTACTTGTTTTTTTGAGTGTTAAACTCTAGAAGTTCTTTGTAGATTTTGGATACCAACTCTTTCTCAGATATGTCATTTGCAAATATCTTCTCCCATTCCAAAAGTTGCCTTTTAGTTTTTTTGATTGTTTCCTTCATGGTGTAGAAGATTTTTATCTTGATGATATCCCAATAGTTCACTTTTGCTTTTGTTTCCCTTGTTTCACGAGACATATCTAGGGAGAAGTTGCTATGGCTGATGTCAAAGAGGTTACTGCCTAAGTTCTCCTCCAGGATTTTGATGGTTTCTTTTCTCACATTTAGGTCTTTCATCCATTTTGAATTTATTTTTGTATATGGTGTAAGAAAGTGGTCCAGTTTCACTCTTCTGCAAGTGGCTGTCCAGTTTTCCCGACACCATTTGTTGAAGAGACTGTCTTTTTCCTGTTGGATATTCTTTCCTCTTTTGTTGAAGATTAGTTGACCATATTGTAGTGGGTCCATTTCTGGGTTTTCAATTCTGTTCCACTGATCAATGTGTCTGTTTTTGTGCCAGTACCACACTGTCTTGATGACCACAGCTTTGTATTGTAATGTGAAGTCCAGAATCATGACGTCCCAGCTTTGCTTTTCAAGATTGCTTTGGCTATTCAGAGTCTTTTGTGTTTCCATACAAATTTTAGGATTGTTTGTTCTAGCTCTGTGAAAAATGCTGGTGGTATTTTTATAGGGATTTCATTAAATATGTACATTGCATTGAGTAGTATGGATATTTTAACAATATTTATTCTTCCAATCCATGAGCATGGAATGTTTTGCCATTTCTTTGTGTCTTCTTAATCTTCTTTCATCCGTGTTCTATAGTTTTCAAAGTACAGATTTTTACCTCTTTTTTAGGTTTATTCCTAGGAATCTTACTATTTTTCATGCAATTGGAAACAGGATCCGTTCCTTGATTTCTCTTTCTGCTGCTTCATTAGAGAAATGCAACAGGGTACCTGGGTGGCTCAGTTGGTTAAGCATCTGTCTTTGGCTCAAGTCATAATCTCGGGGTCCTGGGACTGAGCCCCACATCGGGCCCCTTGCTCAGCAGAGGGTCTGACTCTCCCTCTCCCTTCATGATCTCTCTCACTTTCACGCAAATAAATAAAAATAAAATCTTAAAAAAAAAGCAACAGATTTCTGTACATTGATTTTTTATCCTGTGACTGTTGAATTCATGTATCAGTTCTAGAAATTTTTTGGTGGAGTCCTTTGGGTTTTCTACGTAGAGTATCAAGTTGCCTCAAAAAGTGGAAGTTTGACTCCTTTTTTGCCAATTTGGTCATTTTGTTGTCTGGTTGCTAAGGCAAGGATGTGCTATGTTAAATAACAGTGGTGAGAGTGGACACAGCTGTCATGTTCCTGACCATAGGGGAAAAGTTCTCAGTTTTTTTCCTCACTGAGGATGATGTTAGCTATGTCTTTTGTATATGGACTTTATGATGTTGAGGTATTTTGCCTCTATCCCAACTTTGTTGAGGATTTTTATCAAGGACGGATGCTGTATTTTGTCAAATGCTATTTCTGCATCTATTGAGAGGATCATATGGTTCTTACCCTTTCTTTTGTTAGTTTGATGTATCACCCTGATTGACTTGCAAATACTGAAGCACCTGTGAAGCCCAGGAATAAATCCCACTTGATCGTGGTGAATAATTCTTTTAGTATACTCTTGGGTTTGATTTGCTGGTATCTTGTTGAAAACATTTGCATCCATGTTCACCAGGGATATTGGCCTGTGATCCTCTTTTTTAGTAAGTTTCTTTGGTTTTGGAATCAAGGCAATGCTAGAAGTTTGGAAGTTTTCCTTCCATTTCTATTTTTGGGAACAGTTTGAGAAGAATGAGTATTAACTTTTTAATTTTTTTAAGACTTTATTTATTTATTTATTTGAGAGTGAGAGAGTGAGCACTTGTGAGCAGGGGTAGGAGAAGAGGGGAGGAGGAGAGAATCTCAGGTAGACTCCCCACTGAGCATGGAGCCCAACGAGAGGATCGATCTCACAACCCTGAGATCATGACCTGAACCAAAATCAAGAGTCAGAGGCTAAATTGACTGAGCCACCCAGACACCCCAGTATTAACTCTTTTTAAATGCTTGGTAGATTTCCCCTGTGAAGCCATCTAGCTCTGGACTTTTATTTATTGAGGGACCTTTTATTACTGAATAAATTTCTTTGTAGGTATTTGGTCTGTTCAAGTTTTCTATTTCTTCCTGTTTCAATTTTGGTAGTTTATATGTTTCTAGGAATTTATCCATTTCTTCCAGATTGTCCAATTTGTTGGTATATAATTTTTCATAATATTCTCTTATAATTGTTTGTATTTCTGTGATGTTGGTTGTGATCTCTCCTTTCATTCATGATTTTATTTATTTGGATCCATTCTCTTTTCTTCTGGGTAAGTCTAGCTAGGGGCTTACCAATTTTATTAATTTCTTCAAAGAATCAGCTCCTGGTTTCATTGATCTGTTCTACTGGGTTTTCTTTGGTTGTTGTTGTTTCTATATCATTTATTTCTATTCTAATCTCTATTATTTCCTATATTCTGCTGGCTTTAGGCCTCACTTACTGTTTTTTTGTTTTGTTTTTTTTTTTGTTTTTGTTTTTTTTTTAAGCTCCTTTAGGTGTAGGGTTAGGTTGCATATTGAGATTTTTCTTGCTTCTTGTGGTAGGCCTGTATTACCATATACTTCCCTGTTCTGACTCCTTTTGCTCCATCCCAAAAGTTTTGGACCATCATGTTTTAATCTGATCTGCTGCTCAGTCTACATTATGATAAAAATAATTATCAGCTTTAAATATTCATGTGTTACTTATAGCTTCAGCCACACAGAAAAAATAATTCCCAGTCTGATTCCTGAATTTCAACTTCTGGCGGAAGTGACTTGGAACTTATTCTTATTCCTACTTCATTCTCCTTAGCTGTGGCCAGAGGATAACTATAACATTATACAAAAATGACCCACAATAGCTGTGTATCTGAAGGGCAGTTAAGGGCAGTAGAATGTTGGAGCAGTCAAAATGACCTACAAGAGCCAATTATTCAATTTTCAGAAATTCTGGAAGCTGGTTGTTAAACACAGGGGTTATTAAAAATTAGATTTATATAAAGTGATAGTTAAGTATATTAAAAACAAACGTAATAAATTTCAAAACTGATCAATTCCTAATTTTTTCAACTAAAATTTAATATCTATGTTCTTGCGTTTATCTACATTTTTATCTATTACATCTGAAGAGTGGAAATAATATATGTTACTGCACACTTCTCAACTCTGTATTCAGTAATGTGATGTCACATTTGTAGCTTGAAATAAGTCATGGTGTGAATATTTACATCAGAAAAATTGGCAAACACTACAAAGAAGTTTCGGGAGGGTTGTTTGTTAAATATATACCAGCTCACCACTGGTTAAAGGAGTCAAAATATCCTTTACTATTTATGTCTTCTACTGTCCTAGAAGATAAATTTCCTCCGAACTGGCTATAACACCATTGATTCTAATACAATGGTTTCTTCTATGATTTTTGATCTTCTAATCAGGTTTTAAAAAAATCTGAGTATGGACCCTGGTTAGCATGATTTGAATTTAATTGTTTATGAATCTTCAAAGACACCTACATCCAAACGTATTCTTTATGGTAGAATTCATTCTCCAAATGACTGACTTACAACATTTTTCTAATCTTATCATCAGTGGCAGTAAAGGATAGAGGTTAAGAGCACAGATCCTAGAATCAGAAAAGGCAGATTCAGACTCTAGTTCTGTAATATGCTACCCATGAGCTTCTATCTAGCAATCAGTAAAATAAAGGTTAAATAAGAGTGTACATAAAACACTTTTTATGGTGCTTGGCCCCTAATCATTACTCAGTAGATTTTTGAATTGTCATCTTAGGACATTATTGTTCATGTATCAGTTGCCTTCATCTCTAGTTTCCCTAACTCTCCCAACACACATGTATATGTGTAAAACTTACCTGGTATTACCCATAGCTTTGGTATGATGGGCCTGTACTCAATTTAGATTTTCAAGTTAGAATCTCATTTACTGAAAAAAGAAAGCATTTTTTATTTTGTTTTCATGTTTTCATTCAACAAATAATAGTTGAACAGCTCCCGGTTTGGTATTATGGGAGGATAAAGCTGTAGATAGCATAAGGATCATACATTTCTAATTTTCCAAAAAATTTTAAAAATTGTTTACCATTTATTTTCATGAACACTTTATAGAGAACTATACCATTTTGGCACTCAAATTACATGCATCCCAATTTTGATTCAAAAAGTAAGGTGGTGGTTTTAAGGCTAAATTACTGTTGACCGAAAAGTGATTATGCGTTTGGATAGCCACATATACAAGTAGCCACAGGAGAGGAGCAAGCTTCACTGGACCACAGAGCAGGCTGCGGTCACTTGAGGCACACTGGGTGATATCTCAAAAAAAAAAGTAATACTAAGTTGTTTGCTTTTATATAAGATATAATACTTAAAGAACATTGATTAATATTTAATAAGAGAAAAGTAGAAAGAACATGTCACAGTTAGGAATCATGCTGGATTCCTTATACAAAGCACAGAGATACCCAATACACACAGAGTTTTTTTTGTGTGTGTGTCACACACGCAAAATAAATAAATAAAAATCAACAACTGGAACTTAATATAGGATACAAAAAATAGCTCTGATTGTTTCACAGGTTTTATCCACTTAAACACATCCCTAATATATACCTCTCAGAAGTGGGAATTACTTTTTTCCTTCTCCTAGAACCGGCCCATCATTATGGGGAGTTAGGGTTGATTTGTTTTTTTACTTTGACTACTTTTTATGCCGCAAGCAGCATTTTGGTCATCTGTCTTGACCCTGTGGGTAATTTTTTTTTATTCATGGCCTCTGACTTATCTGTTTCTCTCTGTTTCTGCCTACTTTACTGTTTTCTTTTAATTGAGATATAACTGACATATAACATTATATTAGTTGTAGGTATACAACATGATGATTTGATATATGTATATATTGTGAAATGATTACCATAATAAATTTAGTTAACATCCATTACCACACATAGTTACAAATTTTGTCCTAGTGATGAGAGCTTTTAAGCTTTACTCTCTCAGCAATTTTTTAAAATTCAATACAATATTATTAAATATAGTCACCATGATGTATATTACATCCCCAGGACTTATCTTCTTACTGGAAGTTTGTACCTTTTAATCACTTATCCTTATTTTGCACACCTTCTCACTCTTCGCAGGGCTTGAACTCATGACCCAGAGATCAAGATGTGAACTGAGATCAAGAGTCAGACAGACACTTAACTGACTGAGACACCCAGGTGCCTTTAGTTCCACTTTTTTTTTAGATTCAACATATAAATGTTATCATAATGTATTTGTCTTTCTCTGTCTGACTTATTTTATTTTAATTAGCATAATATCCCAAAGGTCCACTATGTTGTAAACAGCAGGATTTTCTTCTTTAAGCTGAATAATAGTCCACTCTGTACACATGCACACGCACACACATACACACATCATTTTTTTATTCATTCATTAATCCATGGACACTTTTGTTGTTTTTCCACCTTGGCTATTATAAATAATGATGCAATGAACATGGCAGTGCAGGTATTTTTTCAAAATAATGTTTCTATTTTCTTACGATAACTACCTAGAAGTGGAATTGCTGGATCATATGGTAATATTAATTTAATTTTTATTTTTCATACTGTTTTCCATGGTGGCTGCACCAGTTTGCATTCCCACCACAGTGCACAGGGGTTCCCTTTTCTCCACATCTATCCAACACTTATTTCTTTCTTTTTGACACATTGTCATGTACCTATTGGCTATTTGTACATCTTCTTTTGGAAAAATGTCTGTTCAGCTCCTCTGCCTATTTTTAATTGGATTGAGCTTTCTTTATTTTTATTTTAATTTTTTTAAAGATTTTCTTTATTTGTCAGAGAGGGAGAGGGAGACAGAGTGAGAGCAAAAGCAGGGAGAACATCAGGCAGAGGGAGAAGCAGTCTCCCTGCTAAGCAAGAAGCCAGATGTGGGACTCAATTCCAGGATCCTGAGATCATGACCTGAGCTTAACCAATTGAGCCACCCAGGCTCCCAAGGGTTGGGTTTTCTTCCCTTCTTTCCCTCCCTCCCTCCCTCCTTCTCTTCTTCTTTTCATTTCTTTCTTTCTTTCTTTCTTTCTTTCTTTCTTTCTTTCTTTCTTTCTTTCTTTCTTTCTTTTTCTGCTCTTGAGTTGAATGGGTTTTTTAAAAAATATATTTTGAATGTTAACTCCTTATCAGATATATGGTTTCTCCATTCCATAGGTTACCTTTTCATTTCATTGAAAGTTTTCTTTACTGTACAGGTTTTTAGTTTGATGTAGTTCCACTTGTTTTTGTTGTTGCCAAATCCAAAAAGTCATTGCCAAGACGAATGTCAAGGAGCTTACTCCTATGTTTTCTTCTAGGAGTTTTTTGCCTCTTTAATCCATTTTGAGTTGATTTTTTTTGTGTATGATGTAAGATAGGTGCCCAGTTTCATTCTTTGGCATGTGGATACCCAGTTTTCCTAGCACCGTTTATTAAAGACAGTATCATTTCTCTGGTTTTTTGTTGTTGTTTTGTTTTATTTTTGTTTCTTCTTTAAAGGTAACAAATATTTATACAGAAATGGATAAGTAATAAAAAGTCTCCTTCCTTATTGCCTCTTCCTCTCCTTTTGAAAAAAAGAGACATGTAGGGAATGTAGGAGAGTGAGAGGTAGAGAGGGACACAAGAGTGACTATATTCTCTTCTCCATTTCCCATGATGACATCTTGTTGAGCAGAGGAGAAAAACAGGCTTCAGCCCACAATGTATCATATGGCTATCCCGAGGACAATGTCCAGATGGCCAGGCAGCTGCAGCTGGGATCAATGAAACTGTAATAACCAGAGCAGCCTGGCATGGGGATAGGATGGGGAGGGAAGCAAACCATGCAGGAAATGTATTCACTGTCCCTCCGTGAAACAGAATCCAAGCAGTGTTCCAATAGCCCCGATACCTGAGAGACCAGGTCTGACTGTTTTGTGTGTGCTCTCTTTGGCCAAGACGTGGAAAGGGTCGGAAGAATGTCTTCCAGCTGTTAAAGAGAACGAAATTTGTACCTATTTTAAAGCGGGAAGAAGGGAACGAAAGGAGCTTTTTATTTATTTATTTATTTATTTATTTATTTTAAGATTTTTATTTATTTGACAGAGGGAGAGAGATCACAAGAAGGCAGAGAGGCAGGCAGAGAAAGAGGGAAGTGGGTTCCCTGCTGAGCAGAGAGCCTGATGCAGGGCTTGATCCCAGGACCCATAATGACCTGAGCCGAAGGCTTAACCCACTAAGCCACCCAGGTGACCCTGAAAGGAGCTTTTAAAAAAAAAATAGAGTACCATCAGGCACATTCCTTAGCTTTCCCAGACCTGGGCAACCTCAGAGCCAGAGGACTGAGCTGGGAGCAAACCCTGGGTCTTTACTGCCTCACAGAATTAATTCTGTTTCAAAGTTTTTCTTCTTTGCTGGGCTAGCCCAAGCAGGCCATGAGAGGCTCTTAGTACCTCAATTCCCTTTTACTTTGAGGCTTGTGCCTTTCGTAGCACTTGCTGCTGGTTTTGTAGAGCTCCCTGAATCCTGCTCCCCAGCGTCCTCCAGCTCTGCCAGCCTGGATTCCCATTAGAGCCCCAACAAAGAAGCAGGAGACTGAGAAGGACACTGGAGTAAGGACACTGGTATTCTGGGGCTGTCCTTGGTTTCTACACGCATCTCCAAACACACTCATTGGAGCGTTTGGGCTTCAACATAGGAATTTGGGGGAACACAGTTCTATCCATAGCACTACACTAGGCTAGAATGAGCAAATTAAGGGTGGGATTACCAGAATCCAGATAGGATAGCTGTATAGTGTTGACTGCTAGGAACTGGGATAGAGAGACAGCCAACCTCTGGTAACACTACAGGGAGGGAATTGTGAAAATCAACAGTTAACCCTCACTTTCCTTCTACTTTCAGATCTGCTTGTGCTTCCCATTGTTTGACCTCAACCAAAGCCATGGAAGGGAACCAACTGGGTAGTGTATATGCATCAGCTTTCTAAGGTTCAGAGCAGGGTGAAGTGTGTGAAAAGTGAATGGGTCAAGGCAACCTGGCATTTTCAGCACATTTGTATACCAAGATGCTATCCAGAGACGGAACAGAGGGGAAGAAAGCAAAAAACCCTAAAAGACTGAGCATTTACTTAAAAGAAACTGACCTACTCAGTAAAATAAAGATAACAGTAATTTCTCATGGGGTTGTTAGATGGATTAAGTCAGGTAAAATATAGCCAGCATTCAGGGATTGTTAGATGGATTAAATTAGATAAAATATAGCCAGCATTTAAAACATTCAGATTGACTACGTGAGTTAAAAGGTAGCTGGCATTCAGAGTACTTACACAGAATCAGTACTCAGTAAATGGCAGTTACTGATATTATTGAGAAGTAAGCCAGAATTCTTTAATATCCTGGGAGTAAATAATTATTTCTTAAAAGCCGTGCAAAACTCTGTTTTTTTTTTTTAGATACTTATATTTTGAAAATCTGTTTCCTACTTTGAGAATTAAACTAATATAATTTTGTTAAAAGAGGCAAGGCTGCCTTCTGTGGTACACAAAAAAACTAAAGGAAACTTGATATCTTGATGCAGAAGAAAAGGTTAATTACCTGGTTTCAAATCAGAAGATTAATACATTTCCAAATGTAAGAATACTTGGTAATATTTAAACAGAATTCACACTTTTATTGACTTTTTTCAATTTAAAAAAGTTACTTGTTGTTATATTAAATATTTAACTCACAAGCTGGGAGTGCAGTTTAAGTGAGATAATATATGTGAAAGAGAAGTTCTAAGTAAATGTGACAAATGATTATTGTTAAGACTACATAATATGCTAAATTGTGCGAGCAGGAACTCTGTTTAACACCAAGTACTCTGCTACATTACACTCAAAAGTTCAGCAATATTTGCTGCAGTATAGTTAATGTGCTCCTTCCTCATTCTTTGGCAGTTCTGGAAAAGTTTCAAGCAATTTGTTACCAGAAAGGACCTAGTCTTCCTAGGAACCAGACATGAATTCAGTCTGATTCCAGAAGGCGGTGCAGAATACATATTTAAATATGTTTAATGATTACCATCAAGTAATCCTTATAAAACTACTTCTGATGGGTTGAGGACATTCCCTCTCTAACCTCTTGTGTTATTTTATTTTAAGATTTGATTTATTAATTTGACAGACAGAGATCACAAGTAGGCAGAGAAGCAGGCAGAGAGAGGAGGAAGCAGGCTCCCTGCTGAGCAGAGAGCCCCATGCGATGCGGGGCTCGATCCCAGGGTTAAAAAGATCTCATCCTTAGGAGGCATGAGTGCCTCATTCAGTTACTGCTTACTCTGATAGGACAATCATGGGTTGGGGAAAACAGCATTTTGAGATCACCTCATTTTTTTTTTTTTTTTTTGGCTGTTTCTCTTGCTTTTTCTTTAAAATTATTAAAGAAAATCTCAAATATATTTAAGAAAGTAGAGAGGAGAGTACGTCTGTCCATATAGTCATCACCCATTTTCAACTTATAAGCAGGTGTGTTTCATAGCTAACCCTCACCTATAACTCCTGCCTTACCTATTTTATTTTGAAGAAAATCCTATAGGCTGTTTCATTTCATCTGCAAATATTTTAGTATGTGTCATGAAACTATAAGAATTATTTTTAAATATAACTTACAACTAAAAATAATCAATAGCAAGTTTTAAAAATCATCAGATATTCAGTTTTTGAAGTCTGTTGATAGGTATATGTGAGAATGAGTATGTGTTTGTGTCTGTGCTCATGTATTCAAATCAGTATCTAAATAAGGTCCAAGGTACTAGTTTTGTAGAGCTGCTATAACAAAGTACTGCAGTTGACTTAAAGCAATAGAAATTTATTCTCATAGTTCTGGAGGCTAGAAGTCTGAAATCAAGGAGTGGACAGGGTCATGCTTCTTCTGAAACCTATAGCGGAGAATCTTTCTTTGGCTCTCTTAGCTTCTGGCTTTTGCCTGTTATCCTTGGAGTTCCTTGGCTATATCACAGCATCCCTGGCCTCTACCTACTATGAGCTACTAGTACTTCCTCTGTTGGGCCAACTATAAATTTGTCCAAAAATTGCCTGATGTCCCCAGGGGGCAGAATTATCCCTTGTTGAAAACCACTGACAAATGTTTTCCTGGGTTTAGTGTTTTGGCAAGATTATTTCACAGATAATGTCATGTATTTCCATTAAGATGCACATAAAATCTGATTGTCTTTCTGATACATAAATTAGCAACCTTTAATAATCATTGCCTTGATCTGTACTTCATTAATAGCTGTAAAATGGCAATGTCCTAGTTTTATCACGCTCCACCCTGGCCATGTATTAGCTGAAATACTTCCATAAAGAAACTTTCCTTCATTGACTATTTGCTTGGTAACCCTGAGATACAGTTCTAACTGGAAACCCAAGATCTATGATGATTTTTGTTTACCAGTTTTCAAAATAACTTCTTCCTTAGCATCATCCAAAGAAGACTGATTTTTTTTTTAACTATTATGGAATTTATGGATTGAAACATAATCCAATGCAGATTTATCTTTACAGATGCTCAGAATGTCTCATATTTGGCTAGTGGGAGCCACTTTAGTTAGCAACTCTTCTGAGTCATTTTGACAGGATCCTAGCATTCTTTCATCACTGCTTTCTGGTATGACAAGATGTCCTAGGTTTATATTGTATCTTTGCTTTCCCTGTATAAATATTCTTTAAGATTTGGGGCAGAGTCTTCTTTACTCCTCACTCTATATAACCCTTCCAGGGAAAAAGATTCCAACTACCTTCCCCCCGACACCCTCCAGAATCCACGCACTTGATACATAGACACTTCAATCAGTAATATTGGCCAAGGTTAAGGCAACTGAGAGGGGTGATGGAGGCCATGTCTCATCGAAAAATGTTTGGTTAAAAGCATTACAGTTCAACAAAAGCACACAGACCCTGTGTTGGTTCAAGATCAGTAGGCACCAATTTGCAACCTGTGTTATATAACCTAGTCCTGACCTGATTTAATGTTGAATAGTGTGAAAAATATGTTTCAGAGACTCCAGATTTTATTGTCTTCCTCTGAGGAGTGCTGATCACTTTGAATTTGTGTATGCTTGGTTTTAAATTTTACAGGCATGAATCTTTAGGGGGCCCTCCATTCCTGTCCTCTAGTGGGTTCAACCTCACAATTCTGCCTCTTTTAAAATCTCATACTGCTTTTGTTTTAGGCTAGGTCCTGTTTAGGCCCTTACTCCTAAGATAGGGCCTGTCCGTCAAATACTACCTCAGTCATTTGCCTTGTTGTTATCTGGGCTCCAGCTCACTGGCATTCACCTTACGTTCTTTTTTTTTGTTGTTAATATTTTGACATTTTTTTTTCTAAAGATTTTATTTAGTTATTAGAGAGATAGAGAGAGACCACAAGTAGGCAGAGAAGCAGGCAGAGGAAGAGGGAGAAGCAGGCTCCCTGCTGAGCAGGGAGCCCGATGTGGGGCTCAATCCCAGGACCCTGGGATCATGACTTGAGCCAAAGGCAGCCGCTTAACCCACTGAGCCACCCAGCTGCCCCTTACATTCTTGACCATACCATGGCCTCTTTCTCCCTCAGAGCCTGGTCTGTGCTATTCTCTGGAAGACTCTTACCTCCACCTTTTATTAGGTATTGTCTCAACTTCACCTCCTCAACAAGGCCTTTACTCATTTTTGCATTTAAAATCTCCCCTCCCCAACCCTGCCTCACCATAATAACCTCTTACTTGCTTCTTTCATAGAATTCATCATGATCTTTAATTTCTTTACTTATGCCTTATTTCCCCAACTTAATGTAGAAACTAGATCCTATACTAAATGAATTTTTTAACCCCAGAGCCTGTAATAATATTTGGACTGAATAGGAATTTAATAAATACTAGCTGACTGAATTAATGAGTAGAACATTATATAATGCTTTTCTCAATTCAATCTTTTCTTACCTAACCATTTACTATCAACCTGAATTGAACCATGAGCAGCTTTGCCACCTAGGACCTTTTATTTTTTCTTGAAAAAGTCCTTCTACCCACCATCTTTGCCCTTTCTTCCTTTCACCTAGACTGATAATAGTCTTTTAGTTCTCAAGTAGACTTAATTTTCCCTTCTCCAGAAAGCTTTTCTTGACTCTATTCTGAACTCCCCACCCCATGTCTGAGTGATGTGCCCCTGAAAGTTCCAATTACATTCTAAGTTTACTGGAGGCACTGGTATCGGTTGGGTGGGGGCTGGAGGTAAACTGCCTGTTGTTGAGCCATGTTACTAGTACTCCTGACCTTGGGCACTTTAATTTCATATTACTTCGCTTTCCCTTTATGTAAAATAAAGCTAGTAATAAAATCTAATTGGGTTTTTGGAAGATGAAATCAGACTGTATAGCTCAAATACTCAGAACAGCACCTGGCACACAGTAAAAACACACAATTTTCAGCTATTACTATTACACACAAATTTTCTGTTAACTTGTTTTATATATATATATATGTATATATATATATATATGTATATATAGTAGATTTTAGTTATTTATTTGACAGAGATCACAAGGTGGCAAAGAGGCAGGCAGAGAGAGAGGAAGGGAAGCAGTCTCTCCACTGAGCAGAGAGCCCTATGCAGGGCTGTATCCCAGGACCCTGGGTTCATGACCTGAGCCGAAGGAAGAGGCTTCAACCCACTGAGCCCCCCAGGCGCCCCAACTTGTTTCATATATTATACTGGAAAAGTCCTTAAAGGAAGAAATACTGTTTTGTTAACTCTTCATTCTAAAGCATCTGATACATTGCAGAGTTTTATATTACCTGTTTTTCTTTCCCCTTTTTCCTGCAGGCCCTCCTTAAACTCCTTCCACTGATTTCAGCTTGGTCTCAACTTGATACAATGGCCAGCACACTCTAGACTGTCTTCCTTTTATAACAGTGCTACTTTTCTCCCCTTCAAAATCTCCTTCCCTTTTAAACGCAGTTAGGAGGGGTACCTGGGTGGCTCGGTTGGTTAAATCTGCCCTCAGCTCCTGGGATGGAGCTTCGCATCAGGCCTCGCAATGCTTCTCTTTTTCCCTCTGTGATCTGTCTCATTCTCTCTCTCTCAAATAAATAAAATCTTAAAAAAAAAATATTAAACTCAGTTTTGGAACAGTGAAGCAAAATGACCTTTTCAGTCCCTTGGATAATGAACTTCCTGAAAGTTTCCTTGCAGATTTTACCATATTATGTAGTTAAGTAATTTTTGGTCATTTCTGTAGTTTCAATTTCTCAATAGTCTGTTTAAATCAACTGTGTACCCCAGCCCCTCGATGAATTTTTAAATCAAATTTGCCATTATATTAATTACAAAGCTATACTACAATTCAACATAACTAATTCCCCCAGTTAACAAAACTAGTAGGAGGGCGGGTTGCTTCCCGCGCTGCCTTTGGCTAAGCCTAGGGCAGAATTAAGAAAGTGTTGTCTGGCGACCCGAGTACAAAGCGGCGGCTGCAAAGGGACGGGCCCAGGCTAAATCTCCGGTTTGCAAAATCGGATTAAGAGCTCCGCGGAGCAATCGGAAGCATTTTTGCGCTAAGGTCCGTCACTAGGCTTTTCAGGTGAGAAAACGGAGCAACCCGAGTGTACGCGCCTCGGCCGGCAGCCCAACAAGTTACAACTCCGTCCGCCCAATCACTGAAAATAAGACTCAAACCCGGGGACATCCGGGCTGTGGGAGACAGAGCGACGTGCTGACGTTATCACGTTTCCCTTGACCGCCCTGCTTCCCCCGCCCGCTTCCCCGCCCCTCTCCGCACTGTGACGCTCCCACGGAGGAACGAAGCGTAAACAGCGCAGGGCATTTCGGGAGCGGGATTGTTTCGCGCAGGAAGCAGGCTCCATTTTAGCGCCGCCCGCCGTCGCCATCTGTTTCCCTTCCCTCCCCCTTACCCCCTCCTGTCCCCAAAGCCCAACGAGAAGGCTGGGCCTAGGGCACCAGAAAGGTTGCAGTGTAAGGAGGAAAGGAGAAAAGGGAAGAAGCGGGAGGAAAAAGGGTGAGTCGAGAAGGGTGAGCGATAGAGGCCAAGGTGTGAAGCGCGCAGCCCAGCGGCCGGACTGACGGACGTGCCGGTGCTACGGCTGCCGCGGCTGCGGCGCCCGCGCGAGTCGCTTCGAAGCGGCGGCGGCGGCGGCGGCGGCGGCGGCAGCAGCAGCAGCAGCAGCAGCGGAAACAGGAGGGGAGCAATGGCGGCCGACAGCCGGGAGGAGAAAGGTTAGTGCGGAGAAAGGTGACGGGTGGAGGCGACGCTCCGGAGTGGGTCGATGGAGCCGTAGTCGTTGTTGCGGGGTGGGGGTTGGGGAGGTTAGCTTGTCCCGCGCGGAGCCGATCCTTCCCACCCGAGACTTGGACTCACTGGAAGAAACCGGGCCTGTCTTGCGTCCTCGATCTCCATTTGACCTCGCTCTTCATTTCGCCTAGGGTTGGTTTCCGTGTGTGTGTTACTGGTTTGTTTTTTTTTTTTGTTTTTTTTTTGTTTTGTTTTTTTTTTTTTTTAAATCCTATTCCCCTCTTCACTTTACGTTTAGCAGTCCTGGGCGCGGCTGAGAGGGCCTGCTCTGAGTGGCAGACCCTTAGGTTCATTTCCTGGTAGGATTATGCAGATGTAATGCGTATTTTCAGAACGACTCTTAAAATTTCGAAAACCCTTAAAGCCGCGATCAAAACGATGGCAGTCTAGTAAGTGACCGTATTTAAGAAGTTGTACAAGTGGATTAGTAATCTCGAGAAATAGCTACAAGTAATTTATGGCTCTTCCTGTTAAATAGGCAAAATGGCAAGAATTGCCCATTTAGTTCCTCGAATACTTACTTTGGAAAACATGATGTTTGAAAAGATACTTAGGTGTTTTAGGGTTGGCACAAATAATCCTGGCCACAGTTGTGATAGAAACACATTGTGCTAGCACCCAGAGGGTACAACCGGGAACCAACGGGTGTAATTTATAGAGAGCTGGAGGAATAACATTAAAGTGAAATACTGGAAGAACTGATGTTCGCGGGATGGAATGTCCTGTCTTTTGAAATACCGACCTCCCAGGCCCTACAGATATTAATGAATATCCTGGATCATTATCGGTCTGGAGAGCAGGCTAGATTTCATGTTGCCTTAGGGTCTTTTCTGACTTTAAGGATTTCCCTGATAGTTTTGGAAAGGTTATAGTTGATAAAAATATGGCACAGCTGCTGCCCTGTATCTCAGAAGCCTCCTGTGTGGTTAATTAACTTGCGGGTGGGGGGATTTGTTAAATGGATTCTAGGGTCAAGTTGCATTAGGCCTGTATCTCTTTTTCCCTTTAAGAGAAAGAAGCGTTTTCATGCTTTAGGATAGGGACAAGCTTGGAAAGTGGTGTGTATGGGAATATGTTTAAGCAATTAATTCAATGATTAGATTGTAGTACTTAATTTACCTTCCTTAAATCTTAACCACCCCCCCCCAAATTTTGAGAAGCACAAAAGGGTTGTAATCTTCAGGTTGCATGATGTTAGTGACAAAAATAAACTTTTTAATTAGTAGTAAAGTCAGTTATTAAAATAGATGATTTTAATCAATAAAAATTAATTCTGTCAACACTTAATTGTATCAGAGTGTACTGTATGAGCTCTGTGTATGGGTGGTGGTTGTGGTGGATGAGGTAAACCAAATACAAAATGAGTAAAAGTTAAGTACTTCCCAGGAGTTCATTGTTAAAATGAACATAGTTGTTAAGTCAGTAGTAGGCACATACATTGTGGAAGAAAAATAGGTTATGTTTTAAAAATTGTTTTAGAAATGGAAGTAGTGATGAAAATGCAGTCCAAATACATAAACTCTGTAACTATTCTTAGGGGCTTACAATGCCACCTATTATTAATACTTAAGATAAGTCGTCAGCTTCTGAAATATCTCACATTTGTGTAGTTTTAAAAAATTAATTTCATTTCTGTAGTTTAACTTATATCTATTTTAAAACCTCTGATATAAGTGCTTATTTTTATAGTTTAGATCAAAGATTGTCTCTGGTTTACTGGGAAGGCTAGCAAATAGAAACCTACTGGAATTGCTGATGGCGTAATGAGAAGATTGCTAGAATAATTCATTTTGTAAATAAGGAAACTGAGGTCCAGGGTGTCTCACTTTGTTGATCATGGTCACATAGAATAATAACCAGGATTAGAATACCTCATTCCCTCTTCCTTCTCCTATTTCAACAAGGAAAAGTGGGAAGTGAAGTACTTATTAGTTATCTTATACGAAACATTATGAAATTATAAAGTTAAGCCCTGTAACAATATTAGACTTGTCACAGGCCTTAAATGATTTCATGAATGATGTAGAATCTTGTTAAGAAATGAATTTAAATTGCAGAAATCTGCTGTTGGTCACAGAACAGTTAAAAGACTAGGTAATAGAGTCCTTGGATTATTGGGCTTTGCACATTAATTGTATAATAAACATTAACTTCTATAATGCATCTGTAATACCCATACTGAAGCCTATGTAGACGCTGAAGCCTATGTAAATTGCCAGCTCTCTCTGATTCTAGTGGTGATTATATGTCCAAAAAGTGAATTTAAAAGAGACTGCAATGTTGGTGGTGTTAACTGTTAGTTTTTCTATATGAGGTATACATATCTTTTCTACTTTAAATGCCTTGTATTCATTTTATTTCTTATGCACTTATGAAGTTCTTTCTGCAAGAGTGTGAAAATTTAATATATCCAAAATGAGGGTAATGAGTTACCACTTTCATAAGTAATATGTTTTCTGCATTATCGGACTGAAGGCTCCATCAGGGCCAGGAGTGTGTGTCTCTCTTGTTCACCAGGTTCTTTGTGACAGTTAATCATGACTCAGTGCCTTGAAAAAAGGACTTCAAGGTTGGACTTCATTGGTAACTAACTGGCATTTGCTGTTGCTATCCAAAGCTAAGAGTTTTCTCAGTTTAAATTGTATATGTACACACACAGTCGTATAGGCAAGTACATAGTATAGCCCTCACTGTAGTAGGGCCTTAGAAAAAGTTGACTTCCTAGGTCCACTTTAATTAGGGCTTTAGAAAGCATAGAATATATATTTGATATTCCATTATATTTGTTTCACCCATAATAGAAATAGGATCAGAAATTTAAAATGCTGCTCTTAGACTTCAAATTGTATGCTTATTGGAGAACAGCAAATTGTGTGGGATGGGAAATGCAAGTCTCTACACTTCAATTTAGAGGGATGGCAGTTAGGAATGACAAAACAGTAGCTGAGATTGATCTAACCTAAAATATAACAGAAGAGGAGGTTCCAGGAATTCTTGCTTCTTGTCAAAGTCCATTAAAACTACATTAAATGAATTAAAATAAAAGATACAACGTACTTTGGTGTTCTGTAAAACAGAATGGTAGTATATTTAACTGCCAGGTTTTCTTTGTTTGGCTATTCTAGGTCTCACTTTGTTAAGCTGGACCCTCAAATAAATAATACTTTCTGTGTCCTGACCCAGAAGCTTTCAGGTTCTAAACAATGAACTGTGTCTCAGATAAAGGTTAATTTTCTACACTGCTATCCTGGAAGTTAAGATTTGTGGCCTCCGTGGGCCAGGAATTTGAAGATTAAAGAGTAATTCTGGTATAGTGCAAAGAGCATTAAATTTAGATTCATAGTTGTAAGATTTTAGTGAAGTCACTTCAATTCTGTGGGCTTCATTCTGGCATTCTTGTTATATACTTAACCTGATGGTTCAGGTACTTTGAAAGCTAGTTGGATTTCCAGTTTCCTAAGATTATCTAAAACAAAAAAAATCCCCCAATAGAACAATTAAAAAAAAAAAAAAGCCTTGTTATTCCTAACATCTTGACAGGTTTTGAATAAGCTCTGAAGACAGTGATTCTTTTTATTTTCTTGTTTTGCCTCCTGTACCCCTGGATCTTTACCTTTGTTTCAAAACTCAGTTTGCTATTAATTTGAGATGACAAATAAGATTGTGCTAGCTTACATTAGTGATGATAGTGAAGGTCTTTTTATATCAGTATTGTGAGCACAAAACATTCACAGATTGCACTTACACAGAAGACTCAAGCTGTAGCAACAACCTGCATTTTTGTTTTGTTTTTGAGGCAATGTTTAATAAATCAGTCAATTCCAAATAAAAATCTGAATTTGGGAATCCTTTTGAAACTTGGACAATGGGACAATATAGTACTTGGATTTTGTTAAGGTAGTTAGTTAAACCATAAGAGTTGTGTAGGATTGTCCTCCTTACCATTTTTACTCTTTCACAAAGTATCATGTATACTAAACTTCTTTGCAGTTATTTAACATTGTTTTTCAGGAATTAAAGGCTTACATGCATACTAGGGTCAGGCAGATTAAAATCCTTGTTCAATAGTTAATGGTAGGTATTATATTAAAAAAAGTAGTATAAGAGATGGAATGGTCTGTGTGTAGGCAGTATTTGTAAATACACGTTTACCAGGCATAAACCCAGATTGTCTCTTGCAAAACCATGGCATATATTACCTTCTCTGTATTAGGACTGCTCCTGCTGGTTGCTTTCAGATGAGAATCTGGTTCCTTAATGACCAAATAGTCCTTTTAAAAAAATGCAAGGTGTGCATTTTTGTATTGGATCCTTGGAGTTTCCACAACTGTGTCCAAGAGCTAGATTCCCACCATCTAGATTGTTAGGGTATAACTTTTGGATGAATTTTTATTTTAGCTATAAGAAGAAATACTGTTTAGTGAATAATTTTGTGTTTCATTTGAGCTAATTCATTGTGACAAAATTCATTTTGGTGTGGCATTCTTAGTTTTTTAATTTTTTAAAATAATTTCCAAAAACTGTATTTTTTAAGAGGATTTTATTTAGTTAAGAGCATGAGCTGGAGGGAGAGGGAGAAGCCGACTCCCTGCTGAGTGGGGAGCCTGATGTAGGACCCCTGAATCATGACCTGAGCCGAAGGCAGACCCCTGAATCATGACCTGAGCCGAAGGCAGACATTTAAGCGACCAACTGAGCCACCCAGGAGCCATAATATTGTATTCTTTATATAGACTTAATCCAAAAACTACGTGAAGTGCTTTATCTCATAGAAATATTACAGCAGAGTTATATTTGTAGTACGTGAATTTTATGTTCATAGAATTGTTTTTAATCTGGCATTTGCTAACCTTTGTTTTTTATCGTTAATATTCTTAAGTTGGGGTGCTGCTGTCTAGCTACTATGAAGGAATCGAATATCTAAAATATAATAATAATAGAATATACGGTGTGTATTTTTAGGATGAAGAGTGATTTAAATTTCTTTATTAAAAATAAAGTTTATTTGAAAAAATAAAAATTAAATTTATTAAGGTACATTAAAGAAGGCCACACTAGAGAACTAGTGGGTATTATTTTAAATTACTTTTATTTTACTTAAATTACTTTTTTCCAAAAGGAATATGCCAGTGATGATTAGTTTTCAGCAGCAGTAGCTTCTCAGAATATTAAAATAATATTTGCTTTCTTCATAATTCATTCTGGGTTGAAAAAATGAATTGAAATATGTATAAAGTGTACTTTTTCTAGCCAATCAAAGAATTGGTCAGAGAAAGCAGCTTAAGTTAGCTTTATAACCCATTACTGTAAACTCTCACATTTTAAAACTGTATTTCGGTTTTTAAAAATACACCTTAACATTTGTAATTAAAATCCTTAAGTTTAAACAGAGCTAAGTAGATGGTGATAGCTTTGAAAACACCTACTAAGTATTTGACACTTCTCCATCTTTAGGTAGAGTTTTTGTCTCCTCTGTTGGAACCTGAGTAGACTTTTGTGATTGCCTCTGAATAAAATACTGAACTGAGCTTTTGCTTGGCATTTTCTCTTTCGGGGTGTACTTATTTAGTGCCCTAAGCCACCATGTAAAAAGTCTGCCTCCCCTGAAGCTGCCATGAGAGAGTGACCACAAAAAGAAATGCTCTAGAAGCCTCAGCTGTATTGAGTCTTCCCCGTGTAGGTGCCAGCCAGACGGGTGAATGAACAAGCTTTCAGGTGATTCTATCCCTGCCTGTCATCTGACTGCAGCCACACGAGAGCTTCGCTGAGCACCAGAACTAAGCAATAATAATAAATTGTTGTATTGTTTTAGCCACTGTGTTTTGGGATGGCATATTATATAGCAGTAGATATTAGAACATGTATATATTTGTTTATTTATTTATTTTTTTAAAACAGATTTTTGTGTTCACCAGATTTTATGTATCATCTACCCTAGTCATTAACACAAAGTTCATGGCAGGCAGGATTTACTAGAATTTGATAGTGATAGGGAAAAGCTTATAGGTTAAAAACTCATCAGGAGATTCAAATAACTGTGCTCCTGTTCCTTTCCCTGAACACTGATACTTTTATTCTAAATGCCTCAGAAGTGAAGAAACTGGAGCTCAGACTGGGACCTTCCTGAAGATAACTTAGGTCTTAAATGAAGACCTGGATTTTCTTCCAAATCCAGATCTTCTGTATATTATATTACAGTAAGGATAGGAGAGGTTTCAGTAATGGAGAAAAGTAATTTAAAATGTCCTATATATTAGGGGTTGGCAAACTTTGTAAAGGGTCAGATAGTAAATAATATTTTAGGCTTTATGGACCACATAAGGGTTTGTCACATGTTCTTTACACTGTGCCCCCCTCTCCACCTCCACACCCCCTGCTTTGAACGCAATCTTTAAGATACAGAAGCCATTCTTACCTTGCTGGTCAAATTAAGTCATAGGCTGAATTTGTTCTGCAGGTTTTTGTTTGCCAGTACTGTGATAAAAACAGGTAGGTTATCGGTCTAATGAAATATATGGATAAAAATGTGTAAAACATCAAGTGAGGATGTAGTATTCTTAAAGTAAATTTCAAGATGCTATAATGTCAGTCATACAGAGCTTTCTGGTGCATTAATTTGAAATTTAGTGCCTGTGACTTTTTTATAATTTCTGTTTTTGTTGTTTCTCTTACACTTTGTTTAAAGGTTTTTCAAATGTTCCCCATCTAATTTAGTTCTAGATTTAGAAAACCTGGACTTGTAGGCTTGTATACCCATCTGTTTCTAGACACATGAATTTGGTCAGCTTGTACTTCTGAGCTCCTTTTTTTTTTTTTTTTTTTTTTTAAGTCTGTGAAGTAATGGATGATAAAACATTCTTTAGTTGTTCCATGTAGGTATATAAATGATATAGGTGAAAGTGGTAAAATGTTAAAAAAAAAAAAAAAGCATTGGTTAATATTTATTGTCTTAAAACTTTATAGCTGCTTTTAAAAAACCGCAACCAGTCTCTACATTTGCCTAATCAATTATTTGTTAAGGCTCTTTTAAACAATACCCTTTTTTAAAACTAGGGAAACCATAATTTAAACATGCCTGAAATTTAAATTGATTTAAATCAACCTGCACAAATGTTTCATTCTGTGTTAGATTTAGCACATATAAAGTGTATAATTTTATGTAAATGTTTAGGCTTTTGGGTTGATCTTTCTAATATAGAGCTAGTGATTTTATGAAAAGATTTGTGTAGCACTGTGTTTACTTAATTGTCTATTTCATTGTGATAGGGTTTTTTGCTTTTTTTTGTTTGTTTTTTTTTGGCTCAGATATGTAGGATTCTGTGAAGATCTGTTGGATCTACTTTTTTACTGACTAGAGAACTATTAGTAAAAATAAAAACAATCCATATAGTGTATATATTCATTTTAGAAAACCAGTAAAGTATACTCTTAACTACCCAAAGAAATCAATTGATATGCCATTCCAGCATATGGAATGTTCTTTTTTTTTTTTTTTTTTTTTTTTCTTTTAAGATTTATTTATTTATTTGAGACAGATAGCATGCATGCATTGTTGGGGAGGAGCAGAGGGAGAGAATCTCTAAAGAACACACGCTTAGCTTGGAGTCCAGCACAGGGCTCAATCCCATGACCTATGAGGTCATGACCTGAGCTGAAACCAGCTCTCAGAGAACTGAGCCACCTGGGTGCCCATGGAAGTTCTTAAGCAGCAACGGTCTTTAATTCCAAACACTGAAGAAGATGTGTCCTTAAATAGCAGTTGTGTCTGATTCCAAATACTGAGATGTTACTTTTTCCATATCCCATGTAATCTTTCTTATACCTACAATAAGTATTTTAATTCTCTTCAGTCACTGATTTCTGTCCACCTTTGAAGATATTTTAGTCTCATTTATCCTGTTTATAGACCTCAGGTCATGACAGTTAATTGCCCTTGTTATAATTTTGAATGGGCTTTGCTTTTTGGCTGGAGCCATAAATAAAATTATCCTATCTCATCATTGTTCATGACTTTACATTTTCCTTCACCATACTTTAAATTTGGAAAGATATTTTTGACACCAGAATACTTAATAATGTTCAAAGCATTTATCATTAGCTTTAATGTACATTTTAAAAAATATTTAATTTTTTAAAAAGGTTTTATTTATTTGAGAGGGAGTGAGCAGGAGAGCATGAGCATGAACAGGGGCAGAGGGAGAGGGAGAAGGAAGGAGCAGACTCCCTGCTGAGCAGGGAGCCCGACGTGGGGCTCTATCCCAGCACCCTGGGATCATGACCTGAGCCACAGGCAGACATTTAATTGACTGAGCCACCCAGGCACCCATATAATAAAAATCAATTTAAAGTAGTAAATAGACATGTATTTCTAGGATTTATTTTGTCCTGTTGGATATGGTGGGAGTAAGGATACAGTGAGAAAACGGAGTTGCAGGTTTTTACCATCATTCAGTATGTCGATTATAGTCAGCAGTTCTCTTGTCTGAACAAGTTAACATGTTTCGTAGTTTATACCAGCATCCTGAAATGATTTCTGTGTAGGACAGATGTACTTTTTTTTACTTTTAATGTTATTTTGATGTTTTTGGACAGAATAGCTGAAAGAGTAGTACAAAAGGTTTTTTTTACCTTTCAACCATATTCCACAAATGTTAACTTTTCACCACATTGTTTTTCTTGGATTCAGTCTTCCCTAATTTTCTCTGTGGACATATGCCTATGCAGGCACACTTTTTTCCCTGAACCATTTGTCAGTTGCAGACATACTTCTTTGTCCCTAAATACTTAACTATGTATTTCTTTAAGAATTAGGACTTTTACTTACTGATGGCACTATCAAAATTCAGGAAATTAACAGTGACATTTACTGTAATCTACAGACCTTACTACTAGCTTCCCAGTTAATGTGCCTTATTCAGTTACCATGTCTTTTTATTCTCTTTCAATCTGGAGTAATTTCTTAGTGTTTGTATTTCATGACTCTTCATTTTGGTTTATTTGATGTTTCTCACATTAAGGTTCAGAGTTTGCATTTTTGCATCCGAATATCTCAGAATTGTTGTGCATCATGCCAGGTGGTCTTTGATACTGATTTGGCTGTGGTTATGTTGGAATCTGTCATGTTTCTCCACTGTAAAATATTTTTTTTTTCTTGATACTAAGTATCTTGAGGTGTACACAGTCCTTGGTAAGTGTGTGTTGATGTTACACACTTGTATTTCCTAATGTTTTGTGCACATTTTAAAGCAAGCAGAAAAATTAGATATTAGAAAACGAGATACAGTTAAAGAAATTCTTAACATTTTCTTTTTGTACTCGAGTATATGCTTTTATACCCTGTGGGGCGGGTATATACTACTCCTGGCCTTGTAGACGAGGGGTCTGTATCATGTCCTTTACTTTGTATGGTTTTACAGAATTAGTCTTGAGTCTTGATCCTGAAATAAAATGTCTTTGAGGGTTTTGTTATCATGTATGTGGACCCAGTGTAGTAGTCAAAAATACAAATGCTTAATGGTAACGATTTTTCCCTATTTTTAATTTTCTTGCTTTCCCCAGACGGAGAACTTAATGTTCTGGATGATATTTTGACCGAAGTACCGGAACAGGATGATGAACTATATAATCCAGAGAGTGAACAAGATAAAAACGAGAAAAAGGGTATGTAATTTTTAAAAAATGTTTGTTAAAATAAGTTTCAGTAGAGATTTAATTTATTAAGAAAGTGACTTTGTATTTGTTCTTATTCGTTGAGTCTGTTAACACCAGAAGTACAGTCATAACAAACCGTGGTACCCAGTTCTTCATGAATAAAAGTGCTCTGTTTTTTTCCAATGCCTGAAATATCTCATACCTGAATTTATACCAATATTTGCAAGCTTTTTTTTCATGATTAACATTTCAGAAGACATTTTAAAGAAATGAGCCTTTGATATGTATTATCTGTTAATCTTGGGTGAAACAGATAGAATGCCTAGAATACATTTATATGCTTTCTTTAAATTGTATTTTTAAGGGTCAAAAAGAAAAAGTGACCGAATGGAATCTACTGACCTCAAGCGACAAAAGCCTTCTGTTCATTCAAGGCAGTTGATTTCTAAGCCTCTGAGCTCATCGGCAAGCAATAACAAAAGAATAGTTAGTACTAAAGGAAAGTCAGTTGCAGAGTATAAAAATGAGGAATATCAAAGATCTGAAAGAAGCAAGCGTCTAGAAGCTGATCGAAAGATTCGTTTATCAAGCAGTGCTTCTAGAGAACCTTATAAGAGTCAACCTGAAAAAACTTGTCTCCGGAAAAGAGATCCTGAAAGGAGGACCAAATCCCCTACGCCAGATGATTCTGAGGTAGTAAATGTTACTGCAGATGTAAAACAAAGCAGTTCTTTTTGAGGCTTTAGAACTGTTTATTCACTCTGACCTTTTCTGTTATATGACTGCTGATTCCCTTTTTCTTTAAACATCAGAGAATTGGGCTTGAAGTGGATAGACGTGCAAGCAGATCCAGCCAATCTTCTAAGGAAGAAGTGAACTCTGAAGAGTATGGCTCTGACCATGAGACTGGCAGCAGTGGTTCTTCTGATGAGCAAGGCAACAACACCGAGAATGAGGAGGAGGGGGTGGAAGATGTGGAGGAAGATGAAGAGGTAGAAGAAGATGCAGAGGAAGATGAAGAAGTGGATGAAGATGGAGAAGAGGAGGAGGAGGAGGAAGAGGAGGAGGAGGAGGAGGAGGAGGAAGAAGAAGAAGAGGAAGAAGAAGAATATGAACAGGATGAGAGAGACCAGAAGGAAGAGGGGAATGATTACGATACTCGAAGTGAAGCTAGCGACTCTGATTCTGAATCCGTTTCTTTCACAGATGGATCTGTGAGATCTGGTTCAGGCACAGATGGATCAGGTACTACTTTTTGTATTTATCAGTTTGTCTTTTAAATTAAAAAAAAGACAAAACTTTTTTTTTTTTTAAAGACAGATTTATTTCTGAACATGTTTAAATTGAATTATAAAATATTTTGAGATGTGGGGTGTTAATAAGATTGTCTTGTGTTTTGTACTTTTGAGTAATATAAATACATTTGAGATTTATATGTCTTAGTAAATGTGTTTCCCAGCTTCGAATTGATTGTATTCTAAATGAATACAAATCTGATTATCTCTGTGTGGAAATGTATTTCAGATTTTAATGTTATAAATTCTTAGATTTCCATACTAGCCAACATCTTATTTAAACACTAATGTCTGGTGTACTTAAAGTATATTGATATGGAACCTGTCTACTAGGTACTATAGTTTTGCCATGTTAAATAAATGACTATAGATTTCTATCACATATGGTAATAGAAATCTTAACAACTTTTTCTTTTTGGGAGTATACACTGTTTTTCCAATTCTGTACTTGTGGGTTGACTGACTTGGGCAGGATCTCCCAAAGGCCGGGTATAAAAGTACAAGAGGTAGAAAATAGGAGTTTAAGATTCTTGTGGGGTGATTGGTTAAGGGCTCTCTTGGGTTGTCATTCCTTCAGTACTACATGTCCTACCATTTTATCCCTATCTGATCTACGAGATGTAAATAGAGGAATGCTAGGTAGTTGCAGTCATTAGGCTAAAGGTAGAGACCCTCTTTTGAAGGGAATTTGATAGTGTACGACAAGGAGAGGTCAGGGTACTTAAAAGATCCCTTGCCATTTTATGATTCTTATGCATGCTGTCATGGCTGTCTTCTGTCTGGATGTAGCCAGATCTTCTGTGTATTCTAAATGAACTAAATGTTGGAATAGTAAGATAAATAATGTTCTGTTATATAGGATCATTATAACTTCATTATTACAAAATTTTATCATTTTTTGGTACATTGTTAGTAAGTCATATTCTTAAAATTGTATAGGTGATAGAACAAATGGCCAGCTATTTTCTGTTTTTAGAGATTGGTAACTAAAGTGCTTTCAACCTTTTGCTCACTGCAGTTCTAGTTTGAGCGTTCAGAGAGGATTTTAAAAGGGGTTAAAGAGCTAAAATGAGTAGTTGAGTTTGATAAAAAAAAAAATTTGTGGAATTTTTTTTTTTTTTTTTTTTTAGATTTTATTTATTAGAAATTAAGAGAGAGCACAAACGGGGTGGGAGCAGAGGGAGAGGGTGAAAGAGAAGCAGACCTCCCCTTGAGCAGAGAGCCTGATGGGGAGGCTCAGTCCCAGGACCCTGGGATCATGACCCAGTCCTAAAGCAGAGGCTTAATCGACTGAGCTATCCAGGCACCCCAAACTTTGTGGAATCTTTAAGTGTACTTTCCCATCATACTTTTTGTAAACTGATGGGATTGTATATCTTTTATAATTATAGTAATGGATAGAGAACAAAAAGTGCATTTACAATATGAATGAATGTTTACTTACTGTGATGAATGTGTTAAATATCCATGGGGAACGGGAAATTCTATTTTAGGAATCTTCTTTTTGGTATCTGTGTTAGGAACAATATTTCTTACTTGTCTTATTTAAGTCAAGAGAGTTTTATTTAAATGGATAGGACTTAAAATCTACATTTTTAACAAGCTTTTAGGTGGTGCTGATACTGTAGCAAGGTACTTGATAATACTTCCTATTTTTATGGAGAAGACATTTCAGATTAAATGGTAGCCAATAGTTTCATGAACCTATACATCAAAACTGTTTATTGGAGAATTTATTATTTCAAAGAGATATCTGGAACTCTTACTTTGCTTATTAAAGGAAACTGGATTATCCTTGGAAGATCCCTTATGTGGAACATGTTTATTGTTCAGGAAGTTACTATTTTTAATCATCGAGTAGTTTTTCATAAAAATGTGTGAAAGAAAAATGGGGGTGGATTTGGAACTACTCCTTAATTAGGAGATATCTGTTTTGTTTTTTTTTTTTTTAAAGATTTGTCTGAGAGAGAGCACGAGCGTATGAAGGTAGGTAAGGGGTAGAGGGAGAGTCTCTAGCAGACCCTCTGCTGGGTGTAGAGCACAGTTCAGGGCTAGATCTCATGACCCTGAGATCATGACCTGAGCTGAAATCAAGAGCTGAATGCTTAACTGAGCCACCCATTTAGTAACCCCAGGAGATGTCTGTTTTTAAACAGAAGGGATCACAGTTTACTTTCTGTGTTAATGAATTTTCTAGTTTCTAGTTTATTTTACCTCTCTTATTATCTTCAGAATTTTCAGTAACTTATTTATAAAAGTGCCACACTTTGGTGGTCATTAAAAGTTTATGTTAGATGACTTTCATTGTTCTTTTGAGCTAAGAATCGTAGTTAGGAGAGGAGATCATAAACTTAAGGTCAGTAAGAGTTACTTATTAAAACATGAAAAAATCCTTGGAGATTTCTAATGGTATTTATTTTAAAAGTTGAGGAAGTTTTCTCTTAAAAAAAACAACAACAGTTGGACAGGATCTTTGCTTCTTTTTTTTTTTTCCTCTCATGTTAGTGAGAGATCTTTAGTACTTTATAAAATATTTGTAATTATCAGCAGAAGGTATATTATTAGTGATCAGCTCATATTGCTTAGACTCCTACATGTTCCAAGAGAAAAAATGATAGACATGGCTAAAATTTTTAAATAAAGAATTTAACAAGGTTGTATTTTTAATCTTGGTGAATGTCATACTCATTGGTTCACTGGACTGTATTTCTGTGGAGTGCTAGGCACTATATATGAACATGTAGTCAGTGAACAAAATACAAGTATGAGAAAGAGATACAGGATTTGACAAAACCTGTTTCTTATCTGAAGTCTTATAGTTGACCCTGAGGGAGAGAATTCTTGAAACTTTTCAAAATTCAGGGGTGCCTGGGTGGCTCAGTCGGTTAAGTGTCTGCTTTCAGCTCAGGTCATGATCTCGGGGTCCTGGGGTTGAGCCCTGTGTCCAGCTCCCTGTTCGGCAGGGAGTCTGCTTCTTCTCCCTCAGTGATCTCTCTTGCTCTCTGAAATAAATAAACAAAATCTTAAACCAAAAAAAAAAAAAGCTTTTGAAAGTTCAAGTATCAGTCAAAGCAAGTGAGCCTGGAAATAAATGCTTTTCTGGAAATAAGTTATACTTGGTTATTTGAGATACCATGATGTCCTCATGACTGCTAGCTTTAAATGGGCTTGGCTTTGTAATTGTGCCAGTATGTGCTTCCCTGCTCTTCTCTTTCAGTCCTGTGTTAGGAAAACCGGCGTCACTTAGAAGCTGCTTAGGTCTTTTTGGAGAAACAGCAGTACATAATAAAGGGGAAGATGTTAAAAAAAAAAAAAAAAAAAAGGGAAAAGTAAAAGAAAAGGAACTTAAGAATGTCCTTGGAATTTTCCATCTTCAAACTAGTTAGACCTGGAATCCCCCTTCAGGAATAGTAGGAAAATGCCTTTTCTATTTGCTCAGTAAGAAAAGAACTCAGGGCTTATACTTTCAAGCTTAGAGGACTTGCATTTGAAACTAGGTTCTGCCATCCAGGAAATGTGGGACCCTGGCCAAGTTGCCTAACCACTCCTCTTTTCTGTAAATGAGAATAATGGCTCTAAGTATTTCATGAGCTTGTTAGGAGGATTAGGGAGATAATTTAGCTAAATCTTTTTAAATAGGTAACTGTTTATAGTCATAATAGAAAATTGTATGCAGGATCTTTTTTTCAGCTTTCTGCCATTTTTATAAAAATGTGTGCATTTTGTTTCCATATTTATTTCTTCTTGTAGCTGAAAAGTAAAAGAACTTACAGTGGTATGATTAAAATGCCAATAAATAGAGACAGGAGAGCCTGATTCCATTTTAGGTGTTTGTTTATATGCTTATAAACTTCCAAATTAAGCTTGAAATTGTTCTTAAATAAACAGGTAATGCAAACCTCTTCTGTCTACTAAAGATTCTCAGCTTCTTAGTTGAAATACATAGGCTATAAATACGTAGGCTATCAGTAACATTTTAGGAAAAAATTTTAAATTCAATTTGCAGAGAACAACAGGAATCCAAGAGGGAAATGATCATGAAGAATGGAATTGAAGACACAGAAGCAAGCAGTGGCAACCAGAAAAGGAATCACTAATTTTTTTTTTTTTTTTTTTTTACAGTTGAAAAGCTTTGGGTTCTGGGGTTTGTCAGACATCTAAGAATCAGAGTTGGAATTATATTGAAGAATTATAGTAATGAAGAATGATAGTATACTTTTTAGAGGGAGGACTTAGAACAGTGGTACCTGGTACATAGAAAGAGACATAGTATATTTGACTGAGATAAAAGTTGTGTTTACTTTGCAGATTTTTTCCCCTTGGAAAACTTTATTTAACACTACCTTTATGTATAGGATAAGTAGTTCTCAGTTATGGCCATGTGTTTTTAATTTGATTGAAGTTGGTGGGAGAAGAAACATGTTTCTGTTTTTTGAACAGTGTCTTTAAAATGGAACACCTTCTGAGGAAACTGAGGGGTCAGGAGAGAGATTAGCAATGACTAGTACTTAGTGATTGTGCAAAACCCAGGCACATGATGTAGTTTTATTCGAGTACCTGTACCTATATTGTAATGTTTTAAAAAATCTTGTTTGAATTCCTTTTAGATGAGAAAAAGAAGGAAAGGAAGAGAGCTAGAGGCATCTCTCCGATTGTTTTTGATAGAAGTGGAAGCTCTGCATCAGAGTCATATGCAGGTATCCTCATTTTACTTTTATTTGTGATCATACCTGACTGATTCTAATGTAACTTGCTATAGAAAGTGTGGAGGCTGTAGTCTAGTGTGAACTTGTTGATGTTCATTAGTATTGATTTTTGGCATGTTCAGTGTAATAATTCTAGAGGAAACTAAGCTTTTTCTTATTATTTTAATCCTGTTCTGTTACTGCTTAAGTGGAATTTCACTTTTTTTTTTTTTTCTTGGAAGATGATGATTCAGTGACTAGTTTTCTGAGTGGGAAACTGTTCAAATATACGTATTTTTAAAAAATCCAAACAACCCCAAAATGAAACACTCGTACACATTGAGAAGTATTTTTTTTTGTGTGTGTGGGTGCGCCAGGAAGAATAATTTGTCTTGAATGAGAACTTTATGTGACAAGACTGTAGAAATTTTGTCTTATCTCTATTAAAGCTCAATCTGAACAAATGTACTTTGGCTAAATACAGGTTCAGAAAAGAAGCATGAGAAATTATCATCTTCCGTTCGTGCTGTCCGAAAAGGTATCATTTAAATTTGAAATTGTTTTCATTGCATGCTGCATAAAGTCATTATTTTGCCTTATTAGTTCTCCATTAATGGTTGGTTTTAATGTAGTAATGTTCTGATATATTACATTGAAGAAAATAATAAGGTCTACAAAGAGACAGCTCCATATTTACTTCTTAATTCCATATCTTTTAGAACAATAGCAAACATTTCAGGGTATTTTATGATTTTGGACGCGGTGGATGGTATATATATATTTAATAGCATAATGGTCTGTTAAAATGAGTAATCTGGTAAAAGGTATCTATAAAATTTGTAGCTGTTTTCATACTTAAATATGAATCTGATATATCGGAACATCACTAGGTTTAACTTCTTGCAGAGTGCTGGTGTCTTTTCTTAGCTTTGCTCTATTATGTGTTGTGGCTTAGCTTTCCAGGTCGAATGGGTGATGATGAATTCTAAAAGTTTAGCTGGGTTGTGGAGGGCTAATTTCAGTACAGCTTACACCTCTGTAATAATGGCCTCCAGTTAATCAGTTTGGATTTTATTTTATTTTTTTTTTCCAGATCAAACCAGTAAACTCAAATATGTCCTACAGGATGCAAGATTTTTTCTCATAAAGAGTAACAACCATGAGAATGTGTCTCTTGCCAAAGCTAAGGTATTAGCATCAGTTCTGTTGAAACTATCCCAATCTTGAAAATTTTAAATGGGAAGGTGGACTTTGATTATCTTGAGTAGTGTACTCGGATTTTCATTAAAGCTTTAAAGATCCATAGTCCAGTCGCCATTTAGGGTCTGCTTTGTGGCTGGTTAGGCAACCTAATAGTAATTTGAGTGTTTTAAAAATGATTTTAGAAGTCAAAATATGTGATACTGAAGAATATGTTTTTTTATACTTTGTACTGTGAAAGAGTGTTTTTGTTTTTTTTTTTTAAGATTTTATTTATTTATTTGACAGAGAGAGATCACAGTAGGCAGAGAGGCAGGCAGAGAGAGAGAGGAGGAAGCAGGCTCCCCGCTGAGCAGGGAGCCCGATGCGGGGCTCGATCCCAGGACTCTGGGATCATGACCTGAGCCGAAGGCAGAGGCTTAACCCACTGAGCCACCCAGGCGCCCCGAAAGAGTGTTTCTTTTGATTTTTATGTTTCTGTATTCAGTTGCTAACTTACTGTACTAACACTTCTTTAAATGTCTCTGTAATTAACCATTTTTTGTTTTATATTGATGCTGGTTTTACACCTTGAGATCTTGAGAAGAAATCATTCTTTTACGGAGAGTTTCTTTTATTTTTAGCAGTAACATCACTTGAATTTAGAAGAAAAAGAGTTAGCTTAAAGGCCCACCCAAGGATTTACAAAAATGATATGTCCCGTTGCTGTAGGATCTTGTAAGATACTAATTTTCTGTTTGTTTTGCTACAAAAATACATCTGTTACACCATTTAAAATTTTTTTCTTTTCTTGGTTTAAGATGAGTCATTATAGCTTCTATTGATCTTTAGAAAGTCAATTTTTCTAACCATATTTTTTGTCAATGTTTGTATCTTAATATTTCTCACATTAATGATTACCCATCACACTTTATAAATGGAAGCTATATGCCAAGTAGCTATGTAGTGGAAGTTTATTTTGTTCCTCTGCTAGAGTGAGTTTAGGCAGAAGTAATTAAGCACTTAGTATGAGTGAGATCATTTGTATGAGATTGAACTGAATTAGAGCTTCTGCCTTACTTTACCATGCTGTTTCTTCTAATCTTTTCACAAACAGGTAATAGATTAAAATGCTTTACAGATTAATAACTTTGTTCTGCCTCTATATACAACACATTTCTCTTTAGTCAAACTATTAATGCATAAAAATTTGAACTTAAATAGAAAAAAATTGCTAGGAACTGGACAAGATTCTTCACTGATGGATTTAATAATACAGTATTTTAATTATTTTGGTTAAGCAGGTTTTTAAGGAGAAAACTGTACATATTATAATTTACCTTTAAACAACATGTATTTACCACAGTAAATAGTTGTGATATTACAATAATTGTAGGTGATTGTTTCTATTATGTAGAATTCTGGCCCATAAGATTTGATATCCTCCCCCACCCCATGGTGTTACTAGTTGCTTTAATGATTTTGTTAAGGTTGGGATTTTCTCCATATTTTTCCTGAGTTTTCAGTAAATTGGTACATTATTTTGACAGTTGTTGAATAAGACCTTTGTTCATTATAGCTTACTTGAATTTAAAGTGTAACGGTTATCAGTAGCCTTGGTCTTTTGCAAATATAATTGCAAAGATGAAAGATTTGCATTAATTTCTGTCTGATCTCTGTGTCATTTGTGTAGGGTGTTTGGTCCACGCTGCCTGTAAATGAGAAGAAATTAAATGCTGCATTCAGATCTGCAAGGAGTGTTATATTAATATTTTCTGTCAGAGAGAGTGGAAAATTTCAAGGTAAGAATAAAAATAATTTGGATATATAAAAATAACATTTAAATTAGCATCTATATTTTAATGTTGTGATTTTATTCCCTTAGGATTTGCAAGACTTTCTTCAGAATCGCATCATGGAGGATCTCCTATACATTGGGTGCTGCCAGCAGGAATGAATGCCAAAATGTTGGGAGGAGTTTTTAAAATCGACTGGATTTGCAGGTGAATTACACGTTAATGGAGATAATAAAATTTGCCCTTGTTTTAAATGGGGTAGTAGTTGGGAGTAATGTTAAAACTCCACAGTTGTTTAGTCTTAATCTGTTCTTTGTGATTATTATTCTTTTTTTGGCTTCGTTTGTCAGCTGATTTGGATGCAAAAAACTTTAGCAGTGTTAAAGTGAAAATACATCAATATGTTTTGCTTGTCTTATTCACTGTCTTCATAAATACAGGATGTAAAGGGCAAAGGTTTGTTTAGTTAAGAGCTTTATGTATTTCGCTTGTTCTCTATATTAGTAATACAGTAAATAATTAGTTTGTCATGAATTAGACAATTGCTTGAAATGTTACCTGGGTTTATATGATTTTAGTGACTTAATATGTCATTTAGTAGCTGGAATAGGAAATTAGTAGTCACTCTTTAACTTGGCTAACATTTTGGAGGTGACTAATTAAGTTGTGAACAAGTGTTTCTTAAGGAAGTTAGCAAGTCATGTTTAGTTGGTATTAAGTTTTGAAGTTGATATAATTAAGATTAAGGATGTTTATTAGAAAAATAGACTCGTTTTGAGCACTGGGTTATTATCACTATTTTTATGTTCTTAATGATTGTGCGTTGTTAAAAAATGATTAAAGAAGTAAATTTAGATGATAAAAACTTTATTTAACACTTCATGAAATGGTCAGTGTCCTGTGGAGAACTACAGAATGGGGCAGAAGGCAGGAAGCTTTTATAGGATAAAGAATAAAGAACAAGAAAGAGCCACATAGAAAATGGTTGGATAGGGCTATGTTGTCAACCTTGTTTGGGATGAGAAAGCCCGAATTGAGGTGGCTTGGTGTTTGGGGATTGGCAGACTGGATATACTGCATTTGTGGTCAAACCGAGCACTTGGATACAGAAGTTAAATCTAAGCTTCACCTTGCTAACATGGCACCTTGGGCACAAACAGTTACATCCTGGAAAGTTATTTTAACATAAAAAGGTAATTATTTGAGTGAGTTTTATATGACATGCACACATCTATTGCCTATAAAATTAATTTCAGTTAAAAAAAATTTACCCAAAACAGACCGTATGTATTTTTTTTTTTAAGTTAAAGTGAACTTAGGTGTTAGATTTTGATAGAAACGGAGGAATTGAATAAGAGTAATAAGAATGAAAAGTACCGTTCATGTTCTGGAAGGCAAACTAGCAGAAGGAAGAGCATGGAAACACAAACAGGCTGAGGAGGTGGGAGGGTTGGGGCTATGTGAGTGGGGGAGAGGGACCTACCTTTTTTTGTGAAGCGGATAATAAAGAGAACAAAAGACAAAAATGAACAGTAATATTGGCCAGCCTAAGCAGTTAGACTTTTTATTTATGGGACAGTGAAGGACTCTGAAGTTACATGGGCAACAGTATAGTTAAAATTAGTGCATTAGGTTGATTGTCGGTGCTGTAGCAAAAAGCTGTCTGCGTGAAAATATATCCTTATTCCTCATTCCATCAGTAATTTCTATAGGGAAAAATTAGAAGCAATCTAAATTCTTCCATATAGAAAATCATTAAGTAAATTATGGTTTGTCACTTAAATGTAGTATGCAGAAGTAATTATCTATGTAACAACATGGAAAAACATAACAAAGTGTGTATTATGTTGGAAGGCAGTGTTAGGGTAGTGAGACTGTAGGTGATACTCCCTTACTCCCATTGCATCCAGGGTTTTTAAATATAAATTTATGCTTGTTTAGAAATTAAAGTTGTAATTAAGTTATACTTAAATTATAATCAAATTAAAATTATAATATTTAAAAATCTGGAAGCACTTCATAGAGAAAACAGGCGCTTACTATTTCTTAGCAGATAGACTGACTGACATATTTATTTGGATGACTAGAACTGTAAAGGCCCAAGAAGTTTGTTAGTTTATGGTTTTATGATTAGAAACGTTGGTGTTACTGGAAAATATTTGGAAGTGATGATGTCCTAGTATTAGGAGACAAAATAATTACTTAGTTTTAAACTTGTTGCAGCATATTTTGTTTTGACCGTTACTTGTTCTGTTAACCTTCAAAATCTTAATAAGGAAATTTGTTTATTTCAGAAGATGAGCTTAATTTGTTCATATATTATTGTCTTCCTGTTCTTCTTCATTGACTTATTGGCTATTTTACTAACTTGTTTGAAATGTGTACACCAACAGAAGAGGTACATACCCAAAAGTGGATCCTACTAATGTTTTGTACAAAATTTTGGATAGTAAAGATTCCTTATTATATTTAAGTTTTAGGTTTACCTGGAAAGAATATTCTTTTCCCTCTCTTTCTTTCTTTCTTTCTTTCTCTCTCTCTCTCTTTCTTTCTTTCTTTCTTGCTTTCTTTCTTTTTCTTTTTTTTTTTTTTATTATTATTAGAGAGAGTATGAGTGGGAGGGGCAGGGAGAGAGGGGAAGAGAGAATCTCAAGTAGACTCTGCCCTGAGCCCAGAGGCCTACAGGGGGCTTGATCTCACTACTCTGAGGTCATGTCCTGAGCTGAAACCAGGAGTAGGTGCTTAACTGTGCCATCCCATGCTCTGAACAAATATTCTTTTATTATTATTTTTTTAAGATTATTAATTTGAAAGAGGGAGCATGCACACATAAACGGGGAGGGGCAGCGGGAGAGGGAGAAGCAGACTCCTTGCTGAGCAGGGAGCCCAATGCCAGACTCGCTCCTAGGACCCTGAGCCAAAGTCAGATGACTGTGCCACTAAGGCGCCTTCTGAAAAAATATTCTTAAGTAAAGTTATTTACTTTAATTTTCTCTATATATAACTTTAATTTTGAGAATACTCAGCACTTATGTTCAAAGCTAGTTTTATAATAAAGAGTTCTGAGGGGCTTAAAATATTTATTACATTGGTATTTCCTTGGGGTAAGTCTTTTGTACTCTTTAAGTTTTCATTATAAAATGAGAATTACATTTGACTCTGTTAAAACATCAAATGTTAAGGCTTTGCTGTCAGTAACAGTAACTGCTATCAGTATTTTTCTTTTGAGATAGAATAGTTATGTTAGACTTATTTAAGTACCCTTTGGATTTAATAATAATTAGAGATAAGTTTCTTTGTGTGTGGCCCCAAGATTACTTGAATCAGTAGTATCTGGTGGTTAAAATGCCGAATCTTGAGACAACCCAAACTGATGAATTTCTTTTTTTTTGTTTTTAAAGATTTTATTTATTTCTTTGACAGAGAGATTACAAGTAGGCAAAGAGAGAAGGGAAACAGGCTCCCCGCTGAGCAGAGAGCCCAATGAGGGGCTTGATCCCAGGACCCTGAGATCATGACCTGAGCCAAAGCAGAGGCTTAACCCACTGAGCCACCCAGGTGCCCCTGAATTTCTTATGGCTTAGGTATTTTGTAGACACACTGGAGTTCACGACCAGATGGTGCATGTTAGCCATTAGGA
The DNA here is from genome assembly GCF_010015895.1 of Lontra canadensis. Lineage (NCBI taxonomy): Eukaryota > Metazoa > Chordata > Mammalia > Carnivora > Mustelidae > Lontra > Lontra canadensis. Next base: position 12,244,788 of record NW_022630995.1, on the reverse strand, counting down.
GAGGAACCACAAAAAAATGACTAATTTAAGTTGTTAATGGGAGTTAGTTTAAAATAAGGCTATACTCTATGAAATGTCATTCATCCAGAATTAAGTCTCCTGATGATATTTTATGGTCACTCCTTTAATGTCCATTCCAGATAACCCGTTTTCTCTTTTAGAATTTTTCCATTACTTCTTTTAATAATCTAACACTATCCAGTATATAAGAATCTTTGTACAGTTGTATGGTCTTTTGTTAAATTTGCTTCCACTTAACCAAGCCCCTTAAATTGGTGAGTTACTTCCATGTTTGCGGGAGTACTCACAGTAAAGCTTAGGATGCTTATTCTATAGTTGTGATGACCATGGTCCTGCAGTTTCTCTTAATGTATTCTGAGTCTTGTTTTGCCTAGGGCCTCAAAGTTCTTGGCTGATATCATGGTAGAGATTAATTTGTCAACACAGAAAAGTATCTCTAGAACCTGGCTAGTTAGAACCAGTGACCAAAGATTAACCCCAAATGGCTAACCAGCTCAGACATAATGGTTTTATTTTGGACCTTCAGTATTCCATTGCTAATATTTAAATAACAGCGATAACTTTGTGCAGTAGTAGTTTGTAATTTTCCTATATTTTGGTGGCTTGTAGGTTATTTATTCCTTTCCTATAACTGATTTTTCAACTGGCAGTTTAGAGGGAAAATCTAAGAAAGTATTAAAGTTCAAAGAATTGTTAACTAAAGATTTTCCTCTGGATACTCTAGACTTTGGTATAGACTTGTTAGTGATAGTCTTTTTTTCTTTTTAACTTCTGATAGCCTGAAAAGGTAAAAGAAAAAAAAACATGTATGTATATATTTTGTATATGTGTATGTATACATTCTTGGACCACTCTTGATTTGTGAAGTAAAATGAATATCACACTAAGAATTCAAGCTTTTTATGAGCATTTCCACTACTCATAGGCCACTTCTGTATGTTCACATCACCATCGCCACAGAGCATGCCACCTTGTTACTTTGACTTTAGATAAACATTTCTTTTTTTCCCCACGTTACAAAATTTGAGCATTCTATATTCATCTTTAAGAAGATTTGTGTAAGATTAGAATAAATTGTTATGTAGCTTATCCGCTGAATCAGGTTACTTGTGTTTTTTCTAATCTATTATACCTTTGCACAAACTCTCATTGCTTCAACTGGAACTCTTCCTTAGCTCCTAACATTTGGCTTTCTTGGGTCACTTTTCTTCTGGGAAGCTTTTTTTTTTTTTTTTTTTTTTTTTTAATTTTCTTTCTCTAAAATAGATATGGCCATCCATATTAAAAACAACAAAACTTCTCTATTCTTTTTGTGTTACCCATTCTTTTTCTAAAATAATTTTGTGTGCTCATTCTTTTTTGAAAATTCTGGAAGAAAATTTAGAAATGCAAGTAGCTCTTTTTTTTTTTTTTTAAATAGGCTCCATGCCCAGTGTGGACCCCAGTGTCGGACTTGAGCTCACAACCCTGAGATCTCAAGACCTGAGCTTGAGTTGGCTCCTTAACTGAGTGAGCTAACCACCCAGGGACCCTTCAAGCAGCTCTTTATTTTGCTTATCTTCGTTTGTCTTTGGGCTGAGCAGTTTCAGGTGTATTGTAGATACAGTAAATAGTTCTTTAAAGTATTTATTTAATTTGGCATTACTCACTTCATGCACATATAAATAAAACCTTATCAGATGCTGTTAATTTGATTATTCCTTGACAGTTAACAGGTATTTATTATATATAGTGTTTGCATTCAGCATTGTGCTGGGTTGATAAAGAATATAAAAATACAGGATATCTTTTTTATGTTGGTGAGACCATTTTGCCCTGTGGCATAGAGTTTAGAGCCAGGGTTTAAATTAAATAGGTACTGTATCATAATATAAGTGAAGGGCATAATTAATGTGTGCAGATAGATGAATTCGTAAGTAAATACTCATATTGTCAAGAGCCATTCCGTGGGTGGTAGGGAATATGGCCTTACTGAAAGGGGGAGAAATGGGGTACCTGGGTATTTCAGTCAGTTAAGTCATCTGCCTTTGGCTCAGGTCACAATCTCTGGGTCCTAGGATCCAGCGTGAATCAGGCTTCCTTCTCAGCAGTGTGTCTGCTTCTCCCTCTGTTTCTCCTCCATCCCCACCCCCCCAATCCCCGGTCATGGTCGAACTCTCTCTCTCAAATAAATAAAAGATATATTTTAAAAAAGGGGGGTGACATTTGAATCTGGGAGAGCAGCACTGAACCAAGGATGGAGGATACTATTTTTAATTTGGTATTAACTGTCTGATTAAGTTCAGCTCTTTGTTGATTAGATAATAAAAATTTTTTTTGAGTACTCAGAAGCTAGAGATAACTAAACATTTTATATATTGCTTTGCAATATATATGAAATGTAGGTAGTGATACTCTTGTTTATAAGCTGAGGAAACTCGGGCTCAGAGAGAAGTTAAGGGAGAGCTGGGATTTAAACCTAAACTGTCTTAGTTTCTGAACTCATGTTTTTAAATACAGTATTTACTTTTTTTTGAGGACACTGGAATGTGGAAAGAACACATCTCTAAAGAGGCACTCTGGAGAATAAGTGCTACTAGTCTAAGTGATTCTTTAAATTTCAGTCACATTTAAATCAAGATTAATTGCTGAAGTATAGTATATGGTCCCTAAAAGTTTCTGCAAAAGAATATAATTGACATTACTTTGTATTTAGGCGTGAATTACCCTTCACTAAGTCAGCTCATCTCACCAATCCTTGGAATGAACATAAACCAGTAAAGATTGGACGTGATGGACAGGTTTGTTGTTTTAATTGATTATTTAAAACACACACTTAATCAGTCCTTTTAGATATTTTTATTGAAGGACATTTCTAAGCCATTTTTGAAAGAATTCATGGGATAGATTAAGGGAGAATATTTGGAATTCATGATTACTGTAATTTTGACTGTTTAGTAAGACCTCCATGAATGTTGAAAGACAGGCATCTTTATATGGTTATTTTCATTAAATACCAGTTGAAACCCTTTTTGAAGAGCAATTCTGGTCCTGACTTTTAATTGTTTTTCATTATATTATTACTATATTTTGTATAATTTTTGAAATGCCATTAGAACATCTTCATTGAAGTTTTCTGACTAGAAGGAAGCTGTATGAAAAGTATGTGTACCTAGGTTTTCAAGTCTACAAATGAAATTAAAAGTGTGGTGGTTTAAAATAAACCAAAATCTTTGACTCATAGATTCTACTCATAGTAGAATATGTTTCTCTTCATAGTTTCTACACGTAACTCTGACAAGAAGTAGTGTGCTTTCATTGCTCATAAATGAACTGTTGGTAGTTGAAAATAAAAACTCATTTTAAAAAGTCCATACATTAGTATCTCTTTGTAGTTAATCTAATATATTTTAGTGTATGAAGCAGTTCTTAATTATCAAAGTTGTTGGCACACACTAACATGTTTTTCCTCCACTGTGTTAAGGTAGATAATCCTGTCCTGATATTTTTGTATTTTGCACAAAGAGATATTCCTTTGTTTGTAGAGGACAATTGTCACGGAGTTTTAAGCAACTGCATAAGTATATTAAACTTTGGAGATTCTATAGTTTTAGTTTTTACCCTTATATAAGTACATGGAATACTTGAGAAAGGTGGTTCCCCCCGCCCCCCAAAACCTTTCAAGGAAGTTTTTGGAATCCTGTATGGTCATCAGCCTTGAGAAGGAAGTCTCCAAGTCAATCTGTTTTTGTTCTTGTCCTTCAGGAAAACACAAGTCTGTTGAAAGTTTCTCCTGTTTTCTTCTTGTAAATTACTACTTTCCTATTCTAGGAAATTGAACTTGAATGTGGAACCCAGCTTTGTCTTCTATTTCCCCCCGATGAAAGTATTGACTTGTATCAGGTCATTCATAAAATGCGTCACAAGAGAAGAATGCATTCTCAGCCCCGATCAAGAGGACGTCCATCCCGTCGAGAACCAGTCCGGGATGTGGGAAGGTTAGAAACGTTCTTTGGACTGATAATAGGCACATGTATCAGAATAACATGATGGAGGAATGTGATTCGTCAAAAGTTTGTCCTGCGGTAAAGAAGAAAGAGAAAATCCTCAAATCAAGCTGCATGGACTAGTTTGTGGCTTCATTGAGGATTTCACATGGTCACCTTGGTCTCAGTCATTTTTCAAGAGGAAAATGGGGATCTTTCCTTATGCAGAAAAAATTATTTGCTAAAGAGTGATAACCAGTTTAAATTAGATATATTCTGATTATACAATGTATACAATTGAAATGAGGTAGGCCTTTGTTGCTCAGAACAGGCTAGAAAGGAGGAAGAGGAGGAAGTCTTTATTTGCAAAAATTGTTAATATTTTGTAAAAAGCCTTTTCTTTCAGGTGTGTCTCTGGATAAGCCTTATCAGATATGGGACTTTTATAAAGGATCACTAATGTTTTTTCAGAAGATGACGCCTCATTTAGAGGATAAAATGTTTTAAGTTATTTTGATATTCAAGAGGAGCATTATTGGGACTGTTTCAAATTTTACCATCGTGATGTGTTAACCCCATTGCCAAATATTCTCTAACATGTACCCAGTGAATTCACACATCTTGCTGAGCTTCTGAAAACAATAGGTTCTTTCCAAAGGGGATCAAGTGGCCCTGGGAGACCCGGCAACAAACCGAAAAGAAGGGCTGTTGCTGTGTCTGTTTACAACTTTCCAGATGCTGGCAGTACCTGTGGACTTAAAGTGTTTTTTAGAGGATCGCCATGGTTATTGATCACTACTTTATGAACTAAGCAGCATTTTCCAGGAAAAGGGGGTTTAACTTGTTACAGAATTGGAGAAGTCTTTGCAAAGGACTGGTTTAAGCCCTTCCACCCAGCACCTTTCCCTGTGTAGATTTGCATACAGCTAAACGTAAAATATTCTGCTAAAGACTGTTGGATGTATGGTTGATGGGATGAAACGTTTGGTTAAGTTTCCTTTTGGTGGAAACATCCTGTGGTAGGTACAGATAATCCAACAAGAGTCCCCATTTCTTTGAGCTTAAAAAGGACACTGTCGAGTAGGTAGGAGGAAACCTGGCAGAGCCCCCTTATTTTTGGCCTTAAAGGACTGAACACCAAGATGTCTTTTGAAGTTTTAAGCTAAGAGGTTTCCAGTGCAATACAATATATACAAGTGAAGTTTTTACCTCAGTTTTGCAATGGACTGCAAACTATACTTATTACACCACTACACCTTCTCTCAAGCCTGCCAGGGCCTCCATATATGTATGTGGCTTACAGCTTAAAGTCAGTAGTTGGACTACTGTATGAACTGTTACTATCATGTTTTATACCGGTCGTAAATGCACTCCCCAAACTACAGGAAAGCGGTATGTTTATTTTTTAAACCAGCTTTTAATTTTCTTAGTATTATTTATTGTAGATGCAACTGTTTTTATTTTGTTGGGGGGTTTGGGGTAACTGCACTTTGCAGTTTGAGTGAACTTGTGTTGGAAAAGTTAATGAAAGCAGTTGATAAAGAAGTAGCTGGAAAAGTAGTGATGCCAGGTTATTATAGAATTTTTATTTGGCATTAAGGGTAAAATGTTTATTACCAAAAAACTTGGAATTTTTGTTTTTATTTTGTGTAGTTCTTTATCAAATGCTAAATAAAATGAAGTGTATTTATGATGTATTACATTAACCATTGAGATTTATGGGAGACCGTAAAGAGCAGCCCTCTGTAGACAGTAAAATTTCACTTTCTAAAGAATATATTTTGAAATTGTTTTATGAACTCTGTTAAAACTGCCCCATTACCTTCCAGTTTTATTTTAAGGCATTGTCTCTAGAAAAAATTCCCTTAATTCTAAATGTTATTAACTAGAAATTAGTTTTTCAAAGTATTAAGATTTTCAAAACTTTCCTGTAAAGTCACTATAAGTATCAGATTTTCTGTATGATCATGTGAAAAGCATAATTTTGTGCAAAGCAAAAAGAAATAAGAATTCTTTATTTTGTTTAGACTTCTAAAATGATACTAATAATTTTGAATATATAGATTTTAGAGTTACCTGTTGTTTGTAATGATGATAGTTTTTTTTAATTTCCTTGCTTTTTCACCTGAATGGAGACTTTATTTGGGAAAGTATTTTGTTAAACTGGATATTTACATTAGTTTGAGGGCCGCTCATTTACTTTTGTTTAGAATACTAAAATTTGATTTACATGTTTTGAACAGACTATTTCCAAGTTTTTCATCGTAGTAGGAGGATTATAGAGAATATTTGTTTCCAGCAATACATTCGAGAATTGATTTATAATAATTAGAGGAATTAAAATTTAGAAATTTTAAAAATTTGTTCACTAGAAATTAGGATGTTATTTAAAAGGAAATAATGGGCTATTCTTTGTACTTCTATCAGAAACTCTTGCATTGCTGTTTGTTGTCCCAGCAGTTTTTGGTTTAATTTCTAATGTGTCTAATTTGTGTAGGCGTCGACCAGAAGATTATGATATTCATAACAGCAGAAAGAAACCAAGGATTGACTATGCCCCTGAGTTTCACCAGAGACCAGGTTAATATTTTATAATCCTGCAGATATTTGACTTAAAATTATGAAACAACAACAACAACAACAACAACAAAACATTTATTGTAATCCTGTAGTTCTAAAAGTGAGAAAACTTTAGGACATGACTACTTAAGCCGTAGGAGATTATCAATAGTTGTCACTTAAATTCTACTTTGTGAAGGCTACCTAATCTATTTTAGTGTGACTCATTATCATAATCTGTTAATTACCCAGTGTTGCTAATTTATAATTATTTCACGAGTGGAAACTGCACAAATGTTTTAACATTAAAAGTGGTTAGGGAAAGCAGTGATTTTACACTTTATTCTTTTTATTTCCTGTTATCTTATGTGGTAAATAGCTTTAATTAGACACTGAAGTTATACTATATTTTTCTAAATAAATATCTTTGATATCATGTTTTTAGAGAGGAATGAGAAATACTTGTTTTGTAATCTACACAGCAGCTTTTCAGCTAGTCATTCCCTTACCAGAATTAAAAAAGGTGAACCGTATTTAAGAGAAGATACTTATTTAATAACAGTAATACACATAAAAATTAGGCAATTTGAAAATCGGTGTTAGTGAGCATTATAGCATTTTTACATAACCAGTGGCTTGATAAACCTCATTCTTATCCAAAATGGAGTATTCTGGAGAGTGAAATTAGTTTTTCCACAGTAACATGGCCACGCAAATGTTTTCACATTTTAATTTGCTGAGTCTTTATTAAAGAAGGGGAGAAAGGAGATTTCTTTTTTCACTCAGATTCTTCACTTAAAATGTATAATCTTCATTTTTGTGACTTTTGCAGTTCTGTTTTTTCTCCCCCTTAAGTTTGCATTTTTTTAAACTATCTGGTTGACTTAGCAAAACTTGTGTATACCTAAGATGGAAGGTAAACATTTGTTTTAAGGAAGTCCTCTTACAGTGTCCTCAAAGATAATTCCTCTGCCCTTACTTTCCTTATGGTGCAGAATGAAGAAATTTTCTATCTAGCGAGAATTGGGGTGTGGATTTAGAAGATTCATATGAAAACCTCTCTAGCAGTTTATAATTCTGTGATATCAGTAAGTTATTTAGTTACTTCCGAGATTATCATGTAATCTGAGAAGAAAATCTGAAAATGGAATAATACAATAATAGCATCACTTAATAGCATCACTGTATTTCATGGGAAGAATTGAAATGAGTGGTAAGGAAGGTTTAATTATAATGCCATAATAAAAAATATAAATTTGATTTACTAAAATGCTTGATGTTTGAACAGGGTATTTAAAGGATCCACGATACCAGGAAGTAGACAGGTAAGTTGGGTTCACTCTTGCTTAGTTCTAAATTACATTCTTGGAACTAGTTTATGAATTACCTGAATTTAGTTTCACAAATCTTATTCCCAACAGACGATTTTCAGGAGTTCGCCGAGATGTGTTTTTAAATGGAGTAAGTATTTTATTTTATGTATTTAATGTTTATAAAACCAGGATCTGATTTACTTTTTAGTTCTGGATTTAATTTTTATTATTGACATTAATATTTTTCATTTTAGTCCTACAATGATTATGTGAGGGAATTTCATAACATGGGACCACCACCACCTTGGCAAGGAATGGTTTGTATTCTTTTTCTGCAAATTATTTAATTTCATTCACAGTTCCATATATTTTGAACGCTTATTTGAAATGTGGTTGTTACAGTTACCCATTAAGAGACTTAAAATATATGTCTTTAGTGATAAATAGTTGGGGGACTATTTTTAAAACTAAAGATTAATGAATGATTTGTGTTGTTTCAAGTTTATTAAGTGTTAGGGTTTTTTATTGTAGTGGTTAGTATTGCAAACTGCCTGGGTTCAAATGTTTTCCCTTCTCAACTCAGTGACCTTGGACAAGTTTCATAATATGTTTCTTAGTTTTTCTTATCTGTAAAACTCAGTGGGCATTTGTTCATTCTTTGGCTCATCGAATAATATTTAGTGTCCATTCTGTGCAAGGCACTCTGCTTTAGGCTGGGTTGGTGAATGAAACGGATATTGTGTCTGTCTTTGTATGGTTTGAAATTTAATGAATATAAGTGTTGACCTCATGGGAGTGTAGAGAAGATAATTTACAAAATACATGTTAAGTGTAGCATAGTGCTTGATCCCAATACTCAGTAAATTCTTTCTATAAAATAAGAAAGAGCCCCTGAGGTCTTTACACTTTCATACCCCTGGGTGGCACAGTCGATTAGGCGTCTGATATGTTGGCTTCTGCTCAGGTAGTGGTCTCTATCTAGGTCATGGATCTAGCCCCATGTCAGGCTCCATGCTCAGCATGGAGTCTGCTTGGGATTCTCTCTCCCTCTGCCCCTCCTGCTTTTGCTCTCTGTTTCTAAAATAAATAAATCTTAAAAAAAAAAAATAAGGTTAATTAAATCCTGTGCATAATTTTTTTTCCTGTGCACAATTTTTAGTTTTTCTTCTTTCTGTAAGAAAACTGGATCTTCTTAATATCTTTGAAGGTATTGAGGATAGCTGAAACATTAATTCCTGAGAAATAAAAAATTGGGGAATGTAAGTAGTTCTTATTGTTTATGGTTTTTTTTTTTTCTTTCTTTCTTTCTTTTTTTTTTTTTTTCTTTAAATGCTGCCTGTAATGTGGCCTCTTCATCTGACTTACTTCACTTAAGGTATTGTATGCAGATAGATGAATTGCTTTCCTTTAGATTCTGGGAAATTTTTAAAAAGAATATTATCTTGGTGCTAACTAGGAAAGTAATCTTTGATTTGCCCTTAACTCATTTTATAATGGCATTTAAAAATTTAGTAGGTCCTGAAGATTTTTTTTTAAGGGTAGATGTTTGTGTAGTGGTTAAGATGATTGATTCTAGAGCTGGATGCCAGATGTCCCAACATCCACCTTTTTACTAGCAGTGATTTTAAGCAAGTTACTTAACCAGTTGGTGGCTTAGTTTCCTTTTTTGTAAACTAGAATAACCAATACCTATCTCATTGGGTTGATGCGAGAATTAAATAAGATGTTTAAAGTGCTTAGGACAGTGCCTAGCTTGGTGTAAGCACTATATACTGATTTGTTTTGTTCTGTTGGTATTTAAATGATATGGTATGAAAGTGTAAGCATGTTAAATCTTAATAGATGTATAATTAGTTTGTTACATGTTTTCAGCAAGCACATAAAGAGGGTCTTTTGAAGAACCTTAATGTCAAAGTAAATGGATCATACAGATTATTAAATTGTTTGGGATTGGTAGTTTGTATAGGGAAATTCTAAGAATGGTTTATTTGCAAGGATATTTGGTAGATGTTTATGGAAGTGGTTTTCTTTTTTTAGGCTCCTTATCCTGGAATGGAACAACCTCCACATCATCCTTACTATCAGCACCATGCTCCACCTCCTCAAGCTCATCCCCCTTACTCAGGACATCACCCAGTACCACATGAAGCAAGATACAGAGATAAGCGAGTAGTAAGTGCACGAGAAGGCTCTAGTGTGAGGGAACTACTTTGAATTCTGCTGATAATTTAAATGGTTGCTAGATTATGTTGAGTGGTAGACTGTTTCATATTCTTACTGACTGCTGTTTTGAAGTAATTCACAACTTTTAATTAAAAATGGGTAATCCCTTTGGATTATTTAAATAGACTATTTCTTTTTACTGATTAAGGAGACTGCTCAAGTTGTGGCAACTTCTCTTTGTAACTCTTGGTTAATATCAGATATCATATAGTAGGATATTTTCTTTCGTACAGGAGTCTTCAATTATAACTAATTATTATTGCAAATAAGTATTTCTAAGCTTTCTGTATATTTGGACTCCATTTTCACAGGATAGATGTTCGTATATTAAGTTAGTTAACAGGTTATCTCTAGGTCAGTTAGTTAGTTGTTTCTCTGCCAAATTTTGTTGGTTCACCTCGTCTGATTCTTAAGACAATGCTAACAAATGACAGATGTTAAGAGAGACAGATGAGTAATTGTCCTTTAGTAATTATTGGTTCTAATAATTTAGTATGGTTGATTGGAAAGCTTTTTTGATCAAAACAGGGTGAATTAAAGGCAATCTCTAGTTAGAGATGTCTGGGTTTTCATTAGACTAGTTAGATAGAGATTGTTTATTAAGTGATTGATACTCATTTTTTATCCCCTAATAGTACTTGTGTCTTTTAAAACTGAAATTATCTCCTTGTACTTTTTATTGCAGTTCCTTTGTGTATAAATTTGGTAGTCTTAGAAAGGTAGTTTGGTCATTAAAGTAGGATGTACAGTCTGGAAATTCCCGACCTCCTCCCCGCCACCACCATACGTGACACGAATTTTTTGGCAGGGCCAAATAAATATTCTTTATCTTCCCACTTTGTTGAAGAGCATGCATATTTGAGAGTAGGCCAGAGTAGCCCAGCCTATCTTTGAGATACTTTTTTTATTCTCATAAAGATACTAATTCTTCAAAATTAAATCATTATGATCTTTAATATTCAGTGAAACAATTTGAGAATCCTGATTGACTAACAGGATTTTTTTTTTTTCAGTCACACAGGAAGAGATACACAGTCTATGATAAATTAATCTTAGTTGTCTAGATGGGTTGTGGTATTTTTAAAAATGCCTTTTATAAATGATTACATAATTTTCAAAATAGGAATTTTTCCTAAGATTCTTTTGTGAAAGGATACTTGCCCTTTTTATGTAATTTTTTGGTTAGTATATATATTTTATGCTAATATTCATGTATTCATTGTAAGAGATAAGGTGGAATTGTGTTTTTGAACCTTATATTCTGAATATTTGAGATGACTTGAAAAAAGACCGAGTTTAGTAAGTAAAAGTGAGTTGAGAATAAGAGTAGAAAGCCAGAGCAGGGATCAAGCTTACAAGTAGCCATAGTGACAACTTGGACCTCACTTAGACAGTTGCTCATCTTACCCTCTCTTGTCCTCCTCAGCCTTTTATGTATCATTAGATCTGTGTGGAGTAGTCTTCGCAGTGTTACTAAAGTACTTATTTTCTTAAAATTACGTCCTATTTCAAAAGTTGTCATTAGCATTGCTTCAGTTTGAAAGAATATCCGGAATATAAGAATTCCTGATTTTACCATAAGAGGGCAGAGTTGGTTCAGGTTAATTTGTAGAATCAAAGAATCAAAGTAGGGTTCACCTGTTGCAGAAAAACATTGATGATAAGCAGCACGGTTGGCTTCAGGCTTGTATCCATGTTGGCTGATAGTCATCGCTAGTGTTTACTTCGGCCTAAATCTTATTAAAAAGATTGGATGGAAAAGCCATTGAAGTTCTGTAGCCGACTGCACGAATTGAGTTCCAATAGATTTGAATCATTTCTGTTGTAGGTGTCTAGGAAGACATCAAAATCCTTTTTCTAAGCAGTGTCAAAATTGCATTTTGTGAATTAAGGCATTGGTGCATTTTTCTAGATATTTTCTCTACAGTAATTACAGTATAGGGACTCATAAGTGCCTTTTTTTTTTTTTTTTTAAACATACCTAACCAACTTTTTAACCTTTTCTAGCATGATTATGACATGAGGGTGGATGATTTCCTTCGTCGCACACAAGCGGTTGTCAGTGGTCGGAGAAGTAGACCCCGTGAAAGAGATCGGGAGCGAGAGCGAGACCGCCCTAGAGATAATAGAAGAGACAGAGAACGAGATAGAGGACGTGATAGAGAAAGAGAAAGAGAGCGATTATGTGACCGGGACAGAGACCGAGGGGAGAGAGGTCGATATAGAAGATAATGCGCTTTTGGAAGCACTGATTGTTTAAAGATAAAAAAAAATCTTGTATTTTTTTTTTTTTTTAATTTTGTGTGTGTTTACAAGTAGTAAATTTATTTTCAGCGGTCTACTTAAAGTTCATTGTGTAGAAGGGATTATTATATCCCTCTTTGTTCCAAGCATGCAGTATAATAAGAACTGGAAAAACTCAAATCCTCCAAAAATGCACAGTTGACAGTTTGAGTTGACACTTTTATTGGAGCAGAATGGAACAGTCCAAGAATGTAGATATTGATTCATTCTCCGTAAATGTTCATCTGCTTATAGTGTGTTCATCCTAGAGTTATTTTTTGTTTATTTGTTTTCTTTTTTTCGGATCTTGATTGATGACTGCCATGATATTTTGCTTTGATGTGTTTCTAAATGTAGTTGCACACGGTTCAGTAAAAATGCTGCTATCAAGTATGCAAATATTGAAGTATGATGGTTTGACAGTATGGCAGTGTTGTAGCAGCCTCTTTGTTTCTCCCTTTCCCTCTTTTTTTTAATCTTAAAAAGTCACTTTTTATTTTTCTTCAGTCTTCAATGATGAGAGCAATATTAAGAAGACATTGCTATCTAATTTTTAATCTTTTTAAATAAAAAATTCCTATGTTCAGTAGCATGGTTGATGCTGTCGTTTAGCCTTCCCCTCCAAACTGTATACATTGGCTTGGAATGTTCACAACTTGCGTGTGTGGCAGCGGAAGATAATTCCCATATTCTACATTGCTACTGTTTTGTATAAAATAAATTGGTAAAGATTGACACTTAACCTGTTGTACTTCTTTCTTGTTTGGATGCAAGTTTGTTTTCTTACACATTCGTGGACATAAAATAACGCTTTGTTTTAGGAACTGTAGGAACCCTGGTTGCCCTTCACCTTTTTTTGCATATTTTAGCAGAAGTGATTGACCCAGGCCAGTTATGTTAAAAGCTTAGTTCTGTTTCTAATGTAAGAACTAATGGTACTTGCTGTGATTATTTTGATATTTGTTTAAATATTTATTCTTCTGATAACATTCTTGGATCTACTCTGGTGACAGGATTATTTCCTTATTTCAGGCTTTCTGTTGTTTTCATCTTTGATAAGTGAATGACTTTAAAGGTGTTTTTCTACCTTACTTTTAAAATCTACTTCTGAATTAACCTCTTACAGATAACATCGTTTAAGTTAACCATCAACCCTTCGCAGTGGTAACAAGCTATATAAAATAAATGGCCACACAAGAATATAGTTTATGAATATAGTTTACAGAAGACTTTCTTGCATTTTAGTTTCTCGAGTTATACCTGAAATTTTGGCTTTGAATAAGTTGAATATTTAAACATTTGGGATAGTTAAATATATGACCCCCTTGGAGTCTGTACCAAATCACGATTGCAATTTTATATTTAATCTCTGTTGGTCTGAAAAGAGGAATGCATGAACTTCCCTCCTGAAAGACACTTAAAACTATCCGTTGACTGCTTTTATATCCTACCTGGCATTTAGAATGTTTTTTCTGTGCATTCATAATTAATAGTTTTATTTACCTATTGCAAAAATTAAGCCTGAGGATACATTTTATGTGTGCAGTATGGTAGAGAAGCGAGAACCTTTAGCTGGCTGTTACGAAACCTGGGTTCTAGTTGCGTCATTGCCTTCAGTTAGACTGAAAACAGTTGGCGATTTAGGGGAAGTCCCTTAAGTGACACTTGTATTTATCAGTAAGTTACAGTTAATATAATAGCTAAGGTTTTTTTTTTTTCTTGCCTTTTAAACTGAAAGCTTCTAAGATACAGAGGAATCAATAAAAATGTTATTTTAAGAAATAACCAGTTACACAAAATTAGGTAATATTAAAGTAATTTTTCTGAAATAATCGTAAGAAATTGTAAGTCATATTTAACAGTCTGCAAAGGTACTTTGTGCTTCATCTTCCTGTAACAGCCCACTTCCTGTTTTTATCGATGAGGAGACAGACCCAGAGAGATTAAACTTGCCCAAAAGGACAAAAGTAGCAATTGATGGAACAAGTTTCCATCCATATTTTTATCTAATTTGGTATTTCAAGGGAAGCCATTTCATCTGTTTTGGAGAGAAATAGAAATAAATTAATGTATATTTAAAACAATGGTGCCAGGTTCTACTAAGGATATTAAAACAGTTTCTTCAAGCTTTCTTACTAAGGAGAGGTATTTCCTGAAGTGTATGGTCACTAGCCTGTGCTTTGTATTTTGGGTGTTAAGAAAGTTATTAACTATCCACTTAGTTTATTCTAAATATTTAACTAACATGTATTGAATTCTTACTACTATACTTAGGTTAGCTCATTTAATCCTCCCAATAACTTTTCTCCTGATCTTTTTTTTTTTTTTTTTTTTTTTTTTTTGAGGAGGAAACAGGAACGTGGTATAAAAAGTTGCTTTATAATTTTATCCCCTATGCAGAGGAGTCAAAGTAATAGATCTGTAAAATTGAAATGTTTGATTAGCTAATTGAAGACGTGATAGTTTTTCTTACTGTGAGAGGTGTGGTTTCTTCCATGGACTCTGTGATGTTAATCTAAAACTCTCCACATCAGTAACAAACACTGTACCATATGTTGAAGTCAAAAACAGAAAATGCAGTTATTCAAAGTTTAGAAATCAGTCTGGGATTTTATTATCTGGAGCAAAAGTTCAAGAGAGTGAAACTGAATTCAGGTATGTTACTTCTCTTTTGGCTTTGCTTTCCCTCTATAATGGCTTAATCTTAGTTGTACTCTTAAGTGTTCTAAAAATGTCCCATCACCACCTCCAGTCTCCTATTATCCATATACTTACCAGTGTCAGAAGGAGAGAGACCAGTTTTCCACTGAGTTTATCATTTCCTCAAAAGGACTGAATAGCTATGCTAGTTTTTATGGAGCCAGCTCTGATCTAATATGTGTTCAGGGAAGTGGGGTTCTTTGACCAGCCAGTGTGGAAGACAAAAGAGGCAGGTAATAATACAATCAGCTCCAGGGGAATTACATTAGGAAGGACAGTTTCCAAATGACAACAGATGTCTGATCAAATTTTAATGTACAATCTCATTTAGAACTAATATCTGAATGTCTGACTTTTCACTCACAGAATATTTTGTCGTAGGCATAGCTTCCTTCTGGATATCTCTTTTCATCCTGCTGTAGAATGCAATGATCACTGTTCTGAAGGACATAGATTCTGCCTTGTCATACTACTAAAATTATCCCAAGGGATGTTGGATGTATGGAATAAGAAGAAGGAAATGAGAATTATTGCCAGCATTTCACTGACTATTCTAGAGTTTTCCTGACCTCAAGGTAAGGGTGACTGACCCATTAGTCATTTTATCCTGATTTTTAATATTACTTGATTTGGGTAGAAAAAAATGCCTGATGCAGTTTGATACACTTACTAAGAATGAGGCGCGTGACATTATTGGGCCAAACCCTTTTTTTGTGGGGTGGGAAGGCAGACCTTTAGACCTCAAGTTCATTGTAGTAGGTATAGGAATCTTACAGCTTAATTTACAGTCATCCAAGTCATCTAATTTTTTGGCCTCTTGTTTCTAAATCTCACACATCTGTGTTTCCCTTTCAGTTTCTTATTTCTATGTGTGTCTGTGGCATCTGAAAGAATGTTCAATCCTACTAATGATATTCAGGGTATAACAGGTCAGTAAACTCTTACAGTAGATTTGGCTTCCACTGATGTCACTGAAAGGAACTTTGTTTTTAACTTACATGGCAAGAAGACAGGAGGCTACAGTTAGTCTCTCAAAGTTTCTAAGGGACTAGTACTTCTGAAATGTAAGCTCAGTTTTTGGCTGAAAATATTAAATCTGTTGGCAAATAACTGGCTTATAGAATGCAAAAATGCATACTTTGGGTTCATTTGTAGTATATTTAAGAAGTGGATGAGAATTTTGGTAAAAATGAACACATTTTTTAAGATTTTATTTATTAGCACAAGCAGGGGGAGTGGGAGAGGGAGAAGCAGGCTTCCTGGTCGCAGGAATTGATCCCCACCTGGGGTCATGACTTGAGCCAAAGGCAGATGCTTAACTGAGCCATCGAGGTGCCCTGATACAAATTAAGTGGTTTTAATGGGGACATTCCCTTTAGATGAAAGAAGTATTTTCTGTTTAACTTCATAAAGTTTTTAACTGGAATCTACAGGGGTAGAATGTTATTGGGATTAAGTTTAAGCTCAGAACATTAATTTGTTCTGTTATTTTTGTGTTTTCAAACTTTAAATGCTCATGAAATATATACTACATACAGACTTTTGGGGATTTGGGTAAGGTTAAATCCCCATTTTTGTAATGTCTTACTTCAAAATCACATATCCATATTCTGTTGTATAGAAAACCTCATGCAAAAATTGGAGCTATTATTGTACATATTATCATACTTTGTAATCAGACATCTTTAGAAACTTGCATTGTAGTATAGCAGGTGTCATCACTGTCATGAGGACACACAGTTTGAGAATTTGAGAACAGACCCCACTGACTTTCTATTAATAAATTTTAAATGGTGGTTATGATGAATGTTAATTGATTTCCTATATGGCCTCCATTCTTTTATTCACCCTGACTGTTCTTTATCATTTAACTATCCTGTCCTACCATAACCTGTGTGATTGAGGAATAGCTGGCCCCATGCTCAGAATAGACTTGATTGGCCTATATTAGGTTATTACTCTAGGAACTTCTCAGTCAGGGCATGGCATTCCTTTTGCCAGGGCTTGGCTTAGAACTGAGCAGTTTACCATATGTAGGCCAATGAAATGCCATGGGAGTTTTCTGGGAAAGAGATTTACTTGCTCTCATGGGACAGATACTAGACAAGATACATTTTTACTTCAGGGAACTAAATTATGTGACTCTGAGCCTGGAATTGTTAAAACTACTTTGCCAGTTTAGGAAACTGGTTTAAGATAAATCCAGCAAACAAGACAAAGACAGAATTATCTTGCGTAATAGAATAGAATAAAACTTTTTTAATCTTTGAGGAACTTTTGTTTTTCACTGGACCTTGAAACAAAAACCCTGCGTGTACTGTTAGGGATTTGGGAAGAGGTTATAGATCTAAATAAAATCTAGAGGATGAGGGCATAGTATTATTAGGGACAAACAGATTATGTTAAAGTACATTTTGGCTTATTCAGAAGTCATACAGGGATATGTTTTGTAACTGGACTCGTTAAGATCCAAGTGTGGATGTGGAGGAAAGGTGCTCAGCACACTGGAGTTGCATAGTAAGAAGTATGTTAAAGGAGGAAAATTGTAAGAGAACTTTTATGATGTCACATTTAATCATCACATCATCTCTGGTGGGTGCTTCAGACTTTACTGCATGCAATAAAGTCAGGCTTTGAGCCTCATTGTTTGTTTTTTTTTTGTTTGTTTGTTTATTTTGAGCCTCATTTAACTCAGTAGCCCACAATCATTTTTTTAAAAATTTATTGACATATAATTTACATACAACATTATATTAGTTTTAGATTTGACGTTTTATATATATATATATTGCAAAATGGTCATCACCGAAGTTTAGTTACTATTAGGTAATGAAGTTAATGCAGTGTTACTAACAATATTCCCTGTGCTGTACATTGTGTCCCTGTGACTGCTTTTATAACTATACCTTTGTACTTAATCGCCTTTACCGATGTTGTCTCCCACCACCAGCCCCTTCTCCTCTGGCAACCACCAGTCTATGTGAGTCTAGGTTTTGTTTTATTTTTGTTTTAGATCCCACTTATAAATGAAATCGTATAGCCTTTGTCTTTCTCTGTTAGACTTATTTCACACAGCGTAATACCCTCAAGGTTTTTCCATGTTGTTCAGATGACAAGATTTCATTCTTTCTATGGCTAAATAATATTCTAGCCTGTGTGTGTGTGCATGCACATATGCATACACGCACACATGCATTTGTGTATGCTGTCTTTACCCACTTTGTCCACTGGTGGACCCTTAGGTTGTTTCATTGTCTTGGCTATTGTTAAGTAATGAAATGAAAATCAGGGTATGTATATATATATAATGAAAATCAGGGGATATCTATCTATCTATCTATATCTATCTTTGACCTGGTGTTTTCATTTTCTTTGGGTACATACCCAGTAGTGGCATTGCTGGGTCACATGGTAGCTCTATAATTTTTTGAGGAACCTTAACACTGTTCCTGCAGTGGTTGAATCAGTTTACATTCTCACCAAGAGTGCACAAGTGTTCCTTTTTCTCCACATCCTTACCACCACTTCTATTATTTTTTGTCTTTTTGATAATAGCCATTCTGACAGGTGTGTGGTAATACCTTGTGGTTTCCATACGCATTTCTCGATGATTAGTGATATTAGCACTTTTTCATGTACCTTTTGGCCATCTGTATGCCTTTAGAGAAATGTCCCTTCAGATCTTTTGCCCATTTTTTTTTTTTTTTTAAGATTTTATTTCTTGGGAGAGAGCACACAGGAGCAGGAGTGGGGAAGGACAGAGGGAAAGGGAGAAGCAGACTCCCCACTGAACAGGGAGCCCAAATCAGTGCTTGATCCCAGGACTATGATCTGAGCCAAAGGCAGACACTTAACTGAGCCACCTAAGTGCCCCCTTTGCCCATTTTTAAATTGGGTTCTTTTTCTGCTATTGAGTTCTTATGAATTCTTTGTATATTAGATATTCACCCTGTATCAGATATGTGATTTGCAAATATTTTCTGCTATTCCATAGGTTGCCTTTTCATTTTTACTTTGATACAGTCCCACTTACTTTTGCTTTTGCTGCTTTTGCTTTTAGAGTCCTATCTAAAAAATGGCCAGGACTGATGTCAAGCAGCTTGCCAGCCATGTTTTTTCCTAGGAGTTCTGTGATTTCAGGTCTTAAGTTCAGGTCTTCAGTACATTTTGTGTTAACTTGTGTGTGGCATAAAATAGTGATCTGTTTTCATGCTTTTGTATGTGGCTCTCCAGTTTTCCCAACACCATTTATTGAAGAGACTGTTCTTTCCTCATTGTATATCCTTGGCTGCTTTGTTGTAAATTAATTGACCATATATGCATGGGTTTAAATTTGGATTCCAGATTCTGTTCCATTGTTTTGTGATTTTGTTTTTGAAGTAGGTTCCATGCCCAGCATGGAGCCCAGCGTGGGACTTCAACTCATGATCCTGAGATCAAGATCTAAACTGAAATCAAGAGTCTGACGCTTATCTGACTAAGCCACCTAGGCGCCCCACCAGTACCTTACAGTTTTAATTGCTTTCTAATTAAAAAGCTATAAAGCTACTTTATAGCTTTGTAATACAGTTTGAAATCAGGGAGTGTGATACCTCCAGTTTTGTTCCTTTTTCTCAAGGTTGCTTTGACTATTCAGGGTCTTGTTTCCATACACATTTTATGATTGTTCTCCTATTTCTATGGTAAATGCCATTGTAGTTTTGATTAGAATTGCATTGAGTCTATATATTGTTTTGGGTAGTATGGACATTTTAACAATACTAATTCTTCCCACCAGCGAGTACAAAATATCTTTCCATTTATTTGTGTCTTCAGTTTCTTTCAGCAATGTCCTATAGTGTTCAGTATACAGGTCTTTCATTTCCTTGGTTAATTTTTTGCTAGGTATTTTATTCTTTTTGATGCAGTTGTAAATGTGTTTTCTTAATTTCTCTGATAGTTCATTATTAGTGTATAGAAATGCAACGAATTTATTTGATTTTGTAACCTATTAACTTCACTGAATTTATTAGTTTTAACAGTGTCCTGAGAGCACCTCTGTTGGCCTCTGGAAGTGTGCCAGACTGGAAGGCTGGCCCTTAGGCCAAAGCTCCTGAAAATAGGCCTCTTTCTCAGAAAGACTGAGGATATGCTTCTGTCTTCTATCTGTGCAATGCCCTGGGGATGGTAATCTGCCAAGAGATGCCTTCCCAGTTGTTAGAGTCCCATGGAACCCAGGAATGCAAGCCCCACAGGCCTCGCAGGGCCAAGTGATCAAGGGCTTCCCCTGAGTTGCAGCTGTAAGATCAGGGACACCAGATGTAAAAACTGGTGATCAGAGGATTATAAAAGCTTCTCTCTGGGGGATTCTGGCATTCTGGAGACTGGTAGAGGGAGAGGATGAAGATGATGAGAGGAGAGGGAGGAAAAAGTGTCAAAAGTGTCTCCCAGCAGCCTCTATTCCTGGAGAGTATCCCAGAAAACTCCTACCCTTCTGTCCAGTGCTTTTAAGGTTAGCAAATGAGTTTTTTTCACGTGGGTTTGGAAACTTCTCAGATGGCTGCTTCTGCACTGAGCCCTGTGGTGAGTGAGTCTGCATGTGAACCCTTTAAGACCTGTTTCTCAGTTCATTATAGTCCTTTGGGTCTTGTGGACATGAGACCCATTAGCTTTAAAACCACACATTTTGGGGATCTTAAAAGTTGGGGTGTCCAATTTGCAGGTCTAAGTGTTTGCTTTTCAGGAAGATGTTTCAGGGTTTTGAGTTCCCTCCTAATTGTGGGTCCCAACACTAGGGGTGGGGTTTATGGTGGGATTGGGTCTCAAGCTCTTCTGTTTGCCTTAATGTGGCCTCTGTCTCATTTGCCCAGTGTAAACGAGTTGCTCAGCTAGTTTTTCAGGTCGTTCTCAGAGGAAATTATTACATATGCAACTGTAAATTCCATGTTTATGGGAAGGGGCAAGTTCAGGATCTTTTTTACGTTACTGTCTTGAACTGCCTCCTCCAAAACCCCTAATGTCTAAGAGCTTCGTTAAAAATGGTAAACAAATCTGAACTAGTACAAATCTTCAAAGTACATTCAATATAGCAGGTCAGTAAATTTACATTAAATTCAACAATAATGTAGAAACATTTTCAGTGGGATACTCTGGGGGATATAAAAGACAATCTTTACCTTCAAGGAGGTTAAATTTTTTTTAAGATTTTATTTATTTATTGGACAGACAGATCACAAGTAGGCAGAGAGGAGGAAGCGGGCTCCCCACTGAGCAGAGAGCCCGATGCGGGGCTCGATTCCAGAACCCTGGGATCATGACCTGAGCCAAAGGCAGAGGCTTTAACCCACTGAGCACCCAGGCGACCCAAGGAGGTTAAATCCTATATAGAGATAAAATACATATTCAGAGAGAATGTGAGTTTAAACTCATGATGAAGAGGATTGTTGGGGGAAGTAGATTTAGAAATGGTATAGATGTATGGGTGGGTGTTGGAAATGGGAGAAGACTATAGTTGAAAATATATTCAAACCTATGTTGGAGCTAGATTGCTAGGAATTATTTACTAGTTTTTTCTTTTGTTTTAATGTAAAGTAATACTTTGGAAAAGTCTGAAAGTACCGTAATGATCTATTGAAATTACAACAGTAGTGGATGCCCCTTGAACAAATATTAAATCAGAAAGTACAAAAATCTAATAGTCTGGCTTTCCAATATAATCTAATTTCCATGGATAGTATTATCAGTTTAATATTATTATTGCAGGTTTTTTTAAAAAAACTTACATAATCATCTATATGCTTTAAGATTATTTTAGAAAATATCATATACTTCTGCAAATAGTTTTTTTGCACTGCACAGTGTACCTTGAACATATTTCTGACTTACTACATATTGAATGCTTTTTTTTCTTTTAATGGTTTTCATATTTTCTGTTAATGAGTATATCAAAATGCCTTTATCCATTTACTTATCCTTGGACAGTTAAATGTTGCCCTTAATCTGCTATGCTGTAATGAATATTCTTGTACCTATATTTTAACATTTAAACTATTTTTTGTAAGATAGGGGTCTTGAATGATATGGTTTGGTCATTTTACATTTGGGTAGGTATTGTCAAGTCATTACAGTTGTACAATTTAAGTCTCTGAGACTTGACCATTTACCACAGTCTCATATTAGTACTGGAATATTTAGAGCCCTTAAATTGCTGTCAGTCTAACAGAAAAACACTATTTCATTTTTATATTAATTTGTGTTACCATACTTATTTATAAATTTGAGCATCTTTTCATAAATTCTTTTAATCATTTACATTTCTTTTCATGTCAATTGCCTTTTTCTAATCTCTGCTCATAAACATTTGTGAGTACTTTTTTTTTTTTTTAAGATTTTATTTATGTATTTGATACAGAGAGAGAGACCCTGAGAGAGGGAATACAAGCAGCTGGAGTAGGAGAGGGAGAAGCAGGCTTCCTGCTGAGCAGGGAGCCAGATGCTGAGCTTGAGCATGTGAATAATACACATATGAGTATTAGTGGTTTGTCTCTACTAATGATAGGTTATCTGTTTGTGGTATCTTCATATACAAGCTTAAATCTTCAATATAGTAAACACGTAAGTAGTTTATGGGCTCTTGATTTTCTTCCATTTTCACTGCCACTTTCTTACATATTTTTAAATATTAAAGTTTTGTTTTGTTTAAAATCTGTAATATTCGAGCTGAAATTTGTTTTTGTAAGAATATGGCTTTGGGATTTCATTGCATATTGTCCCAACATCATTTATCATTGAGTAATCATGTCTGAATGATTTTCAAGCTTCTTTTATCACACACTAAGTATCTGTTTACACCCGGTTCTGTTTTGGGTGCTTGTCTGATATATGATCTACATACATAATCTAGGTCTGCACCAGGGCCACAGTGTTTTGTAAATGTAGTCCACTCTAGTGTGCATTATCCACTTTCAGTTTTCCTTTTTTTGTGTATTGCATATTATTCCATAATAACAGTATAATATTTTTGTGTGAAATAAATTCATTGAGCCCATTAACTATTTGGAGGGAGTAGTTTAAATGTTGAGGTTACTGTTAGGTCCGTTATTAAACAAAACGAGACTGAGACAGTGGAAGTTACTTACAGCTTTATTTTATGATAAGTATTAGAAGTTAGACTGATTGGCCAGGGGAACGAGACTGAGACAAGGTGAAAGTTATGCAAAGCTCTATTTTATGCTAAGCATTGGAAGTCAGACTGACCGGCCAGGGCCGTCTCTGAAGAGGGCAACCCCTCCCCATCTTACAGACTACCTTTTATAGAGCAAAAGTCTGGCCACACATAGGTGGCCAGTGAGATTGTAGTCATGTTAGGTCACACACAGATGGCCAATTGAATTACAGTTTACCCTATAGTAGCTGTTTGACCTAACCTATTACTCTGGTCAGAATTGGCGCTCAAGTTTGGCGCCCCAAAGGCGGAGTTTACATTCTTTTGTGGTTAGGGAGGCAGTATGTGTACTTTCACTGATTGGATGTCTCCACCTGGCCTGACTCGTCCTTGTATTCTGGGCTCTGTTATCAGGAACTAGTCGACCATATTTTACTGGTTTCCCAGACTTGCTTCTAAGTAAGTTTCTTGGGGTGGGGGAGGCAGGGTCAGTTTAATTTTACTGCACAAACAACAAAATGGCTTTTAACCAAGATGGAGTCACTCTGGCTAAATAGGTCCTTACAGTTACCATCCAGGTACATGGTAGTTCTTGTCATTTTTTCATGTCTTCCTGTTTTTAAGTAAACATTTATATTTTTCTTCCAGTATGTATTACACATTTCTCATTAGGATTATTTTTACTTATTTTATGTTTCTGTTGCTATTGTGACAAATTCTGTAATACCTTATGATTAACTTTTTTTCCCTTTTAAGAAATATACTGATTTTTATTTATTTAAATATGTATTTATTTATTGTTAGGGGTGGGCAGGGTCAGAGGGACAGAATCCTTTTTTAACTAGTTTATTTTTATTAACATATATACTATTTGCTTCAAGGGTATGGATCTGTGAATCATCAGTCTTAAACTAACTTAACAACTTAAACATAGCACATACCCTCCCCATGTCCATAACCCAGCCACCCTATCCCCCTGCCCCCAGCAATCCTCAGTTTGTTTCCTGAGATTAAGAGTCTTGCATGGTTTGTCTCCCTCCCTGGTCATATCTTGTTTCATTTTTTTCCCTCCCTTCCTCCATGACCCCCTGCCCTGCCTCTCATATTCCTCATATCAGAGAGATCATATGATAATTGTCTTTCTCTGACTGACTTATTTTGCTTATCATAATACCCTCTAGTTCCGTCCATGTTGTTGCAAATAGCAAGATTTTGGTTTTTTGATGGCTGCATAGTATTCCATTGTGTATATCTATCACATCTCCTTTATCCATTCATCTGTTGGTGGACATCTAGGTTCTTTAAGCAGACTCCCTGCTGAGTGCGGAGGCAGAAGGGAAGTTGGGCTAAAATCTCACAACCATGAGATCCTGACCTGAGCCGAAATCATGAGTCAGGTTGCTTAATCAATCAAGCTACTCAGGCACCCTGGAAATAAACTCATTTTTAATACTGCTCTTTTATTTGGTTATCTTACAGAATTTAAGTAATCTGTGACAATTTTTCATTTGTTGTGTTTGATTTTTCTCAATAACATATTACCCACAAATGATGACAGATTTTCTTCCTCTTCCAAATTTTAATATTTTTACATATTTTACTTTTGAATTGGCCAGGCTTTCCAGTACAGTACTGAATAGTAAAGATTAACAACTAAACATTCTTGTCTAGTTCTTGACTTTAATGATAATACTTCATTGAGGAAGGGGGAAAAAAAAAACAACTTACCAAAAACTTAAGAATTCATACATGTGGTTAAATAGATCAAATGGTGTCTATGGGCTTACATGAAAAAGAAGTATCTTCTGATGATTAGCCTTATTTAACCATTACAGTTTTTGTTTTTGCTGATAGTTGTCAAATCTCTAAATAATAGTGTACAGCTATTTCAAAATTTATACAGTGCAGATAATGTATATGTATTTAAATTTATCCAACCCTCATAAAACTTGGCTTCCTTCCAAATCAGCTACATTTTTAGTTTCAATTCCTCCACTGAGAAACTGACCACTACCTCTTTTTTTAGAGAAAGCTTCACTTGTCTCTTCATTTTGTAAGATGAAGAAATTGGTTCCTCTGTCCTTCCACTTACCTTTCTACCTCCATTAACCTCCTGCCTTCAGTTAACTACTCTAAAATATGCTGCAGCTTTTGCATTATCAAGGATGATAACATTTATATTGTTTTGTAACTGTAGTTATAACTAGATTGATTCTTAGCACAGTCCATAAATATTTTCTCTGCTTTGTGTATTGCAACTATTATTCACTCCAAAGCCAAATAATACTGTTTACTTGTTTATGTTACATGTCATGACACCCATGCTCCTTAATGGATAATATTCCTAGGGTAAATTTTAATTGGATTTCTTTTCTTCTTTCACTGTCCCCCTATCTCCTTCTTTTTCCTTTCTTTACTTCTTTACCTCTTCCTCCTCCTCAGTCCCCCTTCAACAACCCCCCCTCACACTCCTAGTTATTTTCTTCATCATGTCCTCACTTTTTTTGAGTTTTTCTGTCCTCATTTTCACTCATTTTAGACATCTTCTGCTGGAGCCATGTGTCTTCCTTTTCCAACCTGACTATACGACGTGGCATAGCAAATCCACAGTGAGTCCACTGTGTAGTGATTCCAGTTTCTTTTTGTTTCTTGGTTTAGAGTTTTGTTTTATTGGAGTAAATTCTTCACATAACTGCCTGAGAAAGTTTAATAGTCATTAGTGCTGTTTACCATGTATTTTTTTCCCCCTGCACACACCACCTACATCCAGGCACACTATAGGTTTGTATATTTTTGCTGTGTAAAGTTAACTTGCTCTCTTCAGTGAAAAGCCTCTTTTCTTATGTGAGAGTCACCAAAAATGTTCCAGATATACTGGCAGTTTTGTCAACCTGGTTTCTGGGGCAAGGATAATTTGACACAGAACTTTCAATGTAACTGCAGTGGACATGGAACATGAGAGAGAAATATACCTTTATTGTTTTAAGACTGGAAAATTTGGGGGTTATCATTGCAGCATAACCTAGTATATTCTGACTGATGAAGGAAATGTGAATTTGTTTTAATTCCTAAAATACTTGAAATTCTGTTTTCTGAATACTTGATTCCTAATTTGGAGAAATATAAAACTCTAGATTAAAAATACTTTTCTCTCAGAAAAATAAAAACATTGATCTGTCCTAGCATTTCTTGTTGCTGATGAGATGCTGGGGAAGTACAATTCCTGTTCCTTTGCAGGTAATCAAAAATTTTCCCTTCTCAAATCTTTTAGGATCTTCTACTTAGCCTTGTTTAAAATTTCATTGTAATGAATATATTATGCATCCAGCTTGGCTCTCCCATTGGCTGTTTTTGAAGATCACATACATGTCTACTCTAGAAAACGTCATTATATTATTTTGCTAATAAGAGCTGCTTTTTACTGTCATCTTTGTCTTTTGTTTATACATTCTAAGAAATTTCCTTGTTTTGTCATGTCTTTTGTTTTCATGTATTTCCGGTTCAGCCACTACATTTTTATCTTTCAAGAATGTCTCTCTTAGCTTAGTTTCCCCTAGAAAGCTGCAGTTAAGAAAAGGGCTTGCGTGTTGGTATTTTGTTTCTAAAACTAATCCTATGAAACAGGAGTGTGGGGGAAAAGAAAGTGATATAAGAAAGGAGGGAAAACCAGTACCAAGGTTCATTATTAATCTGGTCACTGCTGTGGAGAACTAATTGGTTTCTATCCTGCTGGGATCATCTAAAGTGGGATGTAGAATGCTTCTTAGATTAAGCCACTTAAAAAATGGTAGAGGAGCAAATGTATTATGGCTCTTGTCTCCCATTTGTCAGGGGTTTTGTATGATGCATCTCTGCTGTATTTAGATGTTCATGTGGACAACATAGCTTATCATAGGTGTCCCACATCAGTAACATCAGAGAGATTCGGGCAGAAAGCAAGATTGTGCAGGAGAGCTGCTAAGCGACTGGTTATCTCTTTAAGGAAGCTGATGGATAATGCAGTGGCTGAAGGAAAACAAGGGTAGTGGCAGGATAGAAAGCAGTGAAGAACTGGTCAGGTAGGGCAAAATGATCAATAAATACAGTCCACATTTTGCAATGCTCTTATCCCTTGCTGCCCTCTATTAAGTCCAATCAGTGATAGACTTTTCAGTATGGTGGCCAAGTTCACCCTTTATAAAGGGGTGTTGTGTTAGAAGAACAAGGTTTTCTCCTCACTGTGCAACTGGTTCTGAGGGAATAATAAATATTTATCATCTTCCTCCTCTATTACAAATTCCGTATTTCCCTGTCTCTGGGCCAGCAGTTTGTCTGGCTGTCCTAAATCATTAGTCTGATGGGATGATATGAGCCCGTATCCCCATACCCTAACCTTCTTGGATCATGGTTGCTGCAAGTACACATTTGAGACTTATTGTTAGGCACTGAGTTCCTACTTAATTTTAATCATTCTTCTACATCTCCTGGGTCTTAGAAAAAATCCCTATTTCCTGTCATGTAACTGTGATCCTAGTAAGAGTAATGTCAGAGTCCGTTGTCCCCACTAATAATAACTATTTTTCTGTCTCACTGATATGGGGAGTCCAGAATGATCAAGTCATCGCTTCAGTTGGGTGGAAACCTTACTGTGTCCCCAGTAGATTTTTCTTTACCAACCTACCTCCAGAAGCAGAACCCAGAAGAAACTGGGGGGGAGTCAAGATTTTCAGTCTTGGTCCCCCCACCCCAGGTCTCAGGGTTTCATTCTTTTTCTATTCAGGCACTGACTTTGGCATAGGAGGCCTGTTGAAGTTGTGAGTTGGGTCTCTTTTGTAGCTCTGCTATCTTTGCAATTAAATTCTAAACCTGGTTTTCTGCCGCTTCAGAAGAGAAGACTCTAAACACCGCCAACGAGAAGTTCTGACTTTAACAGCATGTTTCAGTTTGATATTTGTTTAAACTGAGCTGTCATTGCCTTATTTTAAACCACCTAAAACTGTTAACAAAAGCCACTTTCACTCTATATACTGTATGATTACTGTTGTGCCCATATAGTCAATAAGTCAGTACTTTACCTTCCTCATTCTTCACTCCCCTGTATGAATCAAAAATTTTACTGAATTTTAGGAGTTGTCACCCTTGCCCATGTCGTAACAATGAGATGATTCTTGCCAATTATGAGTGAAATGTCCAGTTCCCAAGTTTCCTCTTGGGGGTCTACTTTTAAAGCCAGTTCTGGTACAGATGATCTCTGTATTCTCTTCAGAGCCTGAGATAAGGATCAGAATGCAGTAGTTTATTTTGAGAAATCCAAGGGTTCCAGGAGTAGAGGATAGGGAATGGTGAAACGGGAAAGTCCAGGGAAGGAAGAAAAGTCAGTACCTGTGTATTACAGAGTTGTTCATCACTGTGGACAACTGGGACTATATCCCACCGAGACCTAGTAAGCAGCTGTGGAATATACCCTCAAATGACTACCTGAAGGATAGGAGAGCGCTCCTGTTGAACATACTGCTAGATTACACACATGTAAGTGCTGGGTGAGTCCATTTAGCAGTGTGCGCAGTGGTGTCAAGTCATAGCGCAGAAAGTGAGAGAGCTTTGCTGTTAGGCTATAACTACAAAAGCTCCTTGACACAGTAAAAACTGGAGAAAAAAATGGGCTGAAAAGGTAGGAGATGGGGCATAAGATGTATGAAATATACAAAAGCTCTCCCTTTTTTCTGTTTTATATTATATGGATGAAGTATTTTTGATATCTGAATTTACTAATATAGTTAATCTTTCATTTTTAAAAATTCTTCATTATGTCTGTTGAGAGTGTGTGTGTGATTTTAGCTTTATGCTGCCAGTTTATTAGCTTTCCCCAAATGTTTGTTAATCTTTAGTTGTCTGTTCATATTTAAGAATGAGGCAATGGAATGACTCACTGGATCTCTTTGTACCAGTGAAGGACTTGTTAACTGGATGGGTTTTTTGTTCGTTTGGTTTTTGTTCGTTTTTTTTGTTTTGTTTTTTGTTTTTTGTTTTTAAGATTGTCTGAGACTTTATTTTTGGCTGACTTTGGCTTTCATGCTAAGTGTATGTATGTGTGTGTGTGTGTATATATATGTATACACACATTCACACTAGGCATTCCGTAAAGGGACCTGTAAATGTCAGAATGAGAAAGGCTTTACCTAGATGTGTTATATTGACTCCAGTTATTTTATTTTACCCTGGACAATTTATTTCATTTCTTTTAGAAAAGGACCCAGATTTTTTGGTGTAGGGAGAATAAGGAGGGTGTTACAGTAGATAGGTAGATATGTAGATAGGTAGATACAGTAGATAGGGTATAGGGACCACAGTTTAAGTACCTAGCTTCTAGACATTTTTTTTTTTTTTCCTGTACTAGGATCCAATCCAGGATCATATGTTGTATTTTGTTGTCAACTGCCTTAGTCTCTTTTAGTCTGAGATAATATTTGGTCCTTATTTTTTTTTCTTAATTTTAATGCTTTTGATTAATTCTTGGCCAATTATTTGATAGAATGACCTTTAGTTTTAAGTTTGCTTCATGTTTATGATTAAATTCAGATTGTGCATTTTTGCACAAGAATGTTGAATAAGTGATGTGTGCTCTTTTCACTATCGTTTTCATGAGGCATATGATGTTACTGTATCTCATTAACAGTGTTACTAACTCTGATCACTTAGATAAAGATGATGTCTTTAGGTTTCTACACTGTAAAGTTATGATTTTCCTTTTGCAATTAAGTATTTTATGAAGGGATAGTTGGAGACTGTAAATGTCCTATTTGTCATCATGCCTTTGCCTTGTAATTTTAGTATCCATTGATGGATAATTCTTGCGTAAAACAAATACTACTGTGGTGTCTGTCTGATGGTGATTTATGTATCCATAATTTCTTCTATAATTATTAATTGGAATTCTTCCATAAGGAGGAACTTCCCCTTTCCTCCACTTACTTATCTTTGTTTCTTTCAGTATAGATTTATGAATATTCCAAGGGGCTGGCAGGTAACACCTATATTTTAATCAGTTCACTGGAAATTCCTAGAGCCTTTAAGTCTAGGGGGCTCTATCAATCAAGATTTAGTCAGGAAAACACGAAATTCGCTAATTCTCTCTGCAGCCGATCTTGTTCATTCTTCTATTTATTCAGTTCTCTTTTATTTTATCTAGTCAATTATATTTCATTTAATAAATGAATTTCCGATTTTTAGAATTTCAGAATGGTTCTTTTATACGTCCTTCTCAACATTTCCGTTCTTACGTGAACCACTCATGTCTAAACACTTTTTTTCTCTGTCTGTAATCTTTAGGTGCAAATCATCCTGTTTTGTATAGTTGGTTATCTCCGCGTGTGGTTTTCATGAGTTAATCTTCTACAGGTATTGGTTTCTGCAAACATTCCACGTGTATTGTGAAAACATCCCTTCAAAATGTTTTTTGATTGCTTCTGCTGCAGCCTAGCAGGATCACCATTTTAGAGCCAGTGTAGAGCCTTTAGACTCTCCTGATTACCTGTTGTATGTACTTTTAAAGCTCTCTTGTTTCTAATTATTTTCCTGGCCTTTCCTAGGCCTCCCATTCTATTCTTCATTGCAGCATTTTTGATTGAGTCCGTGTATTTGCTTCAATTTTTGTTTCATTGCATTCCAACTCTTGCATCCTGCTTGTCCTCATTGAGATTGATCAATCATAGCTCCAAAGGTCATCTTGTCTGACCTAGGATTTCTCATTAATTTTTTACCAGTTTGTATCATTTTCATTGACCTTATCTTTGCCACTCTGAGCCACTGTCATCCATGACCCCAGAATTCTAGATTTTTTACAAATAACAAATTTACCCTTTGTAGTTTTTCGTCACCGAAGAAGAGGCAGTAGAAAAACACCACAGTAGAGAGTGAGTGCAGTATATGCAAACAACAAATCTGAATAGACAAAAAACATACGAAAAGATGGCCAGTGAGATAAAGAATTAGGGATTTGCTTATTGAATCAATGAAATGCATTTCCATAGGGGCGCCTGGGTGGCCCAGTGGGTTAAGCCTCTGCCTTCGGCTCAGGTCATGATCCCGGGGTCCTGGGATCGAGCCCCGCATCGGGCTCCCTGCTCAGCACGGAGCCTGCTTCCTCCTCTCTCTCTCTCTGCCTGCCTCTCTGCCTACTGTGATCTCTCTCTGTCAAATAAATAAATCAAATCTTTAAAAAAAAAAAAAAAAAGAAATGCATTTCCATATATTTTGAGTTGGTAAAACACATATCTACTATAGAAGAGGCAGCAAATAACTGATCACTCTAGTACTTTTTCATGGCTGTTTGAATAGACTGGTGATGGGTGCAGAGATGGTTCCATGGGGGTCCAACAGAATGACTCCCTTTAACTACTAATGTGCTAGCTACTACTGATAAAAAGAATCTAGTCTGCTAGTGGTATATTCTTATACATTTGGAGATCAATGAGGCTACAGACTCAGTGGGCCTCTTTTGGCCTTGTCTTTGAGGCTGGACTTCCTATACCCCCCATTTCACAAACTTCATTTTAAAATTGTTTATCTGAGTTTTACCTTGATGCAGTGCTCAAAGGTACAAAATCTTTGGGTTGCTAGCAAATGAGAAATTTGTAATATCGTCTGCTATGCCAGTTTTTAGTTTATCGTGTCTTGGCTTCAGATTAAGCTTTGTCATACTGAATCTGAACGCTGTCAACATTTCTTCTTTGCTAACTGGCTAAATGTCATGCATTATCAGTAGAGGGCATTGGGGTGACTGCAGAGTGTCAGCAGGACCCATCCCTTTAAAGGCCTCATCTTTCTTTATTTTTGTTCAGTAATTTTTGTGACTTGTTGGATTTTAAGAACATATATTTAAAGAATGTACTTAAAAATTAGGCCTAAAGATATACTAAAAAATATGAGAAGAAAACTAGAAGTTTATTTGTATTATTTATCCTTTCATAAACATTGCATTCTATATGGAATATGGAATTAAAATGCTTGGTTACACCATTTCTGACATAGATGGACCCAACTTTGTACATTATTATCAAGATTAAGTTCATAATCACTTGATTTTTGTCTTTGATTCTATGGTGTTTAATTCTATTGTAAACAGTATATTTGAAATAAACAATACTAGCACAGAGATTATAAAGATGAAAAAAGTTACATCAGTTCTGTCATTCTGTGTAACCACTTGAAGTTTTTGTGTTTAAATTTCTTTGGACTTCTTAGACATTTGGAAGATGCTAGAATCAACCTTGAGGAAACAAACACATGGATAGTATTGTAATTTTTGGAATTTATAATGGGATCTTTGTGACTTTGCTAAATGTACCTTTATGTTTACATCTTTCCTGGCTCTAAGTATTATATCACTGTATGTGAAACTTTTCAGAACTAAAAGGAATGAGAATTCTTGATCACCTATGACTGGACATAGGTTTATGTATCTGGCTATATGGTCTAAGAATTGCAAAGACCAATTTTGGCAATCATTCATTATCTTATTTGTAGAAGTTACTTCATTAAGAAAACAAGTAGATTGGAATTCAGCTTGGGTAGTACACATAGAGCTTCATTATGCCTCAGGCTAATGTGTATGTGTAAGGTTTTTCTCCTTTACCCCTTCCCCCACCTCACTATTTTTTTAAAAAAAGACATTAATGTAATTAAAAGAACATTAATGAATTACTTTTTTCTTCTTTGTACTTTACTATTTTTTACTTTTTAGTGACATGATTATATATTCTGGGTTTAATAAAATATTCATTGTTTTCTTTCTGGATATTATTTCATCAGTGATTATTGCTAAAAGTAATTTTGTTGTATAGAAGAATGCTGTAAAAGTCTCCATATAATCAAAAGTGCTAAGTATGCCTTATTTCCATCTAACTGTTTAAATATATCTCTTGTCAGTCAGAAGAACTGTTCTTGGTTTCTTTTTTATTTTTGTGGTTTACCTTCTAAGTTGTATTCTGACCCTAAATACCAGTATTTAAAGGCAAGTGTTGGAGGCCTTTTTGCTATTTCAAATGCTTTCTTATGCATGGAATTTAAAAATTGTTGCACACAATATTTGGCTCTTTATGCCATCAGCAATTTATTTTTCTATGCTGTATGAGAAAAGAATCAATAAAAAGGTTATATAAGTTTCTGTTTTGATATCCTCAGTGTCCCATGTATTAAAGGAGTTGGAAATACCTGACTTGACAAGGTAAGGTCAAAAAATGGGAGATTATTGTAGGAGGGGGGAAATCTAACATAATCTAGAGCAATTGAACTATCTTACTGGACCCCATCTATCATACTTTCCTTTTATTTTGTGTCTTACTATCCAGTTATAAAGGGTTGTTCAATAAAGTAAGAGCAGATACTCAGAAATATCCAAGGCTTTGTATGGAAAATATCTATAGTCCTTTCAACCAAAGATTTTACTGGTGCATAGTTTTAGGTAGGAAGCCAGTTAGAACACTCAGAATTCCTGTAACAAAGGAAATTTATAGGAAAAAGCATTTTGTATTTGAAGAGGGTTGTGAACTAAATACACAAAGGATTTACTTGCCTAAACATTGTGCTGAGGTTCTTGACCAAACTTTAACTTATCTTCTATCTGTACTTAGGTCATGACTTGTGTCCTTAAAGATGGCCCCACCTCTCATATTGAGTCTTTGCTGAAGAAAATGTGATCTCTGGAATTGGACCTGGAAAGCCTCCCCAGGAGTGGTGGGCTAGAGGGGACCTGGGGCTATCTGTCCATCAAGGAGTATAGAGGTCTCCTGACCTTCTGGCTTTTAAGAGGTAGAAGGATGGCAGCAAGAGCTTAATTTTGGCATCTGCATATACCATTTCTGAGGGGATACCCACCTATGCACAAGGTTTTCATTTAACTTTCCCTTTTGAGGCATGTGTTTCTGGCACTTGATACTAAACAAGATACACACTCTACCTAATGACAGAGCATCCATACTTTTTTATTAGCAGAATTTTCCATCTTGTGACAGAGAAGCTATAGAATTATTTAGCAGAAAGAAAGCTGGCCCCTGGGGAACGATTTTTCTCTTACTTAACCAATAAAGACCCAACTGGAAATGAAAAAAACAAAAGCAAACAAAAACCCAAAAATTTCAGGCACCTTTGTCTTAGTTGGAGTATAAACTTATACAGTCAGTTCATACTGGAATCTCTCCCCTCCTGCAGTAGTATGAATAATACTGTTTTGCCACTTATAAAAAGTGTTCAGCTGTGTTATTCTTTGTCAGGAGCACATGTATTTGATCTTATTTATAGAGCAGATGTTTCTGAAAATGTGTGGTAAAAACAATCCGGCTTCTTAAGTCACAGACTAAAACTGCAGTGAGTCTTTTTTTTTTCTGCAGTTACGAAATTATATATGTCAGTATTAAAGTAGAATTATTTGAGGATTTTTTAAATGAGAATTATAAAGGGACTATAATCTATCTTTATAGGTAGTATGTCCTCCTTGGTTTGATGAACAGAATTGAAGAATCTCAATATTACTAAATTATTATTTAAATATTAAAGAATATTGAGGGAAGTAGTTGTCAAAAAATACATAGGATTGTTTCCCTCTTAGGGTAGAATGGATTAATTATAAATATACACAGCATATTTAACCAAGAGTAAAATATTTAGGTGAGGCACAGGTCTTAACGAAATGTGGAGGAAAATGTGTCACAACTTGATTTGCAGAGGTTGAATTAAATGGAGTGACCTTACTTATGCTTCCTGGCTTACTATGCCTACTATGTCTCAAAAGTCTATTCCCTTTTTTCTTTCTTAAACTTTTGACAACAAAACAAGCAACATTTATGACAAGGAAAATAACAGTTGCCACACAAGCCAGCAGGAACCCAATCACATCCAAAAAGTGGTAGTGGAACCAGGTGAGGTTTTAAGAAGGTGGGTGTTGGCTGCTTTGTGACAAATGACAATCCAGAAGACTGGTTGTTCCAGAGGCTTTGTAGCTGATCATGATGAATGGTTGATAACCACGTAGCATTCTCTTTATAGCTGAAGAAAACCAAATAATTTACAGAACAAAGTAGAAAAGGTGGATGAAAAAGATAAATGAAATTTTCATGTGTATGTGTAAGGGTTTGTGTGGATAGTAAAAATGAGTGCCACATAACACTGGAGAAAAATTCTATTATTTTCCTTAGAGACAATTAGAGATATTTATGGGCTGGAATTTGTTGACTGTCTAGGACTTCAAGCTGTGAAGAAAAAGAAACTGGGAGATGACAAATATTTCCCGTTTAGAAAAAGTGGAATGAGTTAATTCTGAAAGGCAAAAAAAAAAAAAAAAAGTCAAAATACATGATTTTGACATGGACATTTTGAATTATCCAGTAAGGAGTTGTTAATAGATCTGGTAAACAAGTTTTAAAATACTGTCATAATTCAGAGAGAGGAGACAAGTCCACGTGAAGTTCAGGGACATGTCCGGGCAGAGCTGATCAAGAGCTGGTATTGACTTGATAGTGGTGAAGTCATGCTTACAAGTGTGGGGTGGATTGTGTTGTTTTGAGTCTTGACTCTGATACCTTGTTGTGTGCTTTTTTTTCATTTCTGTTTTTCAGTTTTTCATTTTTGAATGGATAGGAATAATGTCTTAATCTGATTATTTTGAGGAATAATGTATTGATTCTTGGAGTTGTCCCTGTCATTTGGAGACTTCCATTTGGGTTTGGTATTGTGGTTTTTCTAGTTAGTATGGCCATTTTAGAATCTGGAGAGCTCAATATTTCACTTGCATGCATTGCTAGTTGCATTTGTTTCTACTGTTGAAATGATTATGGACTAAGACAAGGAAGAAGGATTAATAAAGAGGGCTTTACAAACTTTAAATCACAAAGTGCTCTGACGCTGTAGCAATAACCATGGAGGTAACTTCTGTCCCTGTCCTGTGAAAACTAGTGAGAGCACCACTGAGTTTTTGAGAGGAGGGAAATAACCCTGAAACATATTTGTAATACAATAAGGAACAACTATACTGAAGAACTAATTACTTAATCCGTACAAAAGAATTAGTATTTCATAAGCATTCAGTACATATCAGCTAATGAATTTTCCTCACTTTTTGGGCACAGCTTTACCTTATTAAGAATTAATTAAAAGTAGAAAGACATCTATTTTAGAAAGATAAGCTTTTTCATAAAACTGCCAAATGAACAATACCATCCTTAAGAAACAAAAAATGTGCTTCTCATGGTGCTTATTTAGGATGAATAATCAATTAAATAACACTGCTTTTAAAATGCAGATGTCCCCTGTGATATTATAACCATTCACAAAATTTTATTTCTAAAGTCATTATGAAACAAAAAGGGGAAATATATACTTAATTATGATATTAGTAATAATAGAAAGAGTATAGTATAGGAAATTAATGTGTATCCTGAAGTAATTTGGAAACCAGATATTTCTGGTCCAGAAAATTTGGCTTTTAAACAGGATTATCCCAGTAGATCTCTTCTAAGTCAATTACTTTTTGATTTTTACAGTTCTATCAAAACAAGCATAACCAAATTACTGAGTATAACTGCATTTATAAATAGTATTCACAAAGTTTTAATTGAATAAATTTGAAAATTGTAGAATGTTTAAATTTATATAAATGTATATTATATATAATATATTTAAATATACAAAAACATAAATTTATAATTTATCAGTGATGGAATCAAAATATTAGCATAGGAAATTTTGGAGGTGTTTAATGGAAATTCAAGATTGATGACATCATGCTGGTTTACAGAAATTAAACCATTTTAGAAGAGTTTAAAACGATGTTCTCATGCTGAAAGTTGTAATTGTGCAGATAAGTACTGTTACAACACTCATGGTTCCCTGCTTTGTTCTCGGTGTTTCCTCTTAATCTTTCTGTTAACCATTTTGATGATTTTTTTTATTGATTATGTCAAAAATTACTATCCTTAAACCTCTTGCATTTTCCCTAAATTCAAGAAACCTTACTCTGACACTCAGAATGTATTATTGAAGTTGGTCTTCCAGCACTGAGCAAATCTTACTTGTAATTGTTTTCATAGCAGGACTCATGGCTGCCTGCCTGGCTTTCATATGCACATCTCTCTAGAAATAGTGTCTGGTTAAAAAAAAAAAAAGTACTCAGGAAGGATCATTAATGATTATCCTCAATGCATTGAGCAAATCTGTCCTTGACATTGTATTAAGTTCAAACTAATAGCTGCTCCCTTGGCCTTTATGTGAGCAATATTATCAGGTGGATCTGCAAACAAAGGAAAGCCCATCATAGGGATACCATAGTAATTGGCCTCATAGATGCAGTTGGTTCCACAGTGAGTTATAAAAGCTTTGGTTTTTGGATGACCTAGAATTGAATGAATTTCACTAAAATTAGTAATTATGTCTTTAAATCACCACAGTAAGGGCCCCAGTGAACCCTT
Organism: Lontra canadensis; assembly: GCF_010015895.1. Lineage (NCBI taxonomy): Eukaryota > Metazoa > Chordata > Mammalia > Carnivora > Mustelidae > Lontra > Lontra canadensis. The sequence continues at coordinate 12,207,143 of NW_022630995.1, read as the reverse complement.
GCACAACAGTGGGAGAGCTACCTCAGGGTTCTCCAAGCGGACCTGTGGTCACCCTCCTGAGTAGCTCGATTCAGACTAGATAATGCTCTTGGTGAAGACATGTTTGCCCAGAATTGTTTCAGAGTTGTTCTGTCGTCGTGTCCCTGATCAATGCGAATTAAAAATATGTATATTACTTACTATGCTAGAATAACTCCACGCTGTTCAGTGTACTCTCCTTCCAAAGGGGGAAAATGTAGAGGAGCAAAAGTTTCCTGGATACCTGATCAAAACCATATGCTTTTTTTTTTTTTTTGAAAACCATATGCTTATCCTTTTCTCCCACCCCTCCTGTCCATCCGTCCGTCCGTCCCTTCCTCCTTTCCTTCCATTCTTCCTTTTCTTTAAATTGATTATTTTTTCTCTGGAACATAATGATCTAGCTTTCCCAATATAAAAATATACTTTCTCATCCTAATCATTGTTAGAAAACTTATTTTCAAAATTATTTTTAGAGAAAAAGGAAACAGTTTGCAAACCTCAGTGGTCTTGTAGACTGTTTTGTAGAACATTCTTCAAAAGTATAATTCCCCCCGATGGCATTAATTTCAATATGATACTGAACTTCCTTATGACTCACATAGTGTGTCCTGGTGTAGTGTAATTCCAGTGACTGTAGCAACAGTTAAGATTACCTAAACTGTTTTGTTTCATTGGCCTAAAATGAACATTTTAGTGTTTTGATTGGCTTGAAACTCCTTCATCCCTGCTGTGGAAGATGGTCCCTATAGTATTAAACTAATCTATTCTCTGCAGATTAATCACTGATACAGACTAGTTGTTCTCATTCCCTGACATCCTTGTGAAAAGAAGCTTATTGCAAGAAAATTTGCAAAAGTATAAAAAATTGCAAAAAAGGAAGTAAGTTTTAATCATGCTATCTGGAGATATGCCTGGTTTAAAATTTTTTTTTAATTGAAAAAAATTATATATAAAACATTGTGTAACTTAAGGTGCACAACATGTTGACTTGATATATTTATATATTTAATATGATTTCCATCATAATTATAGCATCTCTATCTTGTCACATGATTATTTCCTTCTTGTGGTTAGGATGATTAAGATCTAGTCTCTTAGCAAGTGTGAGGGTTATAATACATTATTTTTGTATTCACCATACTGTGCATCAGCTCTCTTAAGACTTATTACTACTAGTTACAAGTTTGTACCCTTAAAAAATATCTCTATTTCCCCACTTGCCAGGGTGGTTAGCCCCTGATAACTGCTATAACCACTCTCTGTTTTTATGAGTTTGGCCTATTTAAATTCCACATATAAGTGATAGAGTATTTTTCTCTCTTTTTGAAAAGATAAAATTGACCAATGTTTACATAGACCAAGGAAAAAAGACTCAAAATTAGAAACGAGAGAGGATACATTATAATTGATAATATAGAAATGCATAGGAAACACAAAAGACTACTATGAACAATTATATGCCCACAAGTTAGATAACAGAAGAAATGGATAAATTCTTAGAAAAACACAACCTACCAAGACTGAATAGTGAAGAAGTAGATATCTGAACAGACCAATAATGAGTAAAGAGATTGAATCAGTAATCAAAATCCTCCCAACACAGAAATTCCCCAGGAATAGACAGCTTCACTGGTGAATTCTACCAAACATATAAAGAAAAATTAATGCCAGTCCTTCTCAAATGCTTCCAAAAACTTGAAGAGGAGGGAATGCTTACAAAATAATTCTCCAAGGCAAGCATTATCCTGATACTAAAGCAAAATAAGGACATCACAGGAAGGAAAACTATAAATCAGTATCCCTGATGAGTATAGATACAAAAATTCTCAACAAAATATTAGCAAATTGAATTCAAGGCCATATTAAAAGTATTATACAACATAACCAGGTGGGATTTATCCCTGGGATGCAAGGATGGTTCAACATGGAACGCGATCACTGTAATACATCACATTAACAGAAAGACAAAAATAGCACAGTCCTCTCTATAGAGGCAGAAAAGGTGACAGAATACAACATCTTTTCATTATGAAAACCCTCAACATATTGAGTATAGAAGGAACATAACCTCAACATAATAAAGGCTATAGATGGCAAACCCACAACTAACATACTAAATGGTGAAAAATTGAAAGCTTTTCCTCTAAATCAGGAAGAGAGTAAGATGCTACTCTTGACACTCTACTCAATATAGTAATAGAAGTCCTAACTAGAGCAACTAGGCAAGAAAAGAAGTAAAAGGCATCCAGTTGGAAAAGAATAAGTTAAATTGTGGTTATTTTCAGATGATATGATTTTGTGTATGGAAAATTCCAAAGACTCACCCAGAGAAACCATTGGAACTAATCAACTAGTAAAGTTGCAGATAGAAAACTGATATACAGAAATCAGTTGCACTATTATACACCAATAATAAAACATCTGAAAAATACTGTCTTGTTCACAAGAGCATCAAAAACAATAAAATAGGTATAAATTTAATGACAGGGAAAAAAATAAATTTAACCAAAGAAGTGAAAGGTCTGTACAGCAAAAACTACTTTGTGGGGAAAAAAATAGAAGACACAAGTGGAAAAAATCGTATGTTCATGGATGCAAAGAATTAATATTGCTAAAATGTCCACACTACCTAAAGCCATCTATAGATTCACTGCAATCCCTATCAAAATATCAATGACGGGAGCACCTGGGGGGACTCAGTCTGTTAAGGGTCTGACTCTTGATTTTTGGCTTGGTCGTCATCTCAGGGTTGTGAGATGGAGCCCCATGTCGTGCTCTTTGCTGAGCTTGGAACCTGCTTAAGAACCTTTGTTTTCCTCTCCCTCTGCCTCTCCCCCCAGTCATGCTCTCTATAAATAGATAAATAAGTAAATGACATTCTTCACAGAGAACAAACTATCCCAAAACGGGCATGAAAATACAAAAGACTGCAAATAGGCAACACAACCCTAAGAAAGAACAAGGTTGAAGTCCTCACAGTCCCTGATTTTAAACTGTGTTAAAAAGCTATAGTAACTAAAATAACATGGGACCTGCATAAAAAAAATATAGACCAGTAGAACCGAATACAAGAGTCCAGGGACACATGGGTAGCTCCGTTAATTGAGTGGCTGGCTCTTGATTTTGACTCGTCATGATCTCAGGATCCTGGGATCAAGCCCTGTGTCAGGCTCCGTGCTCAGTGAGGAGTCTGCTGGAAGATTCTTTCTTCCTCCGCCACTACCCCCAGTTGCATGTGTGTGTGTTTCTCTCTCTCTCTCAAATTAATTAAAAAAAGAATGTAAGAATCAAATTCTGCATGTATAGGAACACCCAATGGGAAAAGGATGATCTCTTCAGCAAATGGTGTTAGGAAAACTGCATATACATGCAGAAAAATGAAATTGGACACTTATTTTACACTACTCACAAAATCAACCCAAATATATCAGAGACTTAAACATAAGATGTGATACCATAACGCTCCTAAAAGAAAACATAGGGAAAAAGCTCTTTGACATTGGTCTTGACAGTGATTTTTTGGATATGAGACCAAAACCACAAACAACAAAAGCCAAAAACCAACAAGTGGGAACTACATCAAACTTAATAGGTTTCACATAGCAAAAGAGATGTCAAAATGAAAAAGCAAACTACAGAATGGGGGACAGTTTTTGCAAACCATATATTGGGTAAGGGGGTTAATATAAAAAATAAGGAACTCCTACTACTCAATTCCAAAAACCAATCTGATTGAAAAATGGGCAGAGGAACTACATAAACATTTTTCCAAAGACACCCAAATGGCCAATCAGTTACTTGAAAAGAGGCTCAACATCACTAATTATTAGGGAGATGTGAATCAAAACTACTATGAGATATCACCTCATGTCTGTGAGAATAGCTATTATTAGGAAGTGTTGACGAGGATGTGGAGAAAAGGGTATCCTCGTACGCTGTACTCAGGAGTGTAAATTGCTTCAGCCGCTAATGATAAACAATATGGAGATTCCTCAAAAACTAAGAATAGAGGTACCTTATAATCCAGCAATTCTACTTCTGGGTGTATACTAAAAAAAGCCACGGGATATTGATAAGATATATGCACTCCCATGTTTGTTGAAATATTATTTACAACAACCAGTAGAAACAACCTAAGTGCCATTTGTGACCACATGGATGGATCTTGAGGACATTATGCTAAAATTTGTATGTTTTCATTTAATCTTTATTCATATAATTAAGTCTACATTATGACATGTTTTGAAAATTTTAATCCCAATTTGTTGTATTTTTTCATTGTGCAAGAAAATTGTGATCTTATATTTATCATTTTGCCCCTCTCTTTTCAACCAAATCTCATAAATACAGCTCATTAAGTGTAATTAAGCATACTTTGATTAAAACTATTATAATGGGTTATTTAAGTTATTTAATCATTACTTAATTTTGGATATTTAGATTACTTCCAGTGTTTACTTTTATGAATAAATGTAATAATTCATACTTTTATGAATAATTAATTGCCTCAAATAAATTTTGTACATCTAGATTATTTTTCTCTGCATAGTTTTATGAATATATTATGAAGCCAAAGGCTATAAAGCATTTTTAAGACTCCTGATGCATTCTGCCAACTGTCTTATTTCTTTAAAAAGGGTACAAAAATTTTCTGAGAACTTAATAATTAATGGAAAAGTAGTTTGGAAAAACCATTTCTTTATATAATTCTTAACAATCACTGACATGGATTAAAATCTTGTTTTTGCAGCTTCAGAACAACAGCTCCTATTAGTAATTATTATAATACTGCTATTTATCCTTCTCCTGTCCTCCTCTTTCTCCTCTTTTTCCCCTTCCTATTGACAGCTACTTTTTCAAAATTTAACAGGAAATCTTTCAAGGGTAAGGTTAGATAACATGGATTTTTCACTAATCTTATCTTGGTCTTTGAACCTTGTGAAAATTATCACCTAAACAATTTGCAATCAAAAGGTACACTGTGTTTTACTCTGAAAGAAGATACCGGTTTTATATTGCCATCACTAAGGAGGTAGACAAAAAGGATCTCTTAAGAGATCATAACATTGTTCACTAAAGATTACTTGCTTCTTATTTATGTCTTCAAGGTACACAAATTTAGGGGAGTCTGAGTGGCTCAGGTATCTGCCTTTGGCTCAGGTCATGATCCTGGGGTTCTGGGATCAAACCCTATGTCGGGCTCCTGACAATGTTTGCTTTTCCCTCTCTGCCCCTCTGCCCCCTCATGCACACTCTTTCTCTCTCCTTTTAAAAAAGAAAAAGGTATATCAATTTAAAACATACTAGTTTCTTATTTTCCTTCATAAGGAATATCATCCTATGAACTGAACAGAATCTTTATAATTTTAAACTGAGGGCAGTTTTCAGATTCAAGTAGAGATTATTTGGTCTTTATAATATGTGCAGAATTTATGGTTCTTATTACATATGCAGTGTACAATTTTTCTGTGTTCATTCTGTCAGGCAGCTATGGTGTTGAGATGTATGTTCCCTAGGGGAGCTTTACTGAGGTTTTCTGTAAGTTTGGTGTAGGTAGACAACACCTGTTCTGACGGACATCATCTCTTCTAAAATGCTCTAAGATGTAAAACCCTGGGACCTCATATGAGGAATGATTTAAATGCTGGAGTGGAAGAAAGTAAATGTTGGATTTGGCTCTGAAATTGTTGGGTAACACATTTAGATTGTTGAGTCCTGGTTTTACTTTTAGTTAGAGCACTATCGAAAAGCCCTAACCCTTACAAAAAAATTTTTTTTAACATTTTAATGTGCTCACTTCCTTGCCCCCATTTGTACATTTACTTTTAAACAACTTTATAGGAAACATGCTCTCTAGGACTCTGTGAGAATATAATATTGATATGTTGGAAAACCAGTTACTATTGAGGAATTAGATTTGGATGGCTGGCAGCCATTGGATTGTTTGTAGTATGTGATAGTAACAAATTAACAGTGATGACAGTAGTTAACATTTCTTTTGGAACACTGAGTATGCGACAGAGACATTTTGGATGTTTTATATGTACTATTCCCCCCTCCCACACACCAACAACATGAGGCTGGTACTATTATTACCAGTAAGTGTCATCTCCCTGTGAACATTGTAGTCAGTTTTCCATCATCGTTGCCTTTTTTTTGCAACAGCCTGACAAGTGGTTCCCCATTCCACTCTTGCTCCTTTACAATCTAACTCAGTGACTACATCCTGAGAGATTTTTTGTTAAAAAGAAAATGTAATCATATTTCTCCCTTTCTGTTAAACCTTTTCATTTTCTCCTTAACCCTTAGCTCACACTACTATTTTTAATTAGCTCTCTTCAGCTTATCTCTCCAGCATCATCTGTCCCTTTACTTAGACTCTTCCTGCTAGAATAAGTTTGGAGTTCTTGGGAAATGTCATTCTTACTCTCCCTGCTTTTCTTTTGTCTTTTCCTCTACCTTCTGCTTCCCTTTTCTACATGTTCCTGCATATCCTTTAGATCTCACCTTAATTATCAGTGACTCAGAGATCTTTTCTATGATTCCCACTGAATGTTCCTTACCATTGTGATCTTTTCTTTATTATAACATGTTTCATACAGTTTTTATTATGTGCTTATATTCTCTCTTTCCAGATAAGGTGTCAGGCGGGTGGTGGCAGAAACTGTCTACACTGCTTCCCTGAATATTGACACTTACCTCTGCAACATGTTAGCTACTTTGTAAGGATTCTTTTAATGAATATCTGATACTTACATATTGAATAATATAGGCCTTAATTAAACTGACAGTATTCTCAAAGTCTCCTAGGTATTCCACTTCATTTTGTGATGATATTAAAATTCAGATACTTGTGTTGACTTAGAAATACATGAGTTTCTAAGTAGGTCACTGTATCTGGCTCCCTGTGTGTCTCTACTATAAATAAACACTCTAAATAAAGAATACAGAGTCATTCATATTGAAAATGCAAAGTAAAGCAAAACCAAGAAATAGATTACCTTAGGCAAGGGTTTGGCATGTTTGCAGTGGAGGCCTCCAACAAATTCAAAATGTGGTAGGAGTGGGCAAGGAAATTCAAAATCCAGTAGGTTTGAATGAACTATATTTGAGCCTTCCCCATTAACCCAGTTCCTAAAGGAAAAAACACATGCAAAACAAAAACAAATGTTAGACCAAATGAGAATATTGACATGTGACTATAGTAAGTGATTTTCTGAAAGGATTTTGGAATGATGTAGCTAAAGATACTTGAAAGTATTCTTTGGAAAAGCAGTTGTGTATGTATGTATGTATGTGTGTGTGTGTATCTATATAAATCTACCTATAGATTTATATATACAAAATGTGAATGAGAGAAATGTGAGAGGAACTTCAGATGTCTAATGTCCTATCAATACATTCACTTTTTTTTAAAATATTAATCTTTTATTTTATTTTATTTTTTATAAACATATATTTTTTTCCCCAGGGGTACAGGTCTGTGAATCGCCAGGTTTACACACTTCACAGCACTCACCATAGCACATCCCCTCCCCAATGTCCATAATAATCCCACCCCCCCTCTCCCAAACCCCCTCCCATCAGCAACCCTCTGTTTTGTGAGATTAAGAGTCACTTATGGTTTATCTCCCTCCCAATCCCATCTTGCTTCATTTACTCTTCTCCTACCCCCTTAACCCCCATGTTGCATCTCCTCTCCCTCATATCAGGAAGATCATATGATAGTTGTCTTTCTCTGATTGACTTATTTCGCTAAGCATGATACCCTCTAGTTCCATCCACGTCGTCGCAAGCAGCAAGATTTCATTTCTTTTGATGGCTGCATAGTATTCCATTGTGTATATATACCACATCTTCTTTATCCATTCATCTGTTGATGGACATCTAGGTTCTTTCCATAGTTTGGCTATTGTAGACATTGCTGCTATAAACATTCGGGTGCACGTGCCCCTTCGGATCACTACGTTTGTATCTTTAGGGTAAATACCCAGCAGTGCAATTGCTGGGTCATAGGGTAGTTCTATTTTCAACATTTTGAGGAACCTCCATGCTGTTTTCCAGAGTGGTTGCACCAGCTTGCATTCCCACCAACAGTGTAGGAGGGTTCCCCTTTCTCCGCATCCTCGCCAGCATCTGTCATTTCCTGACTTGTTAATTTTAGCCATTCTGACTGGTGTGAGGTGATATCTCATTGTGGTTTTGATTTGTATTTCCCTGATGCCGAGTGATATGGAGCACTTTTTCATGTGTCTGTTGGCCCTCTGGATGTCTTCTTTGCAGAAATGTCGGCTCATGTCTTCTGCCCATTTCTTGATTGGATTATTGGTTCTTTGGGTGTTGAGTTTGCTAAGTTCTTTATAGATTCTGGACACTAGCCCTTTATCTGATATGTCGTTTGCAAATATCTTCTCCCATTCTGTCAGTTGTCTTTTGGTTTTGTTAACTGTTTCCTTTGCTGTGCAAAAGCTTTTGATCTTGATAAAATCCCAATAGTTCATTTTTGCCCTTGCTTCCCTTGCCTTTGGCGATGTTCCTAGGAAGATGTTGCTGCGGCTGAGGTCGAAGAGGTTGCTGCCTGTGTTCTCCTCAAGGATTTTGATGGATTCCTTTCTCACATTGAGGTCCTTCATCCATTTTGAGTCTATTTTCGTGTGTGGTGTAAGGAAATGATCCAATTTCATTTTTCTGCATGTGGCTATCCAATTTTCCCAACACCATTTATTAAAGAGGCTGTCTTTTTTCCATTGGACATTCTTTCCTGCTTTGTCAAAGATTAGTTGACCATAGAGTTGAGGGTCTATTTCTGGGCTCTCTATTCTGTTCCATTGATCTATGTGTTTGTTTTTGTGCCAGTACCATGCTGTCTTGATGATGACAGCTTTGTAGTAGAGCTTGAAGTCTGGAATTGTGATGCCACCAACTTTGGCTTTCTTTTCCAATATTCCTTTGGCTATTCATGGTCTTTTCTGGTTCCATATAAATTTTAGGATTATTTGTTCCATTTCTTTGAAAAAAAATGGATGGTACTTTGATAGGAATTGCATTAAATGTGTAGATTGCTTTAGGTAGCATAGACATTGTCACAATATTTATTCTTCCAATTCAGGAGCATGGAACATTTTTCCATTTCTTTGTGTCTTCCTCAGTTTCTTTCATGAGTACTTTATAGTTTTCTGTGTATAGATTCTTCGTCTCTTTGGTTAGGTTTATTCCTAGGTATCTTATAGTTTTGGGTGCAATTGTAAATGGGATTGACTCCTTAATTTCTCTTTCTTCTGTCTTGTTGTTGGTGTAGAGAAATGCAACTGATTTCTGTGCATTGATTTTATATCCTGACACTTTACTGAATTCCTGTACCAGTTCTAGCAGTTTTTGAGTGGCGTCTTTTGGGTTTTCCACATATAGTATCATATCATCTGCGAAGAGTGATAGTTTGACGACTTCTTTGCCGATTTGGATGCCTTTAATTTCTTTTTGTTGTCTGATTGCTGATGCTAGGACTTCTAGTACTATGTTGAACAGCAGTGGTGATAATGGACATCCCTGCTGTGTTCCTGACCTTAGCGGAAAAGCTTTCAGTTTTTCTCCATTGAGAATGATATTTGCAGTGGGTTTTTCATAGATGGCTTTGATAATATTGAGGTATGTGCCCTCTATCCCTACACTTTGAAGAGTTTTGATCAGGAAGGGATGCTGTACTTTGTCAAATGCTTTTTCAGCATCTATGGAGAGGATCATATGGTTCTTGTTCTTTCTTTTATTAATGTGTTATATCACATTGATTGATTTGCAGATGTTGAACCAACCTTGAAGCCCTGGAATAAATCCCACTTGGTCGTGATGAATAATCCTTTTAATGTACTGTTGAATCCTATTGGCTAGTATTTTGGTGAGAATTTTTGCATCTGTGTTCATCAAGGATATTGGTCTGTAGTTCTCTTTTTTGATGGGATCCTTGTCTGGTTTGGGGATCAAGGTGATGCTGGCCTCATAAAATGAGTTTGGAAGTTTTCCTTCCATTTCTATTTTTTGGAACAGTTTGAGGAGAATAGGAATTATTTCTTCCTTAAATGTTTGGTAGAATTCCCCCCGGAAGCCGTCTGGCCCTGGGCTTTTGTTTGTTTGGAGATTTTTGATGACTGTTTCAATCTCCTTACTGGTTATGGGTCTGTTCAGGCTTTCTGTTTCTTCCTGGTTCAGTTGTGGTAGTTTATATGTCTCTAGGAATGCATCCATTTCTTCCAGATTGTCAAATTTGTTGGCATAGAGTTGCTCATAATATGTTCTTATGATTGTCTGTATTTCTTTGGTGTTAGTTGTGATCTCTCCTCTTTCATTCATGATTTTATTTATTTGGGTCCTTTCTCTTTTCTTTTTGAGAAGTCTGGCCAGGGGTTTATCAATCTTATTAATTCTTTCAAAGAACCAGCTCCTAGTTTCGTTGATTTGTTCTATTGTTTTTTTTGGTTTCTATTTCATTGATTTCTGCTCTGATCTTTAAGATTTCTCTTCTCCTGCTGGGTTTAGGGTTTCTTTCTTGTTCTTTCTCCAGCTCCTTTAGGTGTAGGGTTAGTTGTGTACCTGAGACCTTTCTTGTTTCTTGAGAAAGGCTTGTACTGCTATATATTTTCCTCTCAGGACTGCCTTTGTTGTGTCCCACAGATTTTGAACTGTCGTATTTTCATTGTCATTTGTTTCCATGAATTTTTTCAATTCTTCTTTAATTTCCTGGTTGACCCATTCATTCTTTAGAAGGATGCTATTTAGTCTCCATGTATTTGGGTTCCTTCCAAATTTCCTGTTGTGATTGAGTTCTAGCTTCAGAGCATTGTGGTCTGAAAATATGCAGGGAATGATGCCAATCTTTTGATACCGGTTGAGACCTGATTTAGGACCGAGGATGTGATCTATTCTGGGGAATGTTCCATGTGCACTAGAGAAGAATGTGTATTCTGTTGCTTTGGGATGAAATGTTCTGAATATATCTGTGATATCCATCTGGTCCAGTGTGTCATTTAAGGCCTTTATTTCCTTGTTGATCTTTTGCTTGGATGATCTGTCCATTTCAGTGAGGGGAGTGTTAAAGTCCCCTACGATTATTGTATTATTGTTGATGTGTTTCTTTGATTTTGTTATTAATTGGTTTATATAGTTGGTTGCTCCTACGTTAGGGGCATAGATATTTAAAATTGCTAGATCTTCTTGTTGGACAGATCCTTTGAGTATGATATAGTGTCCTTCCTCATCTCTTATTATAGTCTTTGGCTTAAAATCTAATTGATCTGATACAAGGATTGCCACTCCTGCTTTCTTCTGATGTCATTAGCATGGTAAATTCTTTTCCACCCCCTCACTTTAAATCTGAAGGTGTCTTTGGGTTTAAAATGAGTTTCTTGTAGTCAACATATAGATGGGTTTTGTTTTTTTATCCATTCTGATACCCTGTGTCTTTTGATTGGGGCATTTAGCCCATTAACATTCAGGGTAACTATTGAGAGATATGACTTTAGTGCCATTGTATTGCCTGTAAGGTGACTGTTATTATATATTGTTTCTGTTCCTTTCTGATCTACTACTTTTAGGCTCTCTCTTTGCTTAGAGGACCCCTTTCAATATTTCCTGTAGAGCTGGCTTGGTGTTTGCAAATTCTTTCAGTTTTTCTTTGTCCTGGAAGCTTTTAATCTCTTCTTCTATTTTCAATGATAGCCTAGCTGGATATAGTATTCTTGGCTGCATGTTTTTCTCGTTTAGTACTCTGAATATATCATGCCAGCTCTTTCTGGCCTGCCAGGTCTCTGTGGATAAGTCTGCTGCCAATCTAATGTTTTTACCAATGTATGTTACAGACTTCTTTTCCCGGGCTGCTTTCAGGATTTTCTCTTTGTCACTAAGACTTGTAAATTTTACTATTAGGTGACGGGGTGTGGACCTATTCTTATTGATTTTGAGGGGGGTTCTCTGAACCTCCTGGATTTTGATGCTTGTTCCCTTTGCCATATTGGGGAAATTCTCTCCAATAATTCTCTCCAATATACCTTCTGCTCCCCTCTCTCTTTCTTCTTCTTCTGGAATCCCAATTATTCTAATGTTGTTTCGTCTTATGGTGTCACTTATCTCTCGAATTCTGCCCTCGTGGTCCAGTAGATGTTTGTCCCTCTTTTGCTCAGCTTCTTTATTCTCTGTCATTTGGTCTTCTATGTTGCTAATTCTTTCTTCTGCCTCATTTATCCTAGCAGTGAGAGCCTCCATTTTTGATTGCACCTCATTAATAGCTTTTTTGATTTCAACTTGATTAGATATTAGTTCTTTTATTTCTCCAGAAAGGGCTTTTATATCTCCCGAGAGGGTTTCTCTAATATCTTCCATGCCTTTTTTGAGCCCAGCTAGAACCTTGAGAATCGTCATTCTGAACTCTAGATCTGACATATTACCAATGTCTGTATTGATTAGGTCCCTAGCCTTTGGTACTGCCTCTTGTTCTTTTTTTTGTGGTGAATTTTTCCGCCTTGTCATTTTGTCCAGATAAGAGTATATGAAGGAGCAAGTAAAATACTAAAAGGGTGGCAACAAACCCAGGAAAATATGCTTTAGCCAAATCAGAAGAGATCCCAAATCGTGAGGGGGGAGGGAATGGGGATATAAAGAGGTTCAGAAAGAAAAAAAAGAAAAAGAAAAAAGAAACAAATAAAAAAAGAAAACCAATAATGAAAAAATATAAAAAGGAAAAAAATATATATATATTAGATAAACTAGTTAAAAAACGTTAAAAAATAAAAGGGTAAAAGTTAAAAAAATTTAGCAAAAGACGAGAAAAAAAAATTGAAAAAGAAAAAAAAATTAAATTAACTGCAAGGCTAAAGAATCATGGGGAGAAAGCCATGAGTTCCGTGCTTTGCTTTCTCCTCCTCTGGAATTCCGCTGCTCTCCTTGGTATTGAAACTGCACTCCTTGGTAGGTGAACTTGGTCCCGGCTGGGTTTCTTGTTGATCTTCTGGGGGAGGGGCCTGTTGTCGTGATTCTCAAGTGTCTTTGCCCCAGGCGGAGTTGCACCGCCCTTACCCGGGGCCGGGCTGAGTAATTCGCTCGGGTTCTCTTCGGGAGCTTTTGTTCCCTGAGCGCTTTCCGTAGAGTCCGGAGGACGGGAATGAAGATGGCGGCCTCCCAGTCTCCGGCCCGGAGGAGCCGAGAGTCCGGGGCCCCACTCCTCAGTGCGCCCTCAGAGAACAGCGCCCAATTACTCCCGTCTGCCTGGCCTCCGGCTGTGCTCCAAGCTCACCGAGCCTACGACGGGTTCAAGGTAACCCCGAGCTGAGAGTCACTCCTCGGCTCTGTCTCTGTAGCCGGCTTCCCCGTTCTAATACCTGTAAGCTTTGCGACACTCAGACACCCCGATCCTTCTGTGACCCTGCGGGACTGAGGCCACGCTGACCCCGTGTGGGCTTCACCCTGGTTAAGCCTCTGGAGCGATGTCCCTCAGCGGAACAGACTTTTAAAAGTCCTGATTTTGTGCTCCGTGGCTCCGCCGCTTGCCGGGAGCCGGCCCCTCCCCCTGCGGTCTATCTTCCTGTCGCTTTGGATTCACTTCTCCGCCAGTCCTACCTTTCAGCAAGTGGTTGATTTTCTGTTTCTAGAATTGCTGTTCTTCTTCTCTTCGATCTCCCGTTGGATTTTTAGGTGTTTGCAATCTCTAGATAAGCTATCTAGCTGATCTCTCGCTACCTGAAGTAGTCTCAGCTGCTACTTCTCCGCCATCTTGACTCCTCCATTCAATACATTCACATTTTTAAAAAGATTTTATTTCAAACAGAGAACAAGAGAGAGCATGAGGGGTTGGGGAAGGGCAGAAGGAAAGGGAGAAGGGCACCCCCCGCTGATCAGGGAGTCTGACATGGTGCTCCATCCCAGGACTGTGGGATCATGACCGAGCTGAAGGTAGACATTTAACTGACTGAGCCACCCAGGTGCCCCAATACATTCACCCATTATTAAGAATTATTGAACAAAACCATATAGATTTAAACATGCAGTTGTTTTTTTTCTCTAAAGCTATAAAAATAAAAGTTGCAAATATATTTAAACTATACAATTAACCCTACCATACTCATGAAAACACCTTTTCCTAGAGTACTCCATCTACTTGCTACAATTTAGCAACCTAATTCCTTGATCCTAGATTTTCCAAGTAAAGTGTGAGGTTTTAGAGTATGGCTCATTTCTTTGTAGTTATGATTGCATTTGATTGGTTCATGGTAGGACTTTAACAATCATTAATGAAATTAAAATATTTGCAACTAGCTGAACATTTCTCATAGATTATAGAAATAGAGATTTTTTGCTCACGTTTAGGTTATTTTTTATTAACATAATAATGTATTATTTGCCCCAGGGGTACAGAACTGTCAATCATCAGGCTTATACAATTCACAGCACTCACCATAGCACATACCCTGCCCAATGTCCATAACCCAACCACCCTATTCCTCCCCCCCCAACCCCCAGCAACCCTCTAGATTATTTTTTTTTAAAGGAGAGACAGTGATAAAAAGATATAGATGAATCTTGCATGTCCACCCATGAAAAAGATTTTAGGCTTTTAAAACACTATTTATAAGCACTTACTGAAGGAATGTGGAATCATTAGAAACCTCAAGTTGTAGGTTCCCAAGTCTGAGATAGAGCCACCATAGTTCTCAACCGTGAAGGAATCCTTCTCGTAAAATGGTGAAATAGTTTGATTTTAAATAAGGAAACTGAGCTACATAAGTAGAAGCAATTTTCTAAATGCTACAATACTCATGGTAGAAATATGGATGTAAGTCCTCAATCTACATGTCTTCATTCATCAAGACATTTTATGAAGTTTCTAAGTGACTTTTTTTTTTAATTAAAAAAGGAACTACTTAGGATGGATATATAACTCCTTAAGGATATCCTAAATGCTTCTATTTATAAATTACGACTTCCTAGAGTGTCCAGTACTAATAATGGGCCATAGGATTCCAACTGACTCTATAATATAAGCCTTTCCATAATACTTTTGAGATTCACAGAACATTTTATATTTTCATTTTATCATTTCATTTATAAAAGACAAATTCTTCTGACTTATACAAACTTACCTTCCAAGACACTAGGAAAATTAAAACTTTATGCTAGCAACTAAAAACATGACTTACCTAGTACTTCACTGTAAAACTGATCCCACTTCTTATTAGATATTTGGAAACAGAAGTCAAAATAAAGCCTATGTATCATATTTTGTACCCTCCCCATGAATGTCTATTTAATCACTTAATTCTGACATAACAACAGGTGCCTAGGATGGAGGGAAAGGAAGTCCTCCACTGTGCCTTTCAGTTACATAGCCAGGAGAGAAGCGAAGGCTGTGCACTAAAAATATTTTAAGTAGTTCAGCCAGCAGCTTACCACAGGGTCCAACGGCATCTGCAAGAACGAAATCAAACCTTGATTCTGGTAGTTTTGTCATAAGTTTCTTGTTCAAAGAGACATCTTTACAGAGCATCTCAAAAATATCAGACTATTCTAAAAATAGTTTTCTCATTATTAGAAAATATGTCCAATATGTATCTTTTGTCACTGATGTCCATTTCCTGACCCACTGTGTGAAAAAAAAAAGTCTCCAAATAATCTTTAGTTAAGGATGTAGGAAATGTCTCAAATTTAATACCAGATGGATTTTTGAAATTGTGAAACAGGGAAAATGAAGATTTCAGAACAGTGACCTCATGACCCCTCATGAGAAGTTCATCCAGAATTGCCCTTAAATTGATCCAATGACTGTATTCCATTGGCCACACCAGGACCCTTCCACAACTCCGAGAGCTAAAGTAGCAATTCAGCTGTAGCAGCAGCAGAAGTGAGATCCATTTCATAGACATACTTGTCCTATGCAATATGTCCTTAAACTTCTGTTCCCTTCTGCCATTGCTCATGCTTATATCCAAGGAGAAATCAATCAAGACGTTAAAATATAACTCCCATACCTCAAAGTAAATGCATTATGTGAACAGTCAAGGGGCAGAGAAAGCAAGTGAAGGGACAAGGTATAGAATTTGTGTTTACAGAGTGTGTTTAATACTGTTTTATGATTATCAGTGCTATTGCCCAGCTAGGAATTGATGATCTTGCAAGTGCAAATCAACTATATTATGTAAGAGATAAGGTTAGTGCAAAAACAGCAGCAAGAGAGGTTCTCTGCAGTCTCCTTGTCACAGAATTACGGATAGGGTGACATCAGCAAGATGGAGGGTTAGGAGGTTCCAACACCTGCATTCCCCACCAAAACAAAAACATTAAACAACTGCAAACTAATGAAAATTACTTTGAGAAAGCTCTGGGCATAATGTAGACAGCAGAAAGCTTGCAGGGCTAAAAAAGGGAGCATGGCCAGGGGTGCCTGGGTGGCTTAGGTAAGAGTCTGCCTTCAGCTCAGGTCATAATCTTGGGGTCTTGGAATGGATTGAGCCCTGAGTTGGGCTCCTTGTTCAGCTCAGGTCGTAATCTTGGGGTCTTGGAATAGATCAAGCCCTGAGTTGGGCTCCCTGCTCATCAAGAAGTCTGCTTCACCACTCTCCCACTCTCCCTTTGCCTCCATCCTCCTTGCTCACATGCGCTGTATCTCTCAAATAAATAAAATATTTGAAAAACAAAGCAAAAACAAAAAAATGGAGTATGGCCATGTAGAGAAGTGTAGGAAGCATTTTACCTACCACATCCTCCAGTCCAGAGTGGCACAGCACCAGGAGGGCATCCCTCACAGGGTGGGGGAAGGGACTGTAGAGAATCCCAGCAAGCCTCACAATTATCAATTGTTTGCAGGCCTTGCTACTGAGAACTTCCACAGTCTTCACCGAAACTGATTCCAGCTGATGAAGCTGTCAGGCCTAGAGATAGCATGATGATGAGACCTGGTCCGTGGGGCCCCATTATTGCCATGCCCCACTGTCTCAGATTGGGATGCCACAGTACTTTGCCATCTATGGGACCAGAGCTGCTACTGCTCTGTGCCCTCTCCCAAGTCCCAAATTGATGCTTTGATTTGCCATACCTGGAGTCATGCTCTGCCTTGCACCCTACACTGTATTCTAGGTTGTGGCTTTGACCAACAAGTACCTAGGCTGAGCTGCTGCTGCTCTACACTCTGTTCCTGGGTCCTAAGTCATGGTTTTAACCTTTCAATGCTGGGGCCATGGTGCTGCTACTCTGAGCTTCACCCCTGGTCCTATCTCAGATCTTTGATCTGCCACAACCAGAGTCATGCTGCTGATTCTCTGCACCTCACCCCCTGGATCCTGACATGTGGCTTTAATGGGCTGTCAATGGGTATGTGCTGATGCTGCTCTAGGACTCTTTCTGCAACCAGAGTTGGAACTTTGATCTACTACCCTCAAGCTGTGTTGCTATAGTATCCTGTCCCCCTGGGCCCAAATCACTGCTCAACCCTGTCATCTAAGGGCTTGTGCCATGACCATACCTCTGTCCTGCTCCTTGGGTCCAAGTCATGGAGGCAAACCCCAGACAGACTCCAGTTCACTAGGAGATCGGAACATGCTTGTACCTCAGATTAACACCATGATGACAGCAAATGCACCTGCACACCACAGCCAAAGCAATGTAGTATTTCTGCATGAGTCTGATCCCAGGACCTCAGCCCTCCTGCCATTCTGAGTGCCAGTGCAGCAGACCTGGTGCCAAGAGGGATTTCTTCGGTTAGAACTATTTGCCATGTGCCCAAAAGGAGATCAGTAGGATCAAAGCAGACTTCACCTTTAGTGACCCCACCTGCAGGATCTCTGTAGCCTTAGCCAGCTACGGAAGACCCCTGCAGTCTCTGCAGATTTGGCCTATGCTGATGGAGCTGCACAGAAACTATACCACTATGTACTCCCAGGAACAAAGATACTACACTCTACATATCCAGTGGCCTTGTGGCAACCTTCCAGTGAAAGTCTTTCCCCCCAAAAGTCCAAAAATGCCAAGAAAGTGACTGCAACGTCTAATGCACAGATATCAACGTAAGCCATCAGAAACATGAAAAAGGAAGGACACATGATGCCACCAAAGGAACACAATTTTTTAGTCACCAACCCCCAAGAAATGGAGATCTGAGATTTAGCAAAAAATGTACAAAATTATTTTAAGGAAGGTCAGTGAGATTTAAGAGAACATAGAGAAACAATTCAATGAAATCAGGAAAACAATGCATGAACAGAATGAGAAGTTGAGCAATGAAATAGAAATCATAAAAGGAGCTGAACAGAAATTCTGAAACTGAAGGATACAATGAATAAAATGAAAAGCAACAGAGAACTTCAACATTAGGCTCAATCAAGGGGAAGGAAAAATCTATGAACTTGAAGACAGATGTCTTGATATTATCTGATCAGAGGACAAAAAGGGAAATAAGAATGAAAAGTAATGAAGGATGCTTATGTGAATTTTGGGGTACCACCAAGGAAGCAATATTCACATTATGTGAATCCCATAAGAGAGAGAGAGAAATAGAAGACTTAAAGAAATAATTGCTGAAATTTTCTGAAATCTGGGGAAATATATGGCCATTCAAGTACATGAAGTTCAAATATCAAATAGATTTAACACGAAGAGATCTTCATTGAGAAAGAGTGCAATAAAGCTCTCAAATAATTAAAGACAAAAATCATTTTGTAAAGCAGCAAGAGAAAAAGGACTCCTCACATACAAGGGAACCCCAGTAAGACCATCAGCTGACCAGAAGAGAGGGAATGATAGAGTCAAAGTGTTGAAAGAAAAAAAATTCCCTCCAGGAATACTTAGAGACATCTGGGTGTTCTCAGTTGGTTAAACATCACCTTTTGGCTCAGGTCGTGATCTCAGGGTCTGTCTTGCTGCTAACCCTCCCTCACCCTCTGCCCCTCCCCTCCACTTGTGCTCTGTTTGTCGCTCTAATAAATCAATCTTAAAAAAATAAAAACAAACAAGAGTGCATCAAACTAAGTATCTCCTACACAGCAAAGGAAACAATAAAAAAATTGAAAAAGCATTCTACAGAATGGAAGAAAATATTTGCAAATCTTATATTGGCTAAGGGATTAATGTCCAAAATGTATAAAGAACTCACACAACTCAATAGCAAAAGAAGCAAATCATCTAATTAAAAATGGGCAAAGGAACTTCTTCCAAAGAAGACATATGAATTGCAAATAAGTACATGAAAATGTGGTCAACATCATTAACCATTAGGGAAATGCAAATCAAAACCACAATAAGCTATCACCTCACACTTGTTAATATAGCTATTATCAAAAAGATGAAATTCAAGAAGTCAGGATGTGGAGAAAAGGGATTTCATATCATTTTGGTGGAAATGTAAATTGTTACATCCATTGTGGAAAACTGTCACAGTTCCTCAAAAAATTAAATGTTGAGATGCCATATGATCCAACAATCCCACTTGGGGCTATGTATCCAAATGAAATGAAATCACCATTTCAAAGAGGTTTCTGAACTTCCATGTTTATTACAGCATTATTCATGATAGCCAAAATATGGAAACAACCTAAATGCCTTTGACGAATGGAAAATTCTTCTTTTGCCATTTGCCACAAGTCACAACATGGATCTATTTGGAGGGCATTTAGTTAAAGAAAAAAACCAGGGAAAGATAGTGTTTGGTACCATTTAGGTGTGGAATCTTAAAAAAAAAAAACCACACACACACAAAAACAGATTTTACAGGAAACCTAGAATAGTACTTGTCAAGGACTGAGGGGAAGAGCGAATGGAGAAATGTAGGTCAAAGGTGAACTTGTAGT
This sequence comes from Lontra canadensis, assembly GCF_010015895.1. Taxonomy (NCBI): domain Eukaryota; kingdom Metazoa; phylum Chordata; class Mammalia; order Carnivora; family Mustelidae; genus Lontra; species Lontra canadensis. The sequence continues at coordinate 12,187,305 of NW_022630995.1, read as the reverse complement.
TACAGGAAGAATAAATTGAGAATATAATAGACAGTGTGGTGACTATAGTTAACACTACAGTATTGTATAGTTGAAAGTTGCTTAGAGTAGATCTTAAGCATTTTCACGCACAAAAAACTATGTGATGTGATGGATGTGTTAATTATATTGATCTTGGTAATTATTCCACAATATTTATATCAACTCATCATGCTGTATGCTTCATATATATGCAATTGTATTTGCCAATTATTTCTGAATAAATTTGGGAAAGGAGAATTAGAAATAATTATACAACTGAATCATGACTTCTTGGATATCAGTATTCAGAGATTTTTGTTTTGTTTTTTAAAAAACTTGGACTTTGCTGACATGCAATTTACATATCCTACAGTTGGCTAATTTAAAATGTACAATTCAGTGGTTCATAGTATATTTGCAGAATTGTGCAACCATGAAAACATTATCATTTTCATCATCCTGCAGAAAAACCTGTAACCTTTAGCCATTTCCACTCAACTTCCGCATTTCTCCAGCCATAGGCAACAATGAATCTACGTTCTATCTCTACAGATTTGCCTATTCTAGGTACTTCATGTAAAAAAAATCAGAATATGTGGTGTTTGTGACCTTCTTTAAATTAGCAAAATGTTTTAAAGGTTTATCTCTGTTGTACCATGAATCGGGACTTCATTCCCTTTTATTACCAAATAATATTACATCGCATAGATATACCACATTTTGTTATTTGTTAGTCAAGACACATTTGTGTTTCCTTTTTCTAATTTTTTGGCCATTAATAATGTTTATTAACATTAATGTACTAGTTTTGTGTGGACATCTTTTCTTTTTTCATGGGTATATACTGAGAAGTGGAATTGTTGGTTCCTATGGTAACTCTGTGTGTTATCTTTGAGGAATTTGCAAACTGTTTTCCAAAGTGGTTGTACCATTTTTAATTCCTAAAAGCAATATATGAGGATTTTAATTTCCCAAGTTCTTGCCAACACTATTTATTATTTGTCTTTTTGTTTACAGCTATGCTATTGGGCATGAGGTTATATCCTCCTGTGGTTTTGACTTATATTTCTCTGATGCCTAATGATGCTGAGCATTTCTTTTTCATGTGCTTATTAGCTATTTTTATATCTTGTATGTAGAAATTTCTTTTAGATACTTTGCTTATTTTTTTAAAAAGATTTTTTTGTTTATTTGACAGAGAGACAGCTATAGTCAGAACACAAGCAGAGGGAGGGGAGAAGGAGAAGCAGGCTTCCCACCAAGCAGGGAGTGGGATGCGGTGCTGGATCAATCCCAAGGCCCTGGACTCATGACCTGAGCTGAAGGCAGACTCTTAACGATTGAGCCACCCAGGTGCCCACTTTGCTCATTTTTTATTGGATTTTTTTGTCTTCTTCTTACTGAGTTGTAGGTGTTCTTTATATGTTTTTAGTACAAGCTCATTATCAGACATGATTTGCAAATATATTCTCCAATTCTGTGGGATTTTATTTTTGTTGTTGTTGTTTTGGTTTTTTAAAGATTTTTTTTAAAGATATATATATAAATTATATATATATATATTATATATATATTATATATATATATATAAAATATAATATATATATATTAAAGATTTTATTTATATTTTTGACAGAGAGAGATCTCAAGTAGGCAGAGAGGCAGGCAGAGAGAGAGGAAGGGAAGCAGGCTCCCCGATGAGCAGAGAGCCCAATGAAGGGCTGCATCCTAGGACCCTGGGATCATGACCTGAGCCAAAGGCAGAGGCTTTAACCCACTGAGCCACCCAGGCACCCCTGTTTTTAACTTTCTTGATGGTATCCATTGAAGCACAAAGTTTTAATGTTGATGAAGTCCAACTAATGTAAATTTAATTTTGGTTGCTTGTGCTTTTAGTGTTATACCTAAGAAACCATTGCTAAATCCAGGGTTACAATATTGCCCCCATGTTTTCTGTTAGGAGCTTTTAAAATTATTATTCCAAGTCTTGCATTAGATTTTTGATCTGTTTTGAGTTAATCTCTGTATATGATGTGAGGTAGGGGGGATCCAATTTCATTCTTTTACATGTGGATAATTATTATTCCCTGAAGAATTTATTCTGGATTGTAAAATCAATTCCGTTGATCTATGTGTCTGTCTCTTTGCCTGTAATACACTCTCTGGAGTACTGTAGATTGGTAGCTGGCTTTGAAATCAGGAAGAGATGTAGATCTTCTTTAATTTCTTTTCACAATATTTTAGAGTTTTCAACAGTGTGACTTTTGAATTTCTTTTATTAAATTTATTTGTATTTTATTCTTCCTGATGGTATTATATATGGAATTGTTTTCTTAATTCCATTTTGGAGTGGTCATTGCAAATATATAGAAATGCAGTTGATTTGCATCCTGAAAACTTGCTTAGTTCATGTTTTGATCTAATATTATTTTAGTGGTACTCTTTAGATTTTCTCTACGTATGATCATGTCATCTGACAATAAAGATAGATTTATTTCTTCCTTTCAAATTAGAATTTATTTTATTTCACATTCTTGTCTAGTGTTTTAGCTAGTACCTATGTAACACATTGCACAGAAGTGAAAAGGGTGCCTTTTCTTGTCTTTTTCCTTATCTGTGAAAGAAAGCGTTTAAGTCTTTCACCATTAAGTATGATGTTGGCATGGGTTTTCTGTAGGTGCTTTTTTTCATTTGGAGGAAGTTCAGTTCTATTCCTAGTTTCCTGAGTATTCTTATCATGAAGGTTGTTGGAGCTCATGAAATAACAATGAATTTGTCCGCGTTTGTTAAGATGATCATGCAGTTTTGTCTTTTATTCTGTTAGTATGTGGTATTATATTAATTGATTTTTCAGATGTTAAAGCCACTTTGTTTTCCTGGGATTAATTACAATTTTTTTGTGTGTATAATTCTTTTTATATGGCTAAGGGTGTGGTTTGTTAACATTTTGTTGAGTATTTTTACATATATTCATAAGGGATATTGATCTATAGCTTTCTTGTGATGTCATTATTTGGTTTTAGTATCATGTTTTACTTAGTGTCATGTGTTTTCTCTTCTTGTACTTTTTTGGGGATTTTTAGAAAGAAACAATATTAATTTTTCTTTAAATTCTTGGTAAAATTATTCAGTGAATCCCCCTGGACCTGGGCTTTCCTTTGTGGTAGTTTTTTTGATAACTAATTCAATCCCTATTTTTGTTGTTATGGGTCTAAAACAGTTCATGTTTTTCTAATGATTTGTCCTTTTCACCTAGTTATCTCATTTGTTGGCATACAATTTATATTAGTATTCTCTTATGATCCTTTTTTATTTGCCTAAGGTTAGTAGTAATGTCTTCAATCTCATTTCTTATTTTAGAAATGTGAGTTTCTTTTTTTGGGGTGTCTACCTAGATAAAGGTTTATTAATTTTGTTGGTATTTGGAAGAACCAAATTTTGGTATTGTTATTTTGCTTTATTGTTATTCTCTATTTTTTGTTATTCCAATTCCATCGTGTTTTTTTTTTTTTTCTTCTACAAGTTTTGGATTTTGTTTCCTTTTTTTTGTTGTTGTTTTCTAGTGTCTGTGGTCACTAGTGTCTGTTTTCTAGTGTCTGTGTTTTCTAGTGTTTTCTAGTGTCTGTGTTTTAAAAGTTCATTTTTCAGTTTTACTGAACTATATTGGCATATAACATTATAAGGTATACAACTTAATAATTCAGTACATGTACACATAGTGAATTGATTCCTATAATTTCAGTTAATATCCATCACCTCATATAGGTATAACTTTTTTTCTTGTGATGAAACTTTTAAGATCTACTCTCTTAACTACTTTCAAATATACACGACAGTGTCATTAACTATAGTCAATATGCTGTGTATTATCTCCCCAGTTCTTATTTATGTTGTAACTAAAAGTTTGTACTTTTGACCACCTTCACCCATTTCCCCCAAACTCAAGTTTTAGCAACCACCAGTCTGTTCCCCATTGCTACGAGTTCAATTATTTTTGATTTCACATGTAAATGAGATCATACAGTATTTGTCTTCTCTGATTTATTTTACTTAGCATCATGCCCTCAAAGTCCATTCATGTTGTCACAAATGGCAGGATTTCCTTCTTTTTTATGACTAAGAGTCCTAGTTGTATGTATAGATACATACTGTATTCTCTTTATCCATTCATCATTGATGGATGCTTAGAATGTTCCTGTGTTATGGGTATTGTAGATAATGCCAAAATAAACATGGAAGTGAAGATACCTTTTGGAGATAGTGATTTCATTTCCTTGGGTGGCTGAGTCATATGATAGTTATATTTTTAATATTTTAAGGAACCTCCATAGTATTTTCCATGGTGGCTGCACCAACACACATTCCCACCAAAAAGGTACAAGGGTTTCTTTTTCTTTACATCCTTGCCAACACTCACACATATATGGTCTCCTGTCTTCCTGATAACAGCCATTCTAACAGGTATGAGGTGATAGTCCATTATTTTGTTTTGCATTTCCCTGATGATTTGTGATGTCAAGAATCTTTTCATGTACCTGTTGACCATTTGCATGTCTTCCTTGTAAAAATGTCTATTCAGTTCCTCTACCCATTATTTTAATTGGATTGTTTGTTATTTTGGTATGAAGTTACATGAGTTATTTATATATTTTTGGATATTAACCCCTTATCAGAAATATAATTTGTAAATATTTTCTCCCATTCTATAAATTACCTTTTCTTTTTCTTGATGGTTTCCTTTGCTGTACAGAAGCCTTTTATTTTGGTGTTGTCCCACTGGTTTATTTTGCTTTTGTTGCCTTTGTTTCATGTGTTATATCCCCAAAATTATTGCCATGACCGATGTCAAGGAGCTTATCTCCTATGTTTTCCTCCTTGAAGTTTTATAGTTTCAGGTTTCACATTTAAGTTTTCAACCCATTTTGGGTTAATTTTTGTGTATAGTGTGAGAGAGGGGTCTAATGTTCTTGTTTTGTACGAGGCTGTCCAGTTTCCTAACAACAGATACTGAAGAGATTGTTCTTTGCCTATTGCATATTCTTGCTTCCATTGTCTTAAGTTATTTGACCAAAAATGTGTGAATTTATTTTGAGGCTTTCTCTCCTGTTCCATTGATCTATGTGTCTGTTTTTATGCCAGTATTATACTTTTTTGATTCCTATAGATTTCTAATATGATTTCAAATCAGGAAGTGTGATGCCTCTGGCTTTGTACTTGTTTTTCAAGATTGCTTTCATTGTTTTGGATCTTTTGTGGTTTCATACAAATTTTAGGATACTTTGTTCTATTTCTGTGAAAAATACTATTGGAATTTTGATAGGGATTGCATTGAATCTATAGATTGCTTTGGGTAGTGTAGATATTTTAAAAATATTAATTTTTCCAAGATGAGCATGAAATATCTTTCCATTTATTTGAGACTTCTTCAATTTCTTTCATCAGTCTCTTTAGTTTTCAAAGTATAAATTTTTCACCTCCCTAGTTATATGCATTTAAGTATTTTATTCTTTTTTTTTAAAAAAGATTTTATTTGTATGAGAAAGAGAGAGAGAGAGAAAGCACATTCAGGGGAGGGATACAAGCAGACTTCACACTGAGTGAGGAGGCTGATGAGGGGCTTGATTTCATGACCCTGCAATCACGTCCTGAGCTGAAATCAAGAGTCAGATGTTTAACTGACTGAGCCACCCAGGTGCCCCAGTATTTTATTTTTCTTGATGCAATTATAGGCAGGGTTGCTTTCTTAATTCACCCACCTTTTTTTTTTTTTTTTTTGAATATACAGCATGCACATAAGCTGTCTATTAATTTTCTTAACTGTGCATCCTGGCATTGGGATTGATGACTCTGATGGCCAGCTGGGCTGCTCTTTCCACAATGACTTTGTGGTTCTTGGAGGAGACCATTGGGCACCGTTTTTGCACAGGAAGATTATTTTGCACATCAGCAGCACTTCAAGCTCCTTGAAGTGTGGACTAGGCATTTCCAGAAGCCACTGGGGAGCATGTGCTTTGTTTTCTTGTTGCTCCCATAACCAATGTTGGGCATCAAGGTCTAGCCCCTGAATCTTCTGTGGACATTATTGTCGGTGTCTCTGGGTTTCTGGCAGTTAGGCTTAATTTTGACATCTAGGTCTTACTGGTGCCAGCTGAAATTGTTGGTCCTCTTTCTAATGATCTTGGGCTTCATCAGAGGTCTGAGGATGGCCATGATATTGAGTAGGAGATGGCTGCTCCCTTCTCAGGCAGTGCTGAGGAAAAGAGCTTAATTTCTCCTTTTGATAGTTGATGTTAGTGTATAGAAATGCAACTTATTTTTGTGTATTGATTTTGTATACTATTTTACAGACTTTATTACTTCTAGTAGTTTGTTGTTGTTTGTGCAACTTTATTGAAGAAAAATCAGTTACTAGCAGAGTTGCTCACTCATCCTTCAGCAACTTGCTTTATTTATTCAGTGCTATATTAAATATCATATTGGGAGACAGATTAACTCATAGCACTAAGTCTCCTTACAATTTAAATGAGAATTACAAAATATTTGAGACCCTCTTTTGGAATACAAGGGTGTTTGACTTCCACTTTTCATTCTCTGTAGAACAAGAGATTCCTTTATTCCTTTATTGACATGCATAAAATACATTGCGTTTTCTGTTCTGCTGATGCTATCAATGCAATACCTATTTTCCAGCCACATCAGTTATAAGCATAAAATATATCGTGTAACCTCTAATCAGTAACAGTGGAAGGCTTAAAAAAGCCTGGTGCTAGAATAATGCTGTTTCCTTTGATGTGACAACCTAACATCCATCTCCCTCCCACTCAGATGATTTCTTCAGCACGTTAGAGCAGTGAAGAATGGCTTTAGTCTCATAACCAAGTTAGAGTGAAGACACTGGCCACGTAATAAACATGCTTCATTTTTTAAAAAATTCTGTATCTTGGGCAACTGTTCTCTTGTAACTACTTTCTAGTTTCTAAAAGCAGTTACTGTCCAAAGCTGGAAGAACTTAAGTCTTCTCAGATGAGCATGCAAATGGGTTGAGGGAGGCAAACAAAAAATAAAATTAAAACAGATGAGGTCTGATAGGGGAGCAGCCGGGTAAGAAAATGAAGCAAGCAAACAAACAAAAAGGAACAGTGATTCAAAGTTTATTCCAGCTATAATGCAGGTTATTCTGACTTTATGGAAGCATCACATGGCATAGTTCTGAATCCAGTCCCAAGATATTCTGTTGTACTTCTCTCTGTTCTCTGGATCCATGCAATCTCTGGTACTAGGGGTCATATGGGCTTGGGTCACACACCAATGAACAAGTGGATAAAAGAACTTTCGAAATAGTTACAGCAGGAGACCATTGTGACCTTAGAATATCAAGACAAATACTGCCATTACTATTAATATTTGGATGATAAATTCTTGTTGTAAATGCAACCTTAGGTGATTTGAAGGTGTAATCTGCAGGAAAATTAATTGTTAAAAACAATACGCTGCCTTGATATGAGCTGTCATTAGGTCCCACGATTGTTGCTCGCCAATGAAACATGCAATCTCCAACCAGACCTGCAGAATGTTGTGCTGGTGAGTCATGGGCCAAGTCTCTAAGTTCCCTACTAATCCATTTCAGTGCCATAGCCTGTGCTTTTTTTCTGGCTGCTCACTCTCTTGGTGCGTACTCAAAGGTCCAGCCAAAACTCTTGATTATTTGAGCAGCAGGGAAGAACTTTCTCCTCACCTCACACTGGCTGTAACAGACACAGGTCCTCCCTCAAGCTGTTGCCTTGGCCTCCTCCCTGTGGGGAAGCTGGTATGTCCCCATAAGGGCTCACGCTCAAGACACAGCCCTTGTAATTGGTTTTTGTGTGTTGTTTTTTTGGGGGGAGTTGGGGTCTTTACAGTTTTCTATATATAATATTATGTCACCTGCAAATAGAGACAGTCTTAATTTTTCCTTTCTGTGACATTATCTGGGTGTCCTTGAATTTAGTTCAGTTCTGACACTAGCTACCTGGAGACTGTAACCACCCCTCAGAACAATGTAACTGCTTAAAATACAACCCATCAGATATGATACTAGCCACTAAGCATGCTTAGATATAGACTTAAGAAAAACATGTGCTGGCAACAGGCCACTAGGGGATAGGACAATATACGTCTTTGAAGCCGAGCAGCTGGGGATGCCTAGCTCACTCAGGGCAGAATGCTGTCTGCTTCTTTTTTCTGTTATCCCCCCTTCCCAGAGGGAACCTGTAGTTAGACAATCCTTTGTTCGGGCTTAGTCTCTATAGGTCGTGTACTATGTGACCAGACATATTTAGCCTTCTTACTTATCTACAAGACTCGTGGTCAATGTGTAACCTACTCTGGCTTCTTTGTTAGTTGTTATCTACTTTCTAATAAATACGAGACTGAGGAGTTTCTCAGGGCAACAGTCTTTTCTACTGTCGTTCCCTGTTCCTTTTCTCTTGCAGCTGACATGTTTGTGGCTCATTCTTCTGTGCACTCTCAGGAAGTGGCAGAGACAACACCAGGTCTCACAGGTTAAGGGCTCTTGTCTCATAGGATGCCACTTCAGATGCTAATTACAGGTAGTACATCCTCTGGTTACCTATAGCTTCTGTTCAACTTGGATACAAATTGGAAGTTTTCATGACATCCTCCCCCTTGGTTTTGATTACTTGCTGGAACAGCTCACAAAATTCAGGGAAACATTAAATTACATTTATCAGTTTATTAAAGGATATGGACAGCCAAATGAAGAGATCCATAAGACAAGGTCTAGGAGGTTTTGGAATATAACAGGCTCTATATTGGTGAATATGGGATATACCACCCCCCAATTAAATGGATATGTTCTCCAATCTGAAAGCCTTCTGAACCCTGTATCTTTGAGATTTTTATGAAGGCTTTCTCACGGAAGCATGATCAATATTGGCTCCTGTTCCAGCCCCCTCTCCCTTCTAAAGAAAATATAAGTTGAAAAATCCCAAGCTCCAATTATGCTATGGTTTTCCTGGTTTACCCCCTCCTCCATCTAGGAGCCCACCTAGAATTACTTCATTAGAATAAAAGAGTGCTCTTATCACTTAGGAATTTACAAGGTCTGAGAAGCCCTGTGTCAGGGACTGGGGTCAAAGACAAAATATTAGAACAAAAGATGCTCCTAGTGCACTTTTCAGTAAGGAATTTATAAGGATTTTAGGAACTCTCTGTCAGAAACTGGGAGCTGAGACCAGTATATGTATTTCTTATTACTTCACAATACAACACTTCTGACACATCTGTGCAGCAAATCAGGGAATTTGCTTGATACGATTTCAATTCTTTAAAATTTATTTAGACATTTTCGTGACCTAACATATGATGTATTTGTTACATTTGAGCCAGCTGATCAAGTTTTATGACTCCTGTGCACCTGCCCCAAATGTCAGCCTGCCAGACATGTGTACAAGGTCATTCTGGTGAGACAGTGGTGATCTGGAATGGGTGAAAGCGTGAGCATGAGAATAGCACCCTCTGAACTCCAGGGCGGATTTCCATCTGTTGCTAGATCTGTGCTGAATTTGAAGCCCATTCCTCAGGCAGCAGCTTTCAAGGTATGCAAATAGGGTTCTTTCAGGGAAAAACTGGTAGATGGGCTTTTCTGTCTGTTGCCTCTGCTGAGCCCTGAAGGGTTAGTGAGTTAGTAAGACTTTACATCCATTATCAAAGGCTGAACATGAGAGTGAAAGCAGCCAGGTGAACTTTTTAAAATTATTATTATTAATATATAATGTAGTATTTGTTTCAGAAGTATAGGTCTGTGATTCATCAGTCTCACACAACACCCACACAACACATACCCTCCCCAGTGTCCATCACTTAGCACTCCATCCCTCACCCTCATTCCAAGAACCCTGTTTGTTTCCTGAGATTGATTCTTTCCCAATTTGTCTCCCTCTCTGGTTTCTTCTTGTTTCATTTTTTTCCTCTCTTCCCCTAAGAACCTCTGCCTTGTTTCTCAAATTCTACATATCAGTGAGATCATATAGTAATTGTCTTTCTCTGACTGACTTATTACACTTAGCATAATATCCTCTAGTTCCATCCATGTTGTTGCAAATGGTAATATTTCATTTTTTGATGGCTACATAATATTCCACAGTATATCTATACCAGAGCTGCTTATCTGTTCATCTGTCAATGGACATACGGGCTCTTTCCATAGTTTGGCTATTGTGGACATTGCTTTTATAAACATTGTGGTGCACATGCCCCTTTGGATCACTGCTTTTGTATATTTGGGGTAAATACCCAGTAGTGCAATTTCTGGGTTATACGGTACCTTTATTTATTTATTTATTTTATTTTTGAGGATCCTCCAAACTATTTTCTAGGGTGGCTGTACCAGCTTGCATTCCTACCAACAGTGTAGGAGGGCTCCCCTTTCTCTCCATCCTTGCCAGCATCTGTTGTTTCTTAACATTAATTTTAGTCCTTCTGACTGGTGTGATGTAGTATGTCCTTGTGGTTTTCATTTGTGTTTCCCTGATGCCAAGTGATGTGGAGCAGTTTTTCATGTGTGTGTTGGCCATCTGGATGTCTTCATTGCAGAAATACCTGTTCATGTCTTCTGCCCATTTCTTGATTGGATTATTTGTTCTTTGTGTGCTGGGTTTGATAAGTTCTTTGTAGAGTTTGGATACTAACCCTTTATCTGCTATGTAATTTTCAAATATCTTCCGTTATATATAAATATACATATTTATAAATAAATATAACCATTCTGTTGATTGTCTTTTGGTTTTGATGACTGTTTCCTTTGCTGTGAAAAAGCTTTTTATCTTGATGAAATCCTAATAGTTCATTTTTGCTCTTGTTTCCCTTGCCTTTGGTGATGTTTCTAGGATGAAGTTGCTGTGGCTGAGGTTGAAGAGGTTGCTGCCTCTGTTCTCAAGGATTTTGATGGATTCCTGTCTCACACTAAGGTCTTTCATCCATTTTGAGTCTATTTTTTCTGTGATGTACGGAAATGATCCAGTTTCATTCTTCCGTATGTGGCTGTTGCATTTTCCCAACACCATTTGTTGAAGAGACTATCTTTTTTCCATTGGGCATTCTTTCCTGCTTTGTTAAAGATTAGTTGACCATAGAGTTGGGGGTCCATTTCTGGGCTATTTTGTTCATTTTTAATGTATTCTTTAGGTGATATCCTCTTAAAATAATAATGCTGATAGTAGCAGCAACAAATGCTGAGTTGATGGTCGCCATGTTAGGCACTACAAATGCCACAACATAATATTTTCCTTTGGAGTACTGAAAAACTTAATTACCAAAATGTTATTTTATCAAAACTAAAAAGTTTTCTGCTTGAGAGGACATCAATTAGAGAGTGAAAAATCAACCTCCCACAAAGGGAGAAATATCAAATTTCTGATAGGATATTTGTATCCACAGTATACAAAGAATACTTACAATCCAATCATGAGAAGATACCTCAATTTTAAAAATCGGTAACAGAAACTAATATACATTTCATGTCAATTATACTTTAATAATAAATTTTAAACATTTAAAAAAATCCATGTGCTACATAAAAGAAGTTAGCTGCAAAAGACCATGGATGGCAGATTCCTTTTATATAAATGTCCAGAAAAGCTAATCTATAGGGACAGAAATTTGATTAATGGTTGCTTGGAGAGGGAGAATACAAAATAACCTCTAGGACATATGAGGTTTCTTTTTAGGATGATGAAAATGTTCTAAATTTATGTTGTGGGGATGGTTTCATAGCTTTGTAAGCATGCTATATATATTTGAATTTTGTACTTTAAACAGGCGAATTATGGTATGTGAATTACATTTTATTACAATATCTACTCAAATAATGATAATATAATCAACCTTTGAGCCAAAAGAGATTTTTAATTTCAGAAATTCTAGATACTGAGTTGATGTAACCTATCATATTTCTACTAATTCATCATTCTCTCCTTCTATGGGTTCTATCCTATTTTTAAAGAAGTGTCCTTTTTACAATTATGTATATTACTTTATATTTTGGGGGTAGAAAATTATTGCACTAGTTGTCTGTTAAATCAATGAGGTTTTAAAATGCAACTCTGAAATGGATGGCTGAAAATGAAAGTGAATTTAAGATCAGCTAATTCATGTTGCTAATTTCAAAATTAGCCACAAGAATGGGATGAAACTCATATAGTCCCTGTTGACAGAAGAACCTATCAATAGTTCTAGCTTTAAAAAAAAAATTGTAATACTCATGAAGGGTCATTAATGACTGTCCTTGCATTGAACAAATCTGTATTAGACATTGTGTGGATGCCCAGTTTGGCAGCTGCTCCCTTGGCCTTCATGTGGGCAATGTTATTAGTTTGATCTGCAAGCAAAGGAATGCTCACCATGGGATCCCATGATAGATTGCCTCATAGATGCCTTTGGTTCCACCATGAGTTACGAAGTCTTTGGTTTTGGATTACTTGAGATTGAGTGAATTTAGCAAATTGTTGATTATAAGTCTTAGAAATAAGAAGAGAATAAGATAATATAAGGTTTTGAAAGAGGCAGTGTATTTATACAAGAGGTTTGTGTACAATTCAAACTGTATTAGAGTATCTTTTAGAATTCAAAGGAAGAGGCACTAAGTCAGCTGGAAAGGTAAGTGAAGGCTTTATAGAAGACAGGTGCATTTCTTGTGACTTGAATAATGAATATAAAAGAGTGTGTATTGATCTGGGGACATGTTAGAATATATTCCCTTAATGAAATAGTGAAGCTGTTGAGTCTGATAAATACTGTGTCAAGGCAGCAGGAAGTATGATGGCGGTGACATAGGGATCAGAAGAAGGAAAGGCTGTTCTTTATCATGAAATATGTTATCACTTTATGAAAGACTGTGTTTTTTTTAATTAGAAAATAGAGAGGCACTAGTTATAAAAGAGAAGATGTTATTTTTCAGTGCCCCCTGATATACCCCCACAATGGGGGTAATAATTGCTCTAAGGAGAGAATTAGGAGACAGAATGATAATCCAGAAAGGTGTTGAAAATTGCTCTATAAGAAGTAATTACACAGAAAGTAAAGATACTTTGTTGTGGACATTAGGAATGTGATTGTGTATAATAAAATGCCAACAATTAGTAGAATACTAACTGTGGTATCTTATCCTTTCCCTCTAGGACTGGGAAATATATATAGGAAAGTTAATTTTTTTTTTAAGGCTTTCAATAAGAAGAAAATGTTCAATATATTTCTTCCCTGGGGAACTATTATTTTCTGGTTGGCTGCTAATCATTTTAGCATTTTTGTTCTAGAGTCTTACCCTGAAGGTCATTCTGGGGGATCTACTTATACAGTGAGTATTTGGCCCTAAGGTGTCTGATTCCTTACCACTAAATCTCCATAGAACTTATAGGGATAAATAAAATACCTTATTTCATGAGTCAAACCTCGAAGTTATAGCATGTTAGACTCTAAATAGATGAAGGGACATCTAATAAAACCCCTGACATGACAGATAAAGAAACAAGGACAAGAGATGTTACATAAGGAAAAGCAATAAAGTACTGATGTATTAGGAATACTCATATTACATGTACTTATTTTTATATTCAATTAAGTATAAATGCAATCATATTGTTTCATACTTTGGAGTTAGACAAATGAGATTATCAATGAATACTGAAAGCATACGAAATATTTTAAGGTAGTCATTATAATTCTAGTCAAAAAAGGAAGCAAATTGCTAATGATGTGTCTGTTTATTTTAACTACTTATGACACAATTTCTCATGTTCCAGATTTAATATTAGCCTATTTAATTCTTTTTGATTTTGGGGAGAAGTAGTTTACTTACATCTACTTGTTGCATTAGTTATTTTATCAGAGTTTTACATCTTTTGGTTTATAAAATCAATGCAGTTAATTTGTAAGTATGAAATAATTCTGATATTTAATAACTTAGTATTAATAAACTTCTGCTTAATAAGTATGTCTAGCAATTTTAGATTACTATTTATTAATAACCACTTCCAAGAAAAATTTCAAGCGATAATTTTTAAAAAAGATCCAGTGTCATCAAGATAGCTAAGTTTAAAGATTCTTTAAAAGTAGAAAAGAAGAGCCTATTTTACTTTATTTATAACAGTGTATCTGTGGAAAATATCAAATACTGTGGTGATGTGTCTCTTTGACTGCTAATGTTTCAAGGATGTGCTACAGTGCTTTGATAGCATTGATTCATATGGTTTCCTATAGCCAATCCATTTCCAAGTGCAGTGCCAAAATTAGGTGTGGATTTTGGAATTCCCAGCTATCCTCATAAGCTTGATTTTAACTTATAAGTGGTTAACATCTATTTGCTATGTGAGTATTAAACTAATTTCAGGTTGTCAGCACATTAGGGAAGGTGATAAGAAGAAAGCTACCCCAGTGAGAAAACTAAGAAGTAGCTCACAAATATGCAGAGACTCCAAGTATATTCCATGTATTAGAAATAATTTACAATTATATTTTACAGAGAAGGGGCATCTGAAACTTTCCTGTGGTAAGCTTGCTTCTGGTTGATTCCTTTTTATATGCCCTTTTCCTTCTTCAATCAGGAGGAGTTAATATTCTGGTGGATTAGGAGCAGAGTCCTTATTCTGATGGATGAAAGCACAGGGTTTTCTGAAGGACAAGGCCTACCTCTTCAGACATTAGTAGGACCCAGTCCACAAGGCTGGTTTTTCTTTTTTCTAAATCACTGTGGTTGAGTGAATATCTAGACATAATTTGATGAGCGCTGGGCCATCCTTTCTGTGAAGAGCACACTGAAAAACACACTGCATAGGCCCATTCCAAAATTTAGGGGAAATAAAAGAGGTCTGGATTATGTGGGAAGACTGAAGTGCACTATGCCTTTCAGACTTTCATCATTTCCTATTTAACACTACGTTAAAATTAACTTCTTTCTGAGAACATCAGTGATGTATAAGAGCCCTCAGAAATCCTGTAAGGAAAAGGAATGAATGACACAAAATTTGGTGATTTCTGTACCTGTCCATGACACCATTATAATACCAGAACTTCACATTGTACCTCTTAGATATTATTTCTTTTGATCACAATATTAATGCCAAAGTTATTGTCTGTCAAAACTCCCTCTGTACTACTTTAGCATCTGCTTTGTCTATTTTGGTTTTCAAACTGATATCTGAGGTAATTTGAAACTATCATAATAGTTTACTTTTCACTTTCATGCAAGAAATTTGTGTAATCAGACCCTTTATAGAGTTAACAGACACATTAAGTAGTTGTCCACTGTTAAGATACTTTACCTCTTGTGGAGTCTGGGCAAGGGCTGATGCAATCACACTGGCTCTTTCTTCTTCCATGTTATTGACCATCGACCACAGAGTAAAACCACAATACCATTTTCTCCAGAGCTCTGGACAAACTCTTCCATTTCCTGTGGGGAAAGTTGTGTTCCATCACAAAAGAGCAACAGCATGGAAACCACTCTTGAAAAGACAGCTATGAACAACTAAATAATGTATTATTGGGCATTATTAGAGTAGTGGCGTATTTTTTTACTGTGGTAAAATATATATAACATAAAATTTACTATCTTAACCATTCCTAGGTATATAGTTCAGTTGTGTTAAATATATTCACTTTGTTGTGCATCCAGTCTCCAGAACTTTTTCATCTGGTAAAACTGGAACTTTATGCCCATTATACCATAATGCCCCATTTCTCTCCTTACCATTCCCTGGCAACCATCATTCTACTTTCTGTTTCTACGAATCTGACTAGTCTAGATTCCTCATAGAACTGGTATCATACAATATTTGTCTTTTTGTGATCGGCCCATTTCACTTAGCATAATGATGTCCTAAGGTTCATTCCTGTTGTAGCGCATGTTAAAATTTTCTTCTAAGTTTGAGCATTATTTCTCTGTGTGCATATACAACATTTCATTTACTGATTCATTCATCAGTGGACACTTGGGTTGCTTCTACCTTTTGGCTCTTATAATAATAGTGATGTTATGAAGATGGGTGTCCTAATTTTGATTCTGTTAGGATATATACCCATAAGTGTTATTAGTAGACCAAATGGTCATTCTATTTTTAATTTTTTGAGGAGCCTGCATTCCCTTTTCATCGGTGGATATTTATCACGGACCTAATCCCTTATTTCCTTTGGGAGTGCACAATTGTATGAGACTGATTTCCTTTATTATGTATATTTGTGCAAATGTGTGTCTGTTTCTGTGTGGAAGTGTGTGTTTGTATGTATAAACAAGAAACAAAAGAGAGCTAGTATACAGTATCAGGAGGAAATGCTCCTACGTATATTGTATTATATCTGGATTCTTTGTTTTATAATGTTACTAATGACTAACATAGATTCTTGTAAGGAGGCCACACAGAAGGATATATACTCACCTTTAATTCTTTATTATTGTAGTTCTATTAAACCACTTGTGTTTATTTCAGGTAGATTTTCTAGAGAATTGCTTTTGTTTAGTCATTAGTATTTTACTTCTTTGACTATGAGCATTAAAAAAATCATATTGTGATTGGGATGACTTTATATCATTTTTCTCTCAGCTTCATAATTTGTACATAACCTTAACCTTTGTCAGAACTTACCAAGCTCTTCTCTTAAAACACTCTTTAAAGATGGGTGGTTAGGATGTACTGTCATTCATGAGTCCAGTATTGCTTTTGGAATTGCGATATAATAGCTCTAAGATTCCTATTTATAATCCAGAAATATTCTTATATAGTAATTTATTTCAATGACAGTATTTTTGTCTTCTTTATGTATAACACCTTTTGCCCTGAAATCCTACTTATAAAATTGATGTCTCATTAGAATGTGCTTTGTGTAACTGGCAGTGAGGGCTGGGACCCTGGTTATCACCACAGTGGGAGCCCCAGGGAGCACTTGCACCACAGTGGGAAAGCTACAGCAGGCTTCTCTCCAGCAGAGCTGTGCTCACCGTCCTGAGCAGCTCAGTTCAGACTATATAAAATCTTGGTAAAGCCATGTTCAACTGGAATTGTTTTGTAATTATTCTGACCTGTAGTCCCAGATCCTTACCAATTTAAGAATTTTTATTACTTTCTATACTAAAATAATTCCTCATTGCTCAATGTATCTTCTACCAAAAAAAAAAAAAGAAAGAAAGAAAGAAAGAAAGAGAAAGAGAAAAGGAATGAAAAAAGAAAAAAATGAGAGAAAGGAAGGAAGGAAGAAAGAAAAGAAAAAGAAATACGAGGAGCAAAATTTTCCTGGATATCTTGTCAAAACTACACTTATCTTTTCATTTTATTCTTTTCCTTTTGGTCTTTCTCTTTTAAATTCATTATTTGTTATTTTCTCTCTGGAAAATAATGATTAATCCTTCCAGTATGAAGAGAATACTTTCTCATTCTATTCATTGTTTTCTAGCTTCTCTTAAAGGCATTTAATATATATATATATATATATATAT